>NW_008330327.1:2337889-2370288 GCF_000622305.1 Nannospalax galili
CTTACAGCACTATTTATGGGCATCTATCTATGTTGAATCATTAATTTCCAAGTCACACTATGGAGGAAGCCTTGCATCAGCTCTAGTTGATGGATGATGCTCTGAGGCACAGAGAGTATAAGACATACATTGAGTCTCTTCTAAATAAGGAACAATGTAGAAGGCTCAATCATTTCCCGGATGAAGACAAAGCTAAGAAGAATGCAAACAGGTATCCTTGCCAAGGCACCTTTGTGCATCTCTTTGTGTGGATCTACTGCTGTAAGAAACAAACTCAACTATAATCATCATCACTATGTCCAATAAAACGACTAGATAGATAGTAAAACAATGTCTTTAGGCATTTCTAAGGAAATATAAGGTGGTTTGTAATGGAAAACTGTAAGATTGACTGAAGCTTATGTAGAGTCTCTCCAGGGAAAGTAGAGGCTACTTTACAGAGGTATTTTAGTTTTCCTCAAATATTAGCTAAAGCCAGCAGGTTTCTACATAAATCAACTTCCCTTCAGTGGGAGAAAGAGGCTATAGGGACTCCATATGGACTGAGATACACCCAGAGTTTAGAACTTATGTCTCCTCTGTGACTCTAGGTTTTCAAATTAACAAGAGCAGAGGTTATTGCAAGGGCCAGTCCTTCCTGAAGCACTCAGACAGGCGGCTACATCAGGACTATAAATGTAAGTATCACATTACTAAGGGCTAGGCTACTAGGAAGCTCCAGACTTTTGAAAATAGCTCTCTTAATCATTCATTCATTCATTCATTCATTCATTCATCCATCCATCCACTCAGTAAACATTTCATGAATTTCTACTGTGTGCTCAGTAAGTGAAAGGATGATACAAAAGACCCTAAAGGCCAGTGTCTGAACTTGTGAGGTAGGCCAGCACACAGTGTGTTACTGGAAATCTGGCAGAGGCATCTCCTCAGCTGAAGCTGGAACAAAATAATCTGGCTGGAAAGCACCTGCCAAAATTCCAACACCAGCCGTGAAAACTATGGTGCATTCTCCAATAGATTTGCTACATTTAAGGAAATGGACTTCTTTTTTAAATTTTATTTATTATTTTTATGTGTATATGTGTATAGCCTACATGAAGATAAGTGCACCCGTGTTGTGCAATGCCCGCAGAGGACAGAAGAGGCTGTTGGATCCTCTGGAACTGGAGCTATGGACAGTTGTTAGCTGCCATGTGGGTGCTGGGATTCGAACCCAGGTCTTCTGCAAGAACATCAGTGTTCTTAACCGCTGAGCCACCTCTCCAGCCTTGAAATGGACTTCTTTTAATAAGAAAACCACGAAGGAGTAAAATTGCATCTGTTTACTATTATCTATAAGAAGCAAAAATTGTTGGGGGGGGGCACAAAACTCAAAAGAATATTACTAGACCTTGTATAACTAGAGAAGCTCAATTCATGTAAAAATACTTGAGAAAACATTCCTTCCAATTAGAATCTACATTTCTCTGTTATTTTTATCACGATATGGTCAGTACTTAGAAAAGCTATTGCACATATCATAAATGTAATAATTTATCAATAACAATCATATTTTACAGAATTCTGCCATGACTCTAGATTTTGAAAGATTTTTGTAAATTTTCCTCACCCACAATACCATATTTTGCTACATTCTGGATATGTTAAGAACATATATTAATTACTAGGAGAAAAGAGAGGAACTCAACTTTCCACGCAACGCCTAACGCCACAGAAGATGCTGCATGCACATCTTGTTTGTTCCTAAATGATTCCTGCCCTCATGGGTACAGATGTGTGTACTTCTGAGAAGGGCTGGAGACGTAGCTCAGCAGTAGAACACTTGCTTTGGGGGTTGGTTACACAAAGTTCTGGGTTTCATCTCTAGAAGAGTTAGTGCCAACTTCCAACTAACCAACACTTAAGGAATAGTGGTATATTAAAAAGCCTATCTACAAAGGAAAACTCTGGAAACTTCAAAGCAAGTTTCAGTCATTAAAGATATGGTGGCCCATGCCTTTAATATCAGCACTGGGGAGGCAGAAGCAGGCAGGTGTCTGTGAGACTCAGACCAACCTGATCTAGAGAGAATCCAGGCCAGCTGTGGCAACATGGAGACATAAATAGATTAAGAAGGGAGGTTAATATTATGTAACTATATTTATGAAGCTGATTTACTATTTGAAGATGACACTTATGGCCTTAAAAGAAAAAAAGGGATGAAGAGAAGAAAAAATACAAAATGTGAAAGGGCTGAACAGAAGAATCAGTAAGCAAGCACACGGGCCATCTGCCAGCTCCCTTGAGCACAATCATATACTTCTGGGTGGTACAAACTAAAAGGGTAAAGTATGTCTGAGTGCTCTGCGGAAGCTGTGGGAGCTTTAGGTCATGAGCCTGCCTCCTCCCAACACAAGGATAGCTTTGACTACATCTACAAGATCTCATTAAAAGTCCTTCACTGCCACGACTGTTAGGAAGTAAAGCTTTGGAGACAGGCATATTTACCTAGAAATGTCAGTGACCTTTTCTTCAGTGCTCAAAACCACTTTCAATAATTCAAAACTGAATTCAGCAGTTAACAGCAGGGTAGTAGGCAGTAACTAAGAAAAATTAAGCACTGTGATATAAGGGTAGATGTAAAAAATAAGTGAGGCAACTTTTAAAGTTTTCTTTACTTTTAAGAGGAGACAAGTTCAGGCTGACAGGGCGGCTTATCAAGTTCTGGGAATTGTTTATTCATCTTAATAACTATCTGAAGAGATCCAGAAAGTACTTTTGCTCGCCCTCCAGGAAAAGCTAAAATTTCAATAATCTTCCAAATGTCTCTGAACATGTTGCCTATTTAAGTAATATCAAAAATTAAGAAAAACATGTATGTGTAGACAGTCGTTCTCAATGTACAGCTACTCATTGAGGATTCTTTGAGTAAAATGTTAAAACAAGCAACTTAGACATCCAGGGTGTTTAAGCAATTACTGGTGGTCTGGGAAAGACAAGCCCTTAATGACTGCTGTTCACTTCCTCATACACCTCAGCTTATAATCCAGTTAAAAAGGAACTACTTGTAAGAAGACAAAGCTAATCTCTCCACCTCATCCCCCTAATCACCAAGTGGTAACGCTGAGGTGCTGAGAGTTTCACAGTGGAGACAGGGTCAGAAAGGCATCAAAAGGCAAGAGTATTTTCAAAAGCATGGAAATTCTTTGTTATTTTCAAAGTTTTCATGTTTCTCTGAGAACAGGACATATTTGTAAACAGGCTAACACATTTGACATTACAAGGGTATGGATTCACTACAGGACTGTGGTAGGATTTACAATAGCACATTAAAGTGGTTATTAGAGCTTTGGCATAGTAAGTGCTCCGTTAGTTGTTATCAAAATAGTGCCACTGAAAAATATATTTTAAAAAATCAAACACAATCTAGAGTAAGTGTCAGCAATCCTAGTTCACTCTTTTTACTTAAATAGACTTGTAGAGATCTAGGCTTCAGGAATCTACATTAAGTTATGTATAATTTTTACCAATGTTTACTCAGCATAATCCCTACAGAAAAGAACAGTGAGTTAAGGGACATGAAAACAGAAATACTAATTACGAACTTATACTAAGTATTTCTGGGCTGGAGATATAGTTTAGTGGTAAAGTACTTGTCTATCATGTACAAAGGCCCTGGGTACAATCCCCAGCACTACAAACACACAGCCATGATTCCATATATTGACTGTAGTTTATAATTTACTTACTGTTTGCTGCAGATCTTATTGAGTGAACACCACAAAACGAGTCAAGGCAGAATAATGAAGAAGAAATTGAAGAAATAAACATCAGGGTGCTTTAGAGGCAGAGAGTCCAAGGAAAAGACTGAGCTTACTACAGGAGAGGAGAGCTAAAAGCACACAAAGCATGGTGGGGTGGGGGTTATGAGACAGAGGCTGAGACGGGCACGTCAAGGAAAGGCCTGCTTCTTCAACTTGATATAAAGTCACAGCACTTCATCCTGAGGCATACTTTTAATCAACCTAATATCTGATTATATACAATCAACTCTGGCTTCTTCTAAGATCAACAATGAAATACACAGGAAGAGAGAAGTTACAAATCTGTATAAAAGAACCAATCCTCCAACCACACACAGAAAGAGAGTGGCAGGCAGCGAGGTCGTGCTGCAAACCCCAAACGCACTCCTAACTGGAGGAGGGACAAAGGAGGACTCCGGCCTTCCAGACAAACCTGTTGGAAAGGTCGACTCTGGGCCTGCCTGAGAAGCCGCTGCTGCTGCTGCTGCTGCAGGAGTTTCATCTGGAGCAGCTGCTGCTGGGATGTGATGGTGTGGAGGGAGGGGGACTGCAGCATGGCACCTGAGCGCCGCTGCAGCATGTTGGACAGCGCTTGCTTGGTATTGGTTGGGACAAAGGAGCCCACAGGGTCCAATCTGGAGCCACCTACAAAAACGAACAGAAGAAAGGACTTTTCTAAGTATGTAAAAGCAACAAGTCTTCTTTTTTTTTATTCTTTAGACGAAGCATTTCATTACAGCTTTAACATACTCAGTAACAGTTTCCAGAGCAAAGATACATCTCTTTCAAAAGTGGCTATAAAATTTTTAGGTTCACAGTTGAATTAATAAAAAAAACAACAAATAAAAAATGAGTTATATTTGAGAAGGAAGCATAAAAATTTACATCATCTTAAGGTGATAAACATTACCACTGAAATCTACCCAATGACTTTATAGACATACACAGGTACCAAGGATCCAAGTGCAACCGACTATGACTAGTAATAATCAGATACATATAGCTTAGAGACGCATGTGCCAACATCTATTATTAGCAAAAACAATGAGTCTTTCTGTAAGAAACAGTATGTTTTAAAATGAAATGGAGATCTTTTTTAAGGTTAAAACAGGTATTCATTTATCATAACAAAGAAATTTCACCTTCTCTCACTTTATGAACAAAATAGAAAATACTGTACTATCCTATCAGTCTAAGTATTAAAGAACTATTAAAAGCTGCATCATTTCCAAAAGACAAAAGCATGATGTGAGTGAGTTAGACTACCTTTACTATTACTTCATGGAGGGCACACTTCAGTTGATAAAAGGAAATGCCTGAAATAAGTCAGCATAGCTTTAGTTATGTGGACTATAAGCCATGTACATTCCTCAGGAACATGCTACTTACATAAAGCATATTGCCCTATGTTAGATTTTGCCAAGAGTCTTAAGCCAGACATAGAACCTTTTATATTTTAAACGGACCTGAAGCTTGTGTTATTTAAGCTCTGTTACTGTAGCAAAATGAAAATGTTCATTTTATAGTAGGGAGGCATGAAAACACTTTTTAAAAATGTGTAACAATTGGAAATGTCAAACACCACAAACATCTCCTTTTGGAAGGCTAGAAATCAAATGAACTGGAGATGTTGCTTAAGAAACTAAAAGAAATTTGCATTGACAATCTGTCAAGGTCTTTACTTTTGCAATTTACTTCAGCAATTCATGGCTTATGGTAAACGCCAGTCCTTCCTTCACAAATACTCTACATTCTTTGATACATGTAAATGAGAAAACTCTATATACGTATCTCACAAAAAATGCTTCATTTTTTAATGCAACACATATGATAGAACAGCATTTTAAAGCTACTTGCTTGGAAACCTGCTTGGAAACATTAAAAATTTGTCAGTTAGCAATATGATGTGAGTCCTTCGGAGGCATGTGAAAGACACTTGGAAATAATGTAACTTGGTAACATCCAGGGAGCTGCACTGCAGCAAGATGTGCAACTCTACTAGTAATCCATAGATCTAAACCCAGATATAATAAATTTGTTTAAAGAAAAAGGGAAACTAAAAACTAGCTACAATCTGCGTTCTTTTTTTTTGTCTTTTTTGAGACAGGGTCTCCTGGTAGCCCCAGCCATCTTGGAACTCACTATGTAGACCAGGCTGGCCTCCAACTCACAAAGATCTGCCTGCCTCTGCCTCCCAAGTGCTGGGATTAAAGGCGTGCGCCACCACACCCGGCCAATCTGTGTTCTTACACTGTGCCTTCTTACAACCTTCCACCTCTGAGCCAATTGAAAACCAACATTTTATAGATCTGTCTAAAATGCATTCCTACTTAATGACTTTCCCTACCCTCTATAATACGCGATACTGAACTTAGTGTTTAGTACGTCCCCGTATTTCCTTAAATCATTCATACTGATGTGTACAGAAGAGAAAGGTATGTATGTATTCAAGTGCAGAAAGACTGCTCTACATTTGAACATACATGAATGAGGCTCAGGTGATGGTTCAGTTGGTAAACTGCGCTGTTTCACATGCATGAAGATCTGAGTTCAGATTCCCAGCACCTACATGAACTACGTGCAGTTGCCTTTGTAACCCAGAACTGAGGGCAGGGGGCCACACACTGGCAGAGTACAGGGGCTCTCTCGCAAGCCAATTCAGACAAAATGGCGAGTTCTAGGTTCAGTGAGAGACACTATCACAAAAAGTAAAGTGGAGAATGACAGAGAAAAATACCCCATACTGAACTCTGTCCTCCACACACACAACCACATGAACACATCATACAACACACACACACATGCATGTAAACATACATGAATGGAATCACACTATGCATACTCTCCACAGCTTTACAACATTTCTTTTGGTATAAAAATCTATTAGCTTTCAGAATATCCCCAGAAATTAAATTTTAAAAATTATTTTTTACATGGCATCCACACCTAAAGTTGTTTAACTTGTAAACACTTTTGTACAGTATTTCAGAAGAGGGAACTTCCTTCAGCAAGTAGTCAGCCTTCCATTCTAAGACAGCTAGTGTGTTTTACTTTAATATCTAAGAAGTATAAAATAGCTTAAAATTTCACAAGAATGCATTATTTTCTACACTTATCGTTAGATCTAGTTTGTTCTTTACAGTCTGCATTCATTCATTCATTGGACTTTTTATCTTTTCTCTTTTAAAAATTATTCATTTATTATTATTTTACATGGATGAGTGTACTGCCTGCGTGTGATTCTATGTTATGCAATGCCAGTGGAGGCCAGAAGAGGGCATCAGATCCCCCGGAACTGGAGTTACATATGGCTGTTGGCTGCCATCTGTGCTGAAACCAGGTCATTCGGAACAGGAGCCAACGCTCTTAGCCACTGAGCCATCTCTCCCTCCTCTTTTGTGAAATGTGGTCTCTCTCATGCTATCCAGGTTGACCTCAAACTCCTGAACCCAAGTGATTCTCAGGCATCACCATATCCATCCAATAGTCTATATATTTAATTTATTATTTAATGCGTATCAGTGTCTTGCCTGCATGTATGTAGAGTCACTATGTGTATACAATGCCACAAAGGCCAGAAGAGAGTGTCAGATTCCCTAGAACTGGAATTACAGATGGCTGTTAGCTGTCTTGTAGGTGCTGAGAACCAAACCTGGGTCCTCTGCAAGATTAGCCAGGGATCTTAACCACTGAGCCATCTCTCCAGCATCCCCATCAGTCTACTTTTAAGACTCAGACACTGCTCTTAGATCTAGTGATAATATAGTGAACAGAAGAAGAAATTGTTTGTCCTCACAGAGCTGATGGTCTGAAGTACAAAGATAATAAACCAGCCAGAATGTAAAGTTCAAGCTAGTAATGCTCGTCCTCTGAAGAACAGCAGCATGGGAGAGGAACAGGGAATACAGGCAAAGGATGTGGATTACAGCTTCAAACAGAGCAGCCGTAGGTGAGGCCCCACTGTGAAAGAAGTGTCAGACCAAACCCACTGTATGCAGGTAGCAGGCCAGGCAGGCATCTGAGGGAGAGTCCTGTGACCACAGGAAGTAGCACGTGCAAAAGTCCTGAGGTAGGAAATGTTCAGATCACTCACCAATTCTGTCTGCTGTCTTCTAAAGGCCACACATCTTTCATTTGCTTTAAATGTACATGCATGTGTAAAACTTATTTTATTATATATATATATATGTAATAAATTTGATTTCCTTTTTGAAAAATAGGCATTTTGCTCATTAAAATAATTTCTAGTTTACAGATGTTTTATCTAGAAAATCTTTATTTGGGTTATAAAATATACTTGGGGCTTGAACCAAAGCAATACTACAATCAGGAGTATTTGCTATGGTGTGGTAGTTTTTCTTGTCAATATCTAAATCTACTTTCCAAAGCAAATTTCTGGGCTGCTTCACAATGTAATTTTAAATTCGCAATATAAGAAAGAAAGAACACATCAATACTGTCTGGTGTTTTAAATTATATCTGATAAAAATGTATGCAAGCTTTACAAGAAATACTTTTATCAACTTTGTATCTTTATATCTGATAATCAGCAGTAGTATCTTTCTAACATTGGATGAAAATCTAAAAATCTATGCATATAATTTCAACTATTAATTAAGCTGTACTTCTTTATTTATTTGTGGAGATAACTCCCATGCTCAAGTGATCCCCCTGCTTCAGCCTCTGACATAGTATTTGGAACAGAACCAAACCACTGTATTTAGCTGAGGCCGTATTGTATTTCAGAGAGAAACAAATTTTGAAGAACAGGCATTAGGAAAACACCAACCAAACACTGACTACCTTATCAAGATTTCCACTTTCTTTAAGTTTAAGGCTAAAAGCAAGGAGAACCAACTGTTTCTCCGAATGAACTGACAGTGCTATCTGTCACACACCCACCTGGATTAAGAGACTGGTTCTGCAGGAAAAAGCCTGGCTGCTGGGGCTGGCTCACAAGGTTGTAACCCCACAAGGCGGGCTGTGGATGGTGCATCATCTGGGAGGACATGGGTGAGTAGTTAGGAGGCACTCGGTATATGTTGCTCTGTTGGTAGTCCTTCAACACAAAGATGTTTAAAAAACGTTAACTGCAGCATACCATATAGCTGAACACTATAAATTCTTCCTATTCCGTTATTTGAGATGCTCCTCCCCCAGAGTCCAAGGCTGTTTCTGTAAAAGGGAAAGTGTAGAACAAGAATGGTAACAGAGGCCCTGAAAAAGACTCAACTGAGTTACAATTTTCTTTGATTTAAAACGTGCGTAGGTCAACTGTGCTCATCTAGCATGCACAAAGCCCTCTACAATCAATCTCTGGTACTGGATACCCCTCCAAGCCCCCGTCCCATGCACACAGAAAAAAAGTACTTTGCTTTCAGTAGGCATACATAGAAAATGTCTTAATACAAATGCTAAACAAAGTCCACAGCTGAAAGAGCATCTATTTCTTAGAAGGCCTTACTGACACCTGGGTTTGCTAAGACTTGTGCCAGAAGGGCCCACAATGCTACAGGAATTATTTCTGGCCTAGATGGTATCTTTCCCATATTTTGGCAGCATTCAAAAGAAGCAGTCATTGCCCCAACCCCTAAGCCTCCTCTTACTAAAGCAGCTGCATTCTCTAAGGATCACACTAGAAAACCTCAACCTCCTTACCATCCATCCTTTCCCTAGTCTAGCCCTAGATACAGGTCAGTGAAAATGTCAGTATCCTGTAATTTGACAAAAGGATGTAATCCCATCCACTGGGAAGAGGTGACTCCAGGAGGAGTGAACTGAGATGGATTTAGGACTTCTGTGCACAAGAACAGTAGCTCATCCACGTGGCTTAGCAGGCTAGGATGTTCCAGGTCTGGGAGAGGAGCAGGATGGACTATATTAAATAACTCTTCAACACAAAGCCACCAGCCTGGCAAGAAGACGGACTGAAGAGGACTGAGGAGGACTGAAGAGGACTGAGGAGGACTGAGGAGGACTGAAGAGGACTGAGGAGGACTGAGGAGGACTGAGGAGGAATGAGGAGGACTGAGGAGGACTGAAGAGGACTGAGGAGGACTGAGGAGGACTGAAGAGGACTGAGGAGGACTGAAGAGGACTGAGGAGGACTGAGGCAGTAGTATTCAAATGGCATCTCAAAGTGACAGCATCTAGTCCTAAAAGTGTAATATAATTTCCAAGCTATCAGATAGGAAAGAAACACAGTTGGGTTTTGACACAGGTGCGTGTAACAGTGATTACTCATGAATAACTGAGTGCTTAATTGTGAATACTTCATCCTCACGCAGCAAGAACGTTCCTGTGTTTTATAGAAATTTAGCTGAAATTTCTCTGTCAAGGATTTCCCAGGTAATTTCAAGTGGAAAGTTATTTTAAGTGTTACATCTTATATTCCATAAAATCATTTCTAAATTATCACCTAACAGACATCTGCTTGAAAGACAACATTAATACTGGTAAGGAAAGGTGAGAGGAAAGTAAGATGATAAAGTATTTAAACCAGGATTATTTTATCTTTTGTAAAAATCTGAAAATATACTGAAGTAGGATGCACAGGAGTAAGACACGAGGGTGAAGAAACCTCAGGAGATTCTATCAGACCAATCACATGCAAATTCTTTTAGAGAAAAGCAAAAAGAGCTTTCTTATGTTAATTAACTGAAATCAGAACCACCCAAAATAAGACATTTAAGCACACCTATTCATAAAAAGTATTTAAGAAGGTGGGGTTATATAGCTCTGAGATATCAGAGTTTCAAACCAGGGAAATTATGAGGCACTAAAATATTAACTGAGTATTATCCAATATTGATAAAGTCTAAAGTGAAAGTCATTGAAAATGGAGAGGGGCGCCAGGCGTGGTGGCGCACACCATTAATCCCAGCACTCAGAAGGCACAGGCAGGTGGATCCTGGTGAGATCCAGACCAGTCTGGTCTGCATGGAGAGTTCCAGGCCAGCTGGGCTACAGGAAGACCTTACCTAAACAAACAAAACAAAACAAAAAGGAGAAGGGAAAATCAGAAGCTTTAATCTGTCACCTGAGACAAATCATGGCATGCCATTCAGTTAACTGGTACAGAAGTGTGTTAGGATAACTCTGTAACAAAGCTGGCATCACTCTTAAAAAGGTTTGGTCTCTAGTGCATGGCATCCTAGGTGCTGGTAAGCCGAGCTTCTTACTTGCCCCACTCACATCAACTCGTGAGCTTGACTTCGTCTTACGCTTCCTTCCCTTGGTCTTCCTCTCTTCATCAGCAGCAACTTTTCCCTGATCCGACAGCTCGGCTGATTTCCTTTCTGGTTCCTGAGAAACTGGAGATGTGGGCTCTTCCTCTTCCTCCTCCGGAGGCAGGGGCAGTGGCTCGAGGTAGTAACTTCGGGGCTTGGGCATGGGGTGTGTGTGGTACAGAAGGAGGTGATGCTGTTCCTCATACTTGATCACCTTCCGGTCCACGCGGACAGTCCCAAACCAGGCCCAGGACAGAGGAGCTGGGTTCTTCTGACCCTCAAACAAGTCCCACGGGGACACCTTCTGCTTTGTGGACACCTGAAGACCCTGTGGTAAAACAATGCTCGGTGAAAACACATTCCATCCTCTTCCTGACTCACAGTGCAAGCTTGCCAAGGATGTAGACTCAGTATCGTGGCTTACTGGGCCTTAGGGAACTCAGCAAATGGGGTTACACAGCGAAGCTATGGGAGAGCTTCAGCTAAAGTTCAGATCTTTGAGTTCAGGTGTACTGATCTAGTGCTCCTCAGAGGCATCACAAGATAATGTAGTGTATTTTACTATAAAATGACATTTTTCGTTTAGTTTTAGAAAATACAATTTCTAAAATATCTTGTAAAGTTGGTCTTACAAATATTAAATCATAGCCAGTTACTAATCTCTGGAATCTATTCATTATTTTAAGATAACAGAAAATTTAAAAGTCAAGATACAGTCAGTCTTTAACTAGGCTCATATTAGCTTCAATCCAACCTGCTTGGACTTGATTGAACATGGGGACTTTCCATGTACCTAATACACCATTCTCTGAAGAAAATATTATGACAGAATTAGAGAAACAAGTACAATACAAAGCTTTTCAACTCCTATTTTTGCTGATTCTAGGTAAGGAACGTCATACTGCTTCAGAAAAAGGTTGTTGTTTTTTTTTTAATTTGTAACATTAATTGGTGATGTCTCTTAGTTCTTTTCCCAGTATACCAATTCAAGCACATTTCTTCTCAATAGCCAAGGTAACCTTTGGGTCACTCCCTGGATCTGAACATTCCTGTTCCTATCCTCGCTTCCCCTTTCAAGAGTGGCTTCTTCTAGCACCACCAGGAGTCACTGCTGCCTCCTGTCAGTCTTGTGATGAGTCTACTTTCTGGGGAAGAAAAACACACATCCAGTGGACTCTGGATGTCTACTACTAGAGAGCTTGACCCTGACTAGCCTTTTCCCCATCCATAATCACACTGTGTGGACACTTAATCTGTTCTGAATTACAGTAGCATTTCGTGTCCCCATGAAGTCACTTCTTTCGTGTCTTTCCCTAAACTTTCTCCCCTGTTTTTTCCACTCATTTTCGAACCTATCAACTAACTCTTACTCCTTCAAAATGGTCTGTATGGAGCCTGGCTATGATTACCTCTCCCTGTCCGTGTTAGATGGTGCTCCCTCAGTAATGGGACATCTACTGCTTACTAAGGGCAGGAACTCTGCCATTTATTTTGGTGACTGCGGAACAGCAGTGGTTAGTTATTTAATGTTCTTTAAAAAGCATAACTGACATTCTGCTACTTTAGAGAACCTTTGAAAACATCTTAAACAAATCTACTGTCCATCCGCCACTGCCTCACTGAGAAGATGTGATGCCGTAAAATGTAAAATTACCTTTATTTGATGTATTTTATGCAACACTTGAAGATATTTATCAATACAACTTTTCCAACATAAACACACTGTTTCCAATTCTGAAGTAAAATCAGAACGAGATTATTTTCATTTTTTTACCCTAAGCTTTTACTTGGCTCTTTCTTAGCAGATTCCAGACCTTTACCTAAGTTTAAGTAAGCATTTTAAACAAAGATCTTGAAAGATATGACTTATTTATAATGGCAAAACAACTGTACTTAGATGACAAAAACATGTCTTAAAAAATAAAAAAGAAACATTTACTCTTGCCTGTTTTTTATCTATGGAGTCAAATCCAGCTATTTTATTTCCCTTCGTGTCAATCAAAGAACCCATAGGTTCACAAGTGATGACATCACATGTCTGCTTTGGCAAAGGCAGCAGCTGTCGAACTTTGTCAATGCTTTCTGACTGCTTGTCTCCCAGTTCTTTCTAAAAGAGAAAGAAAAAAGAGAGAGAGCAAGAGAGAAGTGAGACAGAAATTATGACATTACAATGAATGCAAAAGTGAAGAAGAAGGAAGTTCCCCCAGGACACATTTCCTTTTTCTGTAGCTAATACGCTCTTTAACCCTCAACACAGTCTACTGAGCAGCTGCAAGTCAGACTGGTGAACATGTTTCATTTCTTCTATTCAAGCAGAAAATAGAATACACACAAAGGCAGTCTTGTTATAACAAGAGACATCAGAGTGCTGAAATGACAAAAACCCACAGCATCATTTGCCCTCAGAAAGCAGGAGCCTCAGCACGGAACACTTTCTCGTATCCAGGGTCAGACCACAAGGTAACCATTAGTTCTTTTTTTGGTAAAAATCTTTAGATATCTATCTGTCTATCTGTCTGTCTGTCTGTACTGTTTGCTTGCCATTTATTCAAGGTCTGTGAGTAGCTTGTCATATGAGCCAAATTTACAAATACTGGTGCAGATGCTAAGTTTTCAGCTTACGTGTGTAAACCCCAGCATGGATTTAACCTAAATCTAATGCTGGCATTCTGGTCATATATTTGATAATGAATTTCTAATGTAATCTACAAATTAAATATACATCAATATACTTTTAAAAAATCATGGTGGAAAAAATACGTTTAACTTTGAGAGGCTCCTAAGTCTAAGTAAGACAACAAATAATCACATTAAGTTGAAGGAGACATTTAAACTACTGAGTAGAAAATCAGACAGCAAATCCATAAACAACTTGAACTCAGAGTACAGAATGATCACAAACTTACTTTCAGTTTCTTCACTAAGTTCATGTATGCACGTTTGTTCTCTTCAGAGCCCCCTGGGGGTGCATTTGATAGGTCAGAGGCCAATGTCCCATTGATTAAAACACCCAGCATGTCAAGGACTGTTGTGAATAATTCACTGAGGAAAGGAAACAACCCTCTTATTCTTAAAGAAAAACCAGGGTATACTTTATTGTCTGCGCATATCTACAAAGCACCGAATTTTTAAAGGCACCCATGTCAGTAAAAGATGGCAGAACTTGTTATCAGTATGTCAAAGCTTATACCGTGCATGCATACAGCAAAAAGTATGAAATAGTAAAAAGACGTACTTGTTAGTGTGCATATCAACAGTTCCTGAAGTAATTATCTGGAGGAGTAGGAGGGCCCAGTCTGTGGTCCCCTGGGTGCTCCTCTGTACCGTGTCAAACATTCCTCCCACCTAGCATACAAAATACCATAAACGATTTGCATTGTGTAGGAGCAAATACTACCCCATCATTCCATGTGCCCAAACGTTGGTTTGTTAAAACAAAAGAGATGCTCAGAACCAGTCTTTGCGTCCTACAGTATGGATCATCCTATGTTCTTTCTCCCTAGCTACATGTTTATGACTAACTGAGTTCTTTCGGCATAGATTAATCACATAAAATTTGAACAAGGAAAGTAGTACTTCTTAGTGGGCACTAAGAAAATCTTTTCTTGTGGCTCACCTACGATATTCAGTTTTAAGATGTAACTGCAGATAAACTAAACTGAATAGCATCAAAACTCTGCCTGATTATCTGCAATTTTGTGCATTCAATTCCTATGGTATCTAAGCCCACCATTAAAATCCTCATGGGAATGCTCCCTAGCACAGAAGGCACCACCACGAGCCTTCCACTTCCTGTGTGGAGACATGGATGCCAAAAACCCGGCAAGCCCATCCAAAGTAGCTTTCATCTGGGCTCATCCAACGGGAAGAGAAAAAACCCCAAAGAATGCAGACTGCGTGAAAGCTTTAGATTTCTGTAAAAATACTTGTGTGATTTGCCCTTTGAATCAATTTGATGCTGGTTGTTGTAACTGAGAATCGACAGATTTTATGTTTTTTAAAAAAATATATAGTCATAGTTAACACTCATACAGAAGAGCCTTCCTTCTTAGACCTCCCTTTAGCACAAACTAATGAGGAGGAGAGATTTGCTGGACGGGGGCCAGGGTGGGGAAGAGAAATCGGTGCTAGAAATACCCGTCACTGCCTAGAACTCAGCCCGGGCAGGAAGGAAAAGCAGGAAGGAAAACGGAGGCTTGCCATGCAGACGGCCCAGAGCAGTTACAGAAAGACCGGGGTAGAGGAGAGGAAAACTAGAACCGGTCCTCACCAGATTTAGGCGGAGCTGCAGAGCCTCATACATCATCTGCCGTGCCTTAGCATCATCTTGGTATCTTTCTTCCCTCCAGTTACTTAAAATCTACAATCAGAAGACAAAAGGAGAAAACAACCACAACAACAAAAGCTCCTTTGCGCTCTGTTAGGACAACTGTTTACATGTCTAAAATAAGCTTTTTGTGATGTCCAAAACAACTTCTTAGCTTTAAAAAAATTAACACAGAAAATTAAATCAAGTTTACTGCCTCCTTCCTCTTCTTCCATGTAGCCAAAAGCTTAGATATTTTATGGTTTACAAGCCTATCCAGGTGGAAAGAATCATACTTATTTACACATTTACGTATATGTGCGTGAGCATATGTATCCTCCTGTTAAGTTTTAATAAGCTATTAAATTAAACATTAACAAAACTTTAAATATGTGATTTAGATCAATATTGGAGAGATAGAATTCCATTTTACATCAGTCCCATGTATATCGGGACATGCTATAAACTCTAGAAAATGTTATTATTTTATTTATTTTATATTATTTTTATTTTATGTGTATGCATGTATTTCCTGCATGTAGGTAACTGCACCCATGTCGTGCAATGCTCACAGAGGTCAGAGGAGGCTGTCAGATGCCCTGGGACTGGAGTTACGGACAGTTGTTAGCTGCCATGTGGGTACTGGGATTCGAACCCGGGTCTTCTGCAAGAATAACCAGTGTTCTTAACTGCTGACCCATCCTCCAGCCCCCAAAATGCTATTAACATCTTATTTAAAAGGTTACTCACTAGCTAATCAATAGCCTTTAGTTGATAAAGAGAAGGCATACTATTTTGAAAAATGTAGACATTTCTACTAAAGTTGGTCAAATTTACAAAGTGGTTAGTTTCTTCATTTCCTCACTGCCTCAAGACTAAACTAGAGTGGAGAAAGTTTGCTAAAGAAGGGCAAGCCACAAGTGGGCCTATGCCAGAGTCAGAGGACATGAGCCAACAAACAAAATCAAAGTAACAGAGCTAAGGAGAATCGCTTTGAGGTCTGGGGAGATAACTCAGCAGGTAAAACATCAGACAACAAAGCGTGAGGACCCGAGTTGGAATTCCCACTTAAAGGTGGGTGACTTAGTCGGCACCTAGAATTCCATGCTCCCTTAGGGAAATGAGGGGTAGGAACAGGAGAGTCCCCAGAAGCTTCCAGGCCAGCTAGCCTGGCACATGGGACAGTAAGGAAGGAGACCCTGTCTCAAACAAGATGGAGACAAGGATAAGAACCAAGATTGCCCTCTGACCTCCACATGTATACCATGCACCTGTATTCTCTCACCCCACCACTATTACACACACATACACACACACACACACACACACACACACACACACGCTAAAATGAATCACATGTACAAGCAACCACTATCAACAGCTGACCTGTGAGTATGTTGCATGATGAGAGAACAGCACTTTCCAAACTGTATATAACACGAACCTCTGCCATTAAGGTAACAAGGTAGTTACTCACAAGTTATAGATAGAAAAGTAGTAGAAAAGTAGTGAGAGCTGGGCCTGGTGGCACAAGCCCGTAATCCCAGCATTTCAGGGGGCTGAGACAAGAAAACCTCGAGTTCAAGATTCACCTAGGCTACAGTGAGAACTTAATACCAGCATAGGCAAGACTTTAATCTCAAAATAGTAAGTTATTTTTTTTAAAAAAAAAAAAGAGGACCAGATACACACACACACACACACACACACACACACACACACACACACACACATATATGTGGCTCAGTGGTAAAGGCATAAAAACAATAAATACCATGAAGCAAGGCTGTGCGATAGGAAACAAGGCTGAAGATACAGCACATGCCTGATCAGTCAGGGCTTTATTAGCCCAGACTTGAAATTCGTATCCTGAGTATAATGAAGAACATGGGAGTTTTCTGGACACCAGAATCACATGTGCATTGTATTTCAAAGGATCACGCTAGAGCCTGGGCAGAGAAAAAGATGCTTCATATGGAGCAGGTGAGATGACATATAGAACCAAATAAGATTTGGCACCCTTGTTCATGTCATCAAATCCCATTCAGCACCATAAGAAAGGGTCCATCTGCCTATGTGTCAAGACAAACCATCCCACAACCAATCTAACCACTTTGCTTGATTGCACGCTTTCACACTCCAATGACCAGCAGAACTGTGTCTGATGAAAAGCCAACAATGTGAATTTTGTGAATGAACCAATTTGCCTTCTGACTTACGAACTAGTTTCTTAGGCACTTGGTTGGCATCAAACCAGTTTTGGTAGGCCAATAAAACAGCTTCCACCGAGCTTGAATCAAGAAACTGTCATCTGAGGAACAGGCCACTCCACTGTTTCCCAGCATTCCCACCGCAGAAAAGATTGCTTCAGGT
The DNA here is from genome assembly GCF_000622305.1 of Nannospalax galili. Taxonomy (NCBI): domain Eukaryota; kingdom Metazoa; phylum Chordata; class Mammalia; order Rodentia; family Spalacidae; genus Nannospalax; species Nannospalax galili. The sequence goes on from NW_008330327.1 coordinate 2,355,580, forward strand.
CCTCTCGTGGGAGGTGGGTTAGGGGAAGTGATTTACTTTTATAGTCTCTATATATGTCTATCAATGCATAATTAATGTCATAAAGTTTCATAAAGTTGTTAGCCTTATGGTGACCATAACACTAGGCAAGAAAACCTGGCATGGATGTTTCCTGGCATTTCATCTTAATAGAAGCATGTGTCTGAATTTGTTTTGAAAGGAAATTAAATGAATGCCAGCAGAAAGGTATACCTGGCTTAATGGCGTTCTGTACTTTACCTGATTAACTTGATTCTGCAGAGATGTTAGGAGGCCTTCCCGTTGTTCATCTTGCCCCTTAAGGCAGGTAAGGACCAAGGAGAGGAAAGGTTGCTGACTCAAAAGAGACATACTACAAAGGAAGTACCAACAGATTTAGTTAGAAAGGATAGCCTGCTTCCTGTTGCAGCTCTTTGCTCTTCCTTATCGCACTTAAAGGAGGTGGGTGGTGAATGGCCAGAGAACATTTGGGAGGGTAAAGCATACCTGGATTTACCAGAGTAAAACCCACTGGCAATGCTTCTGAATGGCAATGTGCTCTACTGGCCAGGAAGGCATTCCCAGGGGAACAGAAATCCAAAGTGCATGTGATGAATCTGCTTTATATTATTAAGAGAATTTTAAAATGTGCATCGCAAAGAATATACGTGTATACACGGAATAAAATGGAAGACAGAAATTTCTCACACAAAATTCTTACTTTAGGAAGCAGACCTCTCTGTGTGCTTTGACTACTATGGAGGCTTGCATTCTTCAGAATATTCCTCAAGGGCCAATAGTACAGTTTGTTAAAGTTAGGACTGGTCACAGGGTCTGAAGCCTTCAAAAGCAGGGTTGTCGGCACCATCTACTGCCAGACTCTGACACAGCCCATGGCTTCCATTGGCAAAGGGACAAAAATTCTATTTAAAATTAAAATATCTTCAATTAGAAAAACATTGGTAAACCAACTGCTGCACTAGAAACTTTCCTTTAAAAAAGGTCTAGGCAAAAATGTTTCAATCAATTGATACAGGATGCTAGGCAACTAATAGCACTGGTGAGTTGGGAGTTATTTTCATTGATAGTAATTACTGGTGAGAAGTGAGGTTTAGTGATAATGCTATAGAAGATAATGTGTGCACTGTAGACAGCTCTAAGGGAAGTTGAGATTGGTGTAATTAGGAGGGCTCAGGTGTTTGTATTAGATGTATTTATGGCGTCAAGTCAATGATTAGCCTTTTGAATAAAAGCCTATTAGAAAGGGTATGCCTTTAGAGGTACTTAGTACTTAGGTACTAGGAAACAAGTGGTAGACAAGAGGTGGTAAACGGTATGTATTTGGAAAGGCCTCCTATTTTACAGGTGTCTTGTTCATCATTTTAGGCTATGAGTTAATAGAGCCTTGAGCACAAGACAGGGCAGCTTTAATAAAGCAGGAGTGCAAATGTCACGGAAGGGCAGGTGACGCTGCTTTCACAAGACACCAGAAAAGAACAGCTATGGCAGTATTTTAAGAGGGAACAAGAAATCTCCATGTTTAAATTCTTATAAGATGGATGAAATTTTTACTCTTTTCTTCTACAACTCCTGAGATGCTAAATTTCTAGTGTGAGTGCTCATCCTCAGTAACATGATCTATTTTCAAGAGTAATTATTTGAAACCTTTCCTTGGGCATAGACTACATGAAGAAACATTAGTTTTGGAAGCTTTTAGTCATGAGTTTTAATCAAGAGTCCAGAACACGACTCCTACATTTTAGAAAATCAGTAATTATTTCAAGGTCTAGTATACCACTAGAATTAAAGGTAATTCTGTGTTTCAACAGGTTAGCAGAGATTTGGACATACAGGCAGGAGAGTTAGTGCACTAAATATCATCACAAGACCAGAGCCTTGCCTAACAGAATTTCCCACTGCATTTCAAGACTGCATTGTGTAGACACTGGATATGATGCTCCCCATGAGGGCAGGACACTAGACACTTGTCTGGAGGGAAGGCATCTGCCAGCCATACCTTTTCTGTTTCTGCCTGTCTCTCTCCTTTTTTGAAGAAGACCCCAAATGCTGTCCCTTCTCCAGCTCTTCCCCAGCAGCTTTTAACACTCTTCCCTGCACGGAGGTTGGCAGCCTGGCGATGAGGGGGGCCACCAGCCACACTCCCCTGCGTTCAGAGGAACTAAAATCAGAAACAGGCATTACACCCGAGAAAGCAGCGCATTCTGCTCTCGTAGTCCCAGTGGTACCCCAAAAGCAAACCTTTGATAGACAAGACAAAGACTGCTCTAAACTTTCCCTTCCACTTCTGGACAACTTCTCTAGCCAGGGCCCAGGCACCGCTCACACCTTCCACCCACATTCAGTGGGAGCAATACAGACCATGCTGCTGTGGAAGGTGCTGGTATGTGAACTGCTTTCAGTGACCCTCTCAGATCCTGCTTGTATGACTACGAATCAGCCTTTTCTTCACAAACAATATATGTTTCGATTGTGGTTACAAACACAATGGCAATGGGATTAAACGAAGGAAAATTTAATTTTTAAGTTCTAAAATTCATCACTTATACTTTTTACCAAAATGATGAAATACAAATCAATCTTTCATGATGAAAAGAATTACTTTATGATTTCATAAGCACACCAGTTCTAAGTATGAATGCAAATTACTGTATTTGTGCAAAACTACCAACTAATAAAGACACATAAAGAGTGTTTCCTATTTAATGAATGGCCCCAAGACACTAACGCCATGAGTTAAACGTGAGTTCATCTTGTGGCTCCAAGGTGTCTGGGTCTACAACCAAAAATCTAAAATGCTCATATATCAGCTGGGGTGTGGTGGCACACACCTTTAATCCCAGCACTTGGGAGGCAGAGACAGGCAGATCTTTGTGAGTTCAAGGCCAGTGTGGTCTACATAGTGAGTTCCAGGACAGCTGGGGCTACAGGGAGACTCTGCCTCAAAAAAAACACAGACACACATATATTTACATAAGAGAGACCTAAAATAAAAACAAAAATAAAATGCTCAGATATCACCCACCCTACCTTTTCCCTTCAACTTGTTAAATGATGGGAACTGCCACTTACAAGTTATTATTTTCCTCACATCTCCTGCAGCTTAACCCTGCACTATGCTAATCATTTCTGTGATAGGAGAAACATTAATGGTTCGCCAATAAAGCTGCACAGAAATACCTTAAAAGTGTCTTTATCCCATTCTGTCTTGTGCTACCTGCATCAGCACTTCCGATACCATTTGGGCTGAAGAGGCTCATGCCAGAATTGGAGGAGTTACTGTTCAGGTCTGCAGACTGCTGGAACACCTCTATCGTTGCCTTTGCAATGTTGTCCAGTAAGTTGTTCATTTCAGCCACAGAGCCAGAGCCCTAGAGTCAGGCATAAGAAAGCTAGCACATCCTTGAACCCCTTCATTCTCAAGCATGAGTTTGTTTTCTGTAAGATTTCATTCCCATATGTGCCCTTAGTTTGTACTCACAGGGTCCTTCAAGCACTGTTTGATCATTAACTGAAGCTCTAGCCAGGACTGTCTCAACGTCCACTGCTCAAGATTCTGGAGGAGATGCAAAGAATTGCAACACTGAGAACACTGAACCTATAAAACACAGCCGTGCAGTGATAATCACACCCAGAAGAGAACTCACATGGATTAAGGGCTTCCAATCTCATTATGAATACTGGACGTACACACAAAGAAATAGATGTGAAATCAAAATAATGCTTCTGACACTATTAGCCAGGAACTAGAAATAAAACAGGCATTTCATCTCTCAAAATCTCTTTACCTAGCCCGCCTCATTCCAAAATGATGCTAGTATTTCTTAAACAATGTATTCAAGACTGCTTCAGCACAAAGATTCTCATGTAAATACAACACTGGCTTAAATCACCAATATTTACCTGATGAATAAATACAGTTGGCAGTGTCTCTATCTACCTACAAACAACCTGTGGCAATTCCATAAAAATTTCCATTAAAAAAGATAACTGGAAAATATAATGAAAGTCAGAATTAAATTCAAAAAATACAAATAACAACAGCAACAAAAACTCATTAATTCCTTCTTGCAATCACAGACAGTGGGATAAAAGAGCAAAACACAATCGTTGGAACGGACCACGTACCTGAAGAATGCGCTTAATGTGTTGTCTTTGCAGGTTGTCGCCCTCTGCACACTCTTTAATGCCATGAGGGTAACAGATAAGCTGCAGTAACTTCTGTGCTTGCATATTTGAAAGCACAGGGTCCAATATAAGTTCTTTGTCTGTACATAATCTTTCGGGTTCTTTTAAGCAATGTTCTCCTACCCATTCCTAAAAAATAATTCAGTCATTAGATTGGCAGGTATTGATTTTCTACGTATTTTCTCATTTCTTCTTTTTCTGTTTTTCCAAATAATTTTGAAGGCAATATCTAAAACCCTTCTGAAATAAGAAACTACAAACAAATCCTCAGCTCCTCTCAGAAGGCTTGTTCCCTCGTACTGGATGTGCACAACTCTGAAACTACTGTAGGTGAGTGTGTCGAACACAGCTTCTGTTTTGCAAGAAAGTAATACTAATATGAAATGGGAGAAAGTAAAACAACTGCATAGGGGTGGATGAGGATTGGAAGTATCAACTGAACTCTAACTATATGCACACATGGATCCCCCCTCTGCCAAGTCTCTGCCTAGAAGCAGTGGTACCCCACAGCAATAAGCATACATGACCCCAATCTTTCCTTCTTTCATATGTATGTGTGTGTATATGTTTGTGCATGTGTGCATGCATGTGTGTGTGTGTGTGTGTGTGTGTGTGTGTGTGTATAGGCCAAAGGTAGACATCAGATATTCTAGATTGAGGCAGAGTCTCTAAATTGAACTTAGAACTCACCAATTCAGCTAGTCCACTTGGCCAGCTTGCTCTAAAGAAACCCTGTCACCATCTCCTGAGTTCTGGGATTACAGGCAGGCTAGGATGCCACAGCTGCCCAGCATTCATATGAGTGCAAGGGATCTGAACTCTAAGTTTTATCTTGTGTAACGAGTGCTTTGCCTATTGAGCCATCTCTCCACCCTCAAACCTTGCTTTCTAAGGTATCTAATAAATAGGAAAATCATTTCTTGGAGAAATGGGTGATTACAGCTCTGTGGTAGGGAAGACAGAGGATGGACAGGAAGGTGGGAAAATGATTCTCTTTAAGGGATGGAAATATGTCAAATAACACAAAGATGAAGGGACTCTCAATAAACAAATCTAAAACTAATTTAAACATTAAAGAACATATGGACAATGTATCATAGCCCATGTGGATAATAAATAAATACAAACGAACAAAATAACGAGAAGGGTAAGGTCTTTGTAGAACACAAACTGGTCCTGTGGAGGAAGAAGAGTTGATGGGCAGAAAAACATTGTACAACCATCACAGTAAACATGGGTCTGGACAAGAACTAAAATGGATGTTTCTGAGGGGGGGGAGGATGCGATAGGGAAGAGAACATGTACATCATCTCAGAGTCTCCCCAAAGACTACTAATTAATTGAAAGAAGAAAAATCTTAACAATATCGCGGAAGAATGCTGAACGATGTAATGGAGACACCTTGATCAAAAGAACCTCAGCCATGGGCCAGAATGAGCACCTTATGCACTCAGAAGTGGATAGCTGAAGGAATACAGCATCACCTCTGTTCTCTTGTGGCCAAAGACATGAAGCTGATCCAGGTAATCCACTAGAACAACTGAACAAACTGGAAGGTTGCCTATAGGTAGGAAAAAATACTGGACCAAAACTAAACCGTGTTTTGCTAACTAAACTTTGGTTGTGGCAAGAGTGAAAAGTGAGGTATTCAAAATTATGCTATTTTTCCAGAGATTTAGAAAAAAGCAAAGTATAAAAATTAGAGAATCTGTATAAATATACTGGAGTTCATTATTATTGCAATTCTTTAAAGTTATCAGGAAAAAGGGACCACCTACACACGGCTTTCTTTTTTTTTAATTTTTTTGGTCTTTTTGAGACAGGGTCTCCCTGTAGGCCCAGCTGGCCTGGATCTGCTATGGAGACCAGGCCAGTCTTGAACTCACAGAGATCCACCTGCCTCTGCCTCCCAAGTGCTGGGATTAAAGGCATGTACCACCATGCCCGGCCTTACATACAGCTTTCTTAGAATGGTGAACAGCTGTCTCCAAGAGAATAGTTACATGTTCACAGCAAAAGCCGACTGAAATCAGAATAGTACCTGTTGGCAGATAGTCCTCAGTACATATCTAGCGTATTCCCTTAAATTGGCAGTTTCTATGGAAATGCTTTTCCCACAGGATTTTGAATTCTGCGAGGTGGTCCAGATATCCTCGGCAATCCCGTCACGCCGTAAACCCCTCACAGCAAACTCATCATTCTTTAGAGAGCTGACACTGTTACTGCCAATTTTGGCATCTCCTAAATAACAGAATCACAAAAGCAAAATCACAGTTCAAAATGTTGCCGAATATTTAAAAGGTAAATACAGCTAGCTTTAGAATTTAAAATATGTGAGTGGTATTATCATTGGGTGGCCGGATGTTCAGCAAGAGAGAATGGATCAAGAGAACAAATGAAAGAGCCCATAAAAGCAGTGGAAATGGGAGAAAAATCCAAAGCAAGGCTATTCCTTCTTTTGGTTTACAAAATATAATACACTTTTCCCAAGCTTGGAAAGGCCATTATCAATCGCAATACTTTATTCATTTCACCGAATTTCAGGTATGAATGTGCTCAAGTTTAGCTGAGCGTTAGACAAGGGAGAAAACAGGTTACTCACCTTCCGGATGTCCCTTCTCCATTTCTTCTCTTACAATGACTTAGTTTCTATCCATAGGTCAAGAGAAAAGTTTGGCCTTAGCTCACCTTACTATCAACTTCTTGACAAGAGAGATTTATTTCCCTGGGAATGGAAAAGGGCAGCGCATACTAAGGGAGCCCTAGAGATCAGGGAACTCCACGAAAGTCTGTCTTTCAAGTTCCTTTCCGTAACAACCAACTTAGAGACCATAGCTGACCAATCTCTGGCATACTGTGCGAAATGAAGCTCTAAGGAAACTGTTTCCTAACATTTCTGGGAAAAGAAAAAAACTCAACAGGATTTATGTGACTAGAATAAGAAATCTCTAGCCATGAATAAATAAAAACACATGTTTTAAAAGTGAGAGCATAGGGTAATTTGGTAGTGAAGATTGCCAAGCAGCAGCAGAATAATCAAAATCTGCCTGGTTAACCAAAAGATCAAAAGAAGTCTTGAGACAATTTCCTGAAATGAACAAATGAGCCTTTTGGTAAGGCCTTCACCAGGAGAGTAAAACTAAGTACAGGTCAGTGCAGATCACTTTTTGAAAACACAAGGTCAACCCCCAAAAGGTTTTGACTCTGTTAAAAAAAAAAAAAAAAAAAAAAAAAAAAAAAAAATAGCCAGGTGTGGTGGCACACTCCTTTAATCCCAGCGCTCAGGAGACAGAGGCAGTTGGTTCACTGTGAGTTCAACAGAGGCAGATGAATCTCTGTGAGTTCCAGCCAGCTGGAGCTACAGGGAGACCCTGTCTCAAAAAGACAAAAAATAAAAAAATAAAAAACAATCAAAATGCTTTAACTAATATTTACTTTCAAAATCTTAGAAATAGAGGAGAGGCTGAGGAAGCCACTCAGTGGCAGATTACTCGCCAAGCACTCATGAGACCTTAGGCTCTATTCTACAACTCTCTCACCCCGCCCATGAGACCTTAGGCTCTATTCTACAACTCTCCTACCCCGCCCACACACACCAGTAAAGAAAAATCACAGGGAGGAGTAAGTTATTAATGCATTATCAGATTATAGGCACTGTCATTAAAATACAAAAAGTACTAACTTTATTCATGGGAGTTTATGCAATTCAACAGAGCTTTACAAAACTAGCTTAATATTATACTAAGAATGTATGTATTGGACGATATAAACAACTATCTCTATCTCAAGTTAAACTAATATGTAAATTAGGAGCCAAATTCAGTATAATCGTTCTGTCTCCCTATCTTAAAATATATTTTGGTAGACAGGAATCTGAAGAACCCTGGTGAGGACATGAGGTAAGGTTAAACATCTTCAAGAGCAAAAGCTAACACCTCTCACACCCACCTGTACATCCCCATTTACACTGCATGTTAGGAAGGCAGAGGTTTGAAGGACTGTGCTGGAACCTTCTACAATTGTATACATAACAAACTGAATACTCAGTGTGACCCTGGTCTAAGGCTCTTCTGACATTAAACTGCTTTGATCTCAATTCTCGGACCATTGGAACACCCTCCAATATTATTTGAATAAAGACTTTGTCAAATTGTACTTGGGATCAGACTAGTCCTATACATAAGGGGTCACCATCTAGATGAGAATCAGCATATCTACCACTGAAACACTTGTTACTTGTTCAGTCGCACTTCCAACATGAGTTTACTGCAAGCCTATTTCCCATTTTCTCTAATGAACCTTATGAAGAGCCCAGGAGAAAGCCTGTCCCTGCTTTCATGACCCTGACAATTACTTACACAATGAAGTTGATCAGCTCTCCCTTCACCTCATCCTCAGAGTGGAGAAAACACAAAGAAATGAGCACTTAGTGTGGGCTGCTAATACTGAAAGCCCCTGAGCTCAGACAGGAGGCTGTTGCTTTCATGGTGCCGCTACCTTTCTCTTTTTGCTACAAAATTCAGAAGCATTTAAAAATATATGTATATTCCTTTTAACTGATTTTTTTTTCGGTCTTTTTGAAACAGGGTCTCTCTGTAGCCCCAGCTGTTCCTGGAACTCACTATGCAGACCAGGCTGGCCTTGAACTCACAGAGATCCACCTGCCTCTGTCCCCTGAGTGCTGGGATTAAAGGCGTGCGCCACCATGCCCGGCTTTAACTGAATTTTTAACAGGTTCTTTTTACAAATACAGTTATTCCTCACTGGCCTCAACAAATAATATTGTCAAGCAAGGTTGGGGTATATTCTTAATTGTGTTCTATAAGACGATCCTAAAGTGATTCCTATCTGTTCAGTAATTCTGTTTAAATAAAAGTGAGTTCCTTCAGAACAGGAAAAGGCAATTATTGTTTAGTTAAGGCCAAAAGGAGGTACCCAAAGTTAGAAGAAGACACTATTCAAGACTCCCACATCATCCAAATCCTGTGTGGCTTACACAGTCAAGATGTCTTGGGATGTTACATGGCCCATGAATGGAGGGCAGCACTGTTACTGCAGGAAAATGTGGACAAATGAGAGTGCGAGGACATTCTGGACATTCTGAATTAAACGAGACGATGCTGGCACCTAATACTGACATCAATAATACATCAGTACAAACCCCACCTGACTGAGGAAAATCCTACAGTAGGGCAGGAACCTGAAACACTAAATTACAACCCAAGTTTCTGGTGTTCTGTACCTCATATATAAGCTGGCTGAAATTTAAGTCTTTTATTAAAAATACTAAGTCAGTCCTGCTCCTCAAAACATGTTATTTCTGCCGGCAAATGAAGGCAAAACAACTCTGTGGGACTGAGCCTCTGATCTCCATCAGAGTGAGATATCATACGACTAAAATCAGAGTCATTGTACTTCTCCAGGGTCAGGTTGATTAAGGGATAGACAGACTCCTCCAAGTTCCCATCCCTCGGACTTGGGCAAAACCAACTAAACTTCTAGGACAAACAAAATAAACCATGCTTCCAATCACATTATTTAGATTTAAAAGTGAATAGGAATTATTTTGCCTCCATTTCTGGAGTTATGGCCAGGATATTCTTACCAAGCATCATAATCGCTTTTAAGACAGCAAAAACAGCTCCCACTTCAATGCTGTTGTGAGCGGCAGCTAAGAGGTGTCTATCACAAGATGATCTTATTCCGGGGAAAGGTTTACCTAGGAAAATAACAACAAACCTTTAATGGCCTCATTATCATCAACCATCCTCCATAACCATTCACAGTCAGCAGGGCTGCTCATTGTTACCTTGTGGGCACTTAATTGCCATTAGCTTGTTTTAATTGTTGCTCCATGGACTAAGAAACAGTGCCAGCAATCTTGCTTAACCTTTTCTTTTTTATTATTAAAACATTGTTTCTCTTCCTCAGAAAGATGTAGGAAAAAGATTAGTAGGATTCCCACACAGATGTATACATGCCAATACAGAAATGATCTTTAGGACAAGACTTCACGAACTCCCTTGGAATTCTTACCTTACCCAATTGCCTTAGGAAAAAATAAATGACTGAACTGTCATCACCCTAAACTGAGAAGGTATGGCCCAGAATCAACAGAGTATACGAGAGGATCAAGCTGCCCACCAGCATGGCATGTCCTAAGAGCAGAGGCATTTTTATTATTAATTCCTTGTTTTTATTTCCCAGTTCGTCCTGATATTACAGAAGTGAAAGGCGCTGACAGCCTTCTCCGTGGCATTATCTCACTCCTCTATCACCTGCAGATCAAGCCCATGAAAATCAGGAAGGAAATTACACACTGGGCAGCCCACTTGCTCACAGTAGACCCAATATATCCAAGTAGATGCAACCATAACTCTCTCAGCCATCAGCTCACCAGTCGCCTGAGGGAAGAAGCAGGCCTGGGGAGCTCGGAAGAGGTGAAGCAGGAGGCGGCAGGTCATTCTTGCCCCAGGTTCTGCATCTGCATCTCCACAAGCTAGAAAGAAGGGAATGATTAAAAAGCACACTTGCTCACAGCCTCAAGAAGTCCTTCAAATTTTCTACTAAGTTAAAATTTCTGGAATACAACAAATCCTCCTTACAGTAAAGAAGTAAGGTCATTGGTTGTACTTTTCCAAGACACCATAGCACTGCTTTACAACAGGTATAAAGTAATAGTTTCCTGTTCCACAGAGATCCAATTGCTCTGCACAGAACAGTGACTACAGGTCTACCATGGCAACCTAGTCCCATACCATGCACAAAGCACACACACCCTGAATGTTCCTTTCCCTGTGTTTTAACAGTCACACACAATTACTAAGCAACAACCAAGAACAGATGCAGCTCGTGGCCTGCTCACCTGCCGCTAGGAGAGAGGGAAGTGCAACGTGCTGCACCACGTCCTCCAGGGAGAAGCACTGCCTTGCGATCAGAATAGCAATGAAAGTAGCTAATGAATCATGGAATGAAAGGTCGCTCACCTTTAAGAAAAACAGGGAGAGTTTTAATACCTAGCAGCTTAAACAGTATCAAAGATCAACATGTAAGAGAATGTAGGCAATATCCTTAGGATTTCTAGTTTCAATATGAACCCACAGAGGGCAATTATTTATCATGATTATTATCCTCTTAGAACCATTTCTAATTTGTAAGACAAAGCAATCCATGCTCTAGGCAGGTGCTGACTGTTAACCCATGTGCGTACAACTGAAAAAACCAGAAAAGAAAGAGCAAAATCAAAGCCTCTGGAAATGCAGTGCAACAAATATATATCCGGGAATGTAATGAATGATACATTTGTACAGATAAGACAGGAAGCAGCGTGAAGGGTCCCCTAGTGGGCAAACAAGGCCCACTAATATTTTACATTCTTTCTGTGATAACTGATAATATTCCTTAATGTGACAATTTCCAATTGCCTGCTAAATTTCCAAATCAAGATGAGAGAAAGAGAAGGAAAATTCAGTCACAGTGAAATGTCTACATTCCAGATCTCATAAGACTTGGTAGAAAATACCAAGAAAGCAAACTAACACAATGGCAGGCTTCCTATTGATTGGTATCAGGTGTCAGCAATTCACAAAATGACATTTTTTAAATTCTTGGGTCTTTTTTGGTGTAGAAAGACAGCCTATCACTGATGCATTTTGCATAAATAATATTTTAACCACAAAATGACAGTAAGGAAACAGGACTATCCACTTTTTTTTCTGAGACAATAGAATTAGCAAATAAACCTTTAATTAAGAGGTAGCTTCACAACTCTGTCAAATTCCCTTTAATAAGATATATAAACATGTCACAGATCCCTCCAAAGAGTGATTAAAAAGAACAGATAAAGATTAGATTTTTGTCATGTGCATCATGCCTGCTACATGAAAGAATGGGAAGTTGTGGTACATGATTAGGGCAGTCTCCATCACTCTCAGAGAAAGACTGAGTATCCTCTGATCGTACACATGGGCTTTCTTATGCAGCACAACAAAATCTGTATTCTTAGACTTAGAAATGTAGTCAGAAATATAGATAGATGATAGATGACCCAGATAGATGATAGATAGATAGATAGATAGATAGATGATAGATAGATATAGAGATAGATAGATGATAGATAGATGATAGATGGATTGATAGATGATAGATAGATAGATAGATAGATAGATAGATAGATAGATGATAGATAGATGATAGATAGATGATAGATGGATTGATAGATGATAGATAGAGATAGATAGATAGATAGATAGATTAGATTAGATAGATGATAGATAGATAGAGATAGATAGATAGATTAGATAGATGATAGATAGATAGAGATAGATAGATAGATTAGATTAGATAGATGATAGATAGATAGATAAATAGATAGATAGAGATAGATAGATAGATGATAGATAGATGATAGATAGATAGATGATAGATGATAGACAGATGGATGTTCTTCATTAAACTTAGCTATTGGAAAATTCAGACAACAAGGAACAAGTTGGAATCTCTGCTACACATTCAGCTGTTAATTTTGCTTATTTTGATTTTTGTTTAATTCATATCAACTACACTATGGTTTATCACTTTTGGAAAAAGAAACAAAAAGTACTTTGCAATGTTACAGCTCAGTTAACTAAATAGTAAGAAAAGATCCGCTAGCTGAATTTTCAAATGCAATTTTAAATGAAAAAGGACACTTACATCTACAGTGCACAGTACATCATTAAATCCCCACACATGATTTGAAGAACAACACAGAGCCTTCAGAACCCCCAGCCACTCCGAGCTGAGAACTGTACAGCAAGCAGTGAGCTCTGAGGAGAAATTGGCTATGTCGTTTATCCTAGGAAGGAAAAAGAAACGGCAGGAAGTAATTTAGTACAAACGAGGAATTGATTACATATGAGATTAACACAATCTCATCAAGCAAATCATTCTTTAAGCTTAAGGATATAAATACACACTTGCCAAATTACATATAGAACTTTGAGTAAAAAGTACATACACAGCCTTAAATGTCTTTTAATAATTAGTGCAAAATGTTTGGTTCTATGAGTACCTCATTTATACACTGATATTCTATGCATATCAAAAATGAAGGATGTAGGGCTGGAGGTACAAGCTCAATGATAAAGGGGCTGCCTAGAGTGGGCAAAGCCCTGGATTCAATCCTCAGAACCATCAGAAAATGTATTATGCAGCCCAAGCAGGTTCAGACACAATTTGAATCAAATCACAGGTTTCTTTTAAAAATGGGACAAGCTTTTCAAAATGGATCATAGCTAAAATATCCCATGCTAGAACAATATTCCAGAAAGCACTGTTTCACACGTTAGATACATTAATTTAGGATAGAGGTAAAATCAGAAATAATAAAAAAAGAGAAAAAATAAATAATACCCAAACGTGAGTCTAGGTAATTACCAAAGACCTTAATTTCATAGAAACATCCAGACAACCACGCCTGCGCTCTTTGGTTACTGATCAGTTCCCAGGTAAAGCAGCTCACCGGCCTGCATCCTGGTGGCCCATGCACACATTCATGAGCGTGTTGCAGACGAAACTGTACCGATTGGCAGCATTGTCACTAAGGATCTTGCCCAGCATGGAGTAGTTGATGCTTCGGGCTGAGGGATTCTCAATAAAATCCATCATGAAGTCTGGATCCCAGCGTAAGTTGGAATTCGCAGGCATTACGTTATTATATATGGTCTGCTTTACTTTTGAACAGGCACTACTGAGGTTAGAAGAGGAAAAGTTAAAACAGAAAAACGGAAAAAAAATAACAAAGAAAAATCTTTTCACTTAAGGACATGTCAAATGGCAGTCACCGGGACACTTCCCTAGATGAGCCACATTCTATTATTAATTCTTATTCCAAATTCTTAATAAACCAGCACTGGGTACAGTGCCTGAAATTCATAACTGATCAACGAGGAGTTTCTGAATTTGTGGAAGGAAACAAGAATGAGATATTCAGCTACTAATCGTCATGATTTTAAATTTCTTTCTCATTTATGTACCCTAAAAACACTGATGTCCTTACCAAGGACAGGAGTTACAAAATGTTATTATCTAAGAATAAAACTGGATTCAATTATACACCAGGAGAAATATAGTATTTTAATCCAAATTTCACAATCCCAAAACCTTTCTTCTGGGTACAGAGTATCCAGGGGTAGCTCACATGCCAAGAGTCTTATGAGCACCGAGCCACAGCTATGACAAGGTGAGGTGCACTCTAAGTCTTCACAGAGCTCACACTCTCCAAGGGGAATACAGATAATATACGCATTCTATAAAGCAGACAAACTATTGTGGTATGCCTAAAAATGTATGTGTTTTTCAGCAATATTAAAATTATTTTTAAGATAGCCATGTGTAGTGGTATACACTGTAAATTCCAGCACTTGAGAATGGGGAGGGTTGTGAGTTCCAGGCTACCGGGATATACCCAGAGATCCTGTCTCCACGAGAAATAGAAACATACATACACACATACATGTATGTATA
>NW_008330327.1:2370335-2422858 GCF_000622305.1 Nannospalax galili
TTCAGACTTCATGGAGCTACATCTGAACAGATATAGACTATTAGAAGTAGAAAAGAAATTAATATGTATCTGCCAATGCTTCTCTGTAAGCACTGTTAAGACAGAGGGTAATTTTAAAGCTCAGCTCTTCATATCCAATCGCTGTGGCTGTAAGAAGCATCCACCTTTCTACTCAAGAACTCTTATCATCAGCAGTTTTTTAGATCAAGTTTGTAGAAGAAAGTGTTTAGTTATTAAGGTGACCTGAAGACTTTTTTACTTCTTTTTAAAATATTTTATTTATTATTTTCATTTTATGTGTATAAGTGTATTGCTTGCATGTATATAAGTGTACCCATGTCATGTAATGCCTGCAGAAGTCAAAAGAAGGCATCATATCCCTGGAACTGGAGTTAGGATGGTTATTAGCCACTATGTAGGTTCTGGGAATCAAACCTGAGTCCTTTGCAAGAGTAGTCAGTGCTCTTAACTGCTGAACCATCTCTCCAGCCCATTTTTTGCTTCTTAAACCCCATGTTCTTCTGTCTCTACATAAATAACAGGCAGGAATGAGTCCTTTGAAAATGAAAAGACTGCCAGGCATGGTGGTACAAACTTGTAATCCTAACACTTGAGAGACTGACGAAAGAGGATCATGAGTTTGAGGCCAGCCTGGACTAAACAGTGAGGCCTGGTCTACACTCAATAAAATGAAGACAAGGAAAGTCACATGGCCGTTTCCATTGCCAACAGCTTTAGAAAAGGGCTGTTCAACTCAGTGTTTCCCAGCAGGTACTTTCTGTTTCTGTCCTTCAGAATCACTTCTGGAATGTTTATGGTTTTTTTTTTTATTTTATGTGTACGAGTGTATTGCTTGCATGTATGTAAATGTACCCGTGTTGTGCCACGGAGATCAGAAGAGGGCTTCAGATTCCCCTGGAACTGGAGTTAAGGACAGTTCATAGCCGCCATGTGGGTGCTGGGAATCGAACCCAGGTCCTCTGCAAGAGCAGGCAGTGCTCTAACGGCTGAGCCATCTCTCCGGCCCCACTTCTGGAATGTTTTAAAAATGCAGATTCTTGGGCCATATGATATGTACATTGATCCTGCATGCTTAACAAATACTCTAAATAAATCTAGTGCCAAATACTGCCTGGGAGGCACGGGTGTGAGGAAGGACCAAGGGTGCCCAGTGGGCAGCAGCCACCAGTGGCTTCCATGCTCCTCTTCGCTTGCAGACAGCTGCTATCAAATCTCGCCAGCAATCGCAAAGGTGTGTAGGTTTGTATCTTCTGAAATGGCGGCATTTCAAGGTCCCTGGTGCTGCTTTCCCATCTTGTCCCACCACATTTTCTACTCAGCCTTGAGTTCACTCTCATTTGTTTCTCTTTGTACTGAAACTCAAACATGAATTTTTCTTTCCAGTTTGCTCCCTAGCACCACATCTGGGTTTCCTCTGCCTCACGACAGCCTCAAGTGCTTAATGGATAGGACTTCTACAAATTTTAAAGCATTATGTTCTTTTCTATGCAGCTTCTCACATAATTCTATCAAGCTTTAGAAGCCCAAACAATTCTGCTTTTCCTTCTTATTTTCAGGAGGTCGACCTCACTTGGCTTCTCTGGAGTGCCTCTGGACAGATGGCCTCACTTCTCCAAACTCTGTGGATGTCTCTGTACCTTTCCTTTCTGGACTTATCTCCTTTATCACACTTTTCAGGAGGAGTTTCTGTGTTTAAATAAGATGCTCACTGCATTAAGCCTCTTCTCTCTTTCTTCCCCACTCTGCTGCCTACACATAGGGAATTTGGCCAAAACACCAACAATTTCCTTCTGAAATGGCATGTCTCAGAGAAATCTGGTAGAACCAGGAAAGCAATGCATTCCTCGAAGTCAGAAAAGCCTGTTTAAATCTAGGTTTCAGGGCTGGAGAGATGGTTCAGCGGTTAAGAGCACTGACTGCTCTTGCAGAGGACCCGAGTTCAATTCCCAGCACCCACACGGCAGCTACGCACCCTCAACTCCGGTTCCAGGGGAATCCGAAGCCCTCTTCTGACATTGCATGACTCAGGTGCACTCACATACCTGCAGGCAATACACTCATACACATAAAATAAAAATAAAATATTTTTTAAAAATCTAGGTTTCATCATGCATTAACAATGACAAGAACAATCACTTGTTGCTTTCATTTGGGAGGTAACTAGACGGTGCATTCCCTGTGATGTCTAGGCGGCTGGTACTAAGACCTCCTTGTTCCAGCTGGCCACCCAAATCTCTGTACACCCTGTGGACTCTAACTGGCTCCCTTAGCCTACTTGTTCTGCACTGCAGGAGCAGTCCACCACTGAAAACGGCTGCTGCAAGAGTCACAGATAAGAAAGCTCTCTGAAAAACATCAACTGAAAGCTGCGTGCAGTAATAGAAGAAAATCAGGTGGTTTTTATTATATCATTCCTATGGAGAGAGTTTCCTAAGAGTCATTCAAATACTGTAAAGGATTATTCTGAAACCAAATGGTAGCATAGTTTCATAGTTTTCTTAATTGATACTGCAAATTTTGTATTCAACAGTGGCGCCTACAGGAAATGCAGCAGCGC
This sequence comes from Nannospalax galili, assembly GCF_000622305.1. Taxonomy (NCBI): domain Eukaryota; kingdom Metazoa; phylum Chordata; class Mammalia; order Rodentia; family Spalacidae; genus Nannospalax; species Nannospalax galili. The sequence goes on from NW_008330327.1 coordinate 2,372,914, forward strand.
CTGCTAAGCCTGATTCCCCAAACACTGGAGTAGCAAAGTGAACGAGGAACTCTCAAAGAGCTTCCAGAGAGAAGCCAGACCTTAAAGGAGTACACACCACAGGAGGGGCAGCACATACTGAGTCTGAGAAAAGGACTGCCTGGGAGGGGTTGTTACTTAGAGGCAGGGTGTTCAGGGAAGGTCAAGGTAGAGTCTTCAAATGGGAATCCACTGAAGAGAACCGCAGCAAGGGAAGAGCAGGAAGGGGAGAGAACCCTGGTGTGAGGACCAGGTGGGAGGTCCTTGGGGACAGAATGGAATAAACGGAAGAAAGTCACAAGAGAGATGGGCGCCTACCAATTCAGAAGGCCAGATAGGATTTCTGAATTGTAGCCTGAATAGATGGGACAACCACGGGGAACCTTTCAGCCATTCTTGTTTTGAAAGGATGGCTTCAGCAGATAGGCTTCGAGAATGCTCAAGAGTCAGGGTACAGGCAGTGAAACCAGCAGGGTGACCTTGCAGAAATGCAATGGTCCAGGCAAGAGATGACTGTGTAGGCAGCGACGGGGACCCTAAAGAGCAGTCAGAAAGGACATACATGGAAGGCAGAGCTCAGAGGACACGGAAACAAGTCTGATACACAGAGGAAACCGGAACCAACACATTTTCCTCGTCCCTTTTGGGTTCCTAGTGATTTCCGCCACAGTATTACCTACTCCTGTAATTAATAACATAAAATTCCTCAAAAGGCATTTAATTTCTAGCACCTCTGCCACCTGTGGAGGATACACGTGCTACGTAATTCAGAATGGGCACTTAAATAGACAAGCGGAACGTAAAGACAAATGAAGAAGCAAGTGTGCAAATAGTGCTGACAGAATATTCCAAGAGAAGTAAAAGCAAAGGCAAAAGGCAGAACTATCTCAAAATTCTAACCACAGCTAAACAAATACAGTGATTTTGTAGTGCGAGGCTCTAGTTACTGAGAAAGGAATTCAGTACGAATTCTGAATAAGGGTCTGGAGAAAACAAAAATATCTATAAAATGAAAACCTTTTGGGACTCATTAAACTAAAATTGTTCCTTAGGCAGTAAGATTAATTGACAGTAATAAAAGTCATGGCAGGATAAGGGCAGCATTTATAAAGGCTACAGTAATGAGCAGGCCACCTGCAGAGTTCGTAGGATCTTCTTACCATAACTCAGGTACAGCTCTCTCATGCCAGAAATATTCCTTTCTATGAAACTGTAGTTGAATTGAATAAAATAGGTAATAAGAACTGCTTTTAACTCACATTAGTTAAAGGCTATTAAATGGAGTACTAGTCCTTCATTAAAAACTCATTCATACAGGAAAAAAAAGATTTGTTAAAGAGTTAACTTTTTAAAAAAGAAATTAAAAAAAAAACTGGTTGGAAACGTAGTGGGAGAGTGAGCAGGACTAAGGAACCTTCAGTGCATCGCTAGGCATGACAGCTTTATGATACTCAAAGAATACTACAGTCAAAGTAGTGTGAAAGGTCTGCTAAAAAGCTGAGGGTGTCACAGCAAACAAGAATATGACCCCAAAACACTGCCTTTATGAGCCTTCTATTAGATCTTTTAAATAATTCCAATTTCTAATTAAAATATAAAGATATCAAATATTTACTTGATTATATAAACATTTTATGTTTAGATAAACATTTGTGCTTATATGACATCACTATAGTTTACCCGAAATATATGATAGCTGTGAAATTTATAAAGAAATGTGAAATATTAAATAAAATATCCTTTATTGCTGAAGATATAAAAATAGTCAATAATATACATTTTTGTGACCTAAAGTCACCGCGGTCTAAGGGTTTTCTCCTACCCACCTGAAGAGGTCTCCAAATTTGCTTCTGAGGTGGCTACATGAGACATAGAGATCATAGAGGTAGGCTAGGATGCATCTTTCAGGGGAAGAACATTCCGAAGGGTTGACAACATGCTTCACCACACCACACAACCTAAGGGCAAAGACACAGAAAGAAAGGAAGCACATGTCTTCACAGTACGAATGTAATTTCTTGGAATATTTAGAGAGCTTGTCTACATATTACTTGGAAATATATATATATATATATATATATATATGACATCAGAAAAAAGCAAGATTGTTGAGAGAGTAAAGTATCACATATCAGTTTTTGTTATAGTAAAATTCATATATTACAGAAATCTCAGAAATATCACTGGCAAGAAAAGAATGAAAGAAATTTCTCCACAGCAATGTATATGCAGGCATTCATTCGTTAACCTGCTATAAGTAAAATACAAAAGGAAAGGTAGAGTATAAATCTTCCAGTCAATAAAAAGGTTCACAAATTCAGTCACTTAGCAAAGGTTGCCAACAAGACTCATTTGTAAAGAAGAAATTCCTCAAAGCATTAAATCTGGGAAATCTTAAACTTAAGTCACATTCCTCTTGTTTATCCAAACTAGAGGGAAACGTATCTTGGTTTATCTATGTAAAAAGATGCACTGAGGTTACATGGAGACCCTGCCTCAAAAAGACCAAAAAAAACAAAAAGATGCACTTTAACCGTGTCCTCTATAAACCTTACAGAGAAGTACTTGGCACTGCCATTCTGTGCCAGTTCCTTCATTCGGAACCATGGACTCCTTCTCCACACAACAGAAAAGTCCACATGGCACGGAAGGGAACACTGGTGGGCCATCGCTTAATTCCACTACTATCATAGAGCTGACAGAGGGTTTGGTATAACATTACCCAACAGTGTCACATATGACTCAGATCCTGAAAAAGGTCTTAAAAATCTTCTGACTACCCTCGCTGTACAAAGAGGGCTGTGGGGCCCAGCAAGGTGCAGTCAGTTGCAGAGGGTAGAGATAAGGTTTCCCTGTGCAGGTTTGATCTCTCACTACTATTAAGAGGCCTGGGAAATGTAGGAAGCAGCCTGGAATGTGCAGGGCCACTACACGTAGGAATCCTCCTGCATCAGAGATGGATGTCAGGAAATTGAAGGATGGTAATGTAGCACCCAGCTGGTTTGAAGGAGTGCCATCAGATGTGCCCGTCCGGTACTTATAAAGGAGACCAACAGTAGCAAGTGTGACATAGTTAAAAAGAAACGCAAAGATACAATCTATTGATGGTAAATAAACAAACCAATTCTTATTAGACCTGTGAAGCAAAGAATTACTCTGTGACTTAAATACACAAGCATGTCCTGAGAATTGAATCAATTCTATAGAATGTTTCCTCAACTTCTTTCACTTACCAGAAATAAGAGAAACTTTTACAGCATGATCTGATATACTGCATTACATAAGTACAAAAAAACTAGTTTAGCCAAAAAGAATACTTTTACATGCATAAGGCAAAAAATATAACAAAGTTAATGCCAAACATGATTTTATTAATATTTAATAAAAACATTTTCAATGTCAAAATAAATGATACTAAAATAACTTCAAACTAACAATATAAAAACTAACTCCAAAATATTTTTTATAACTCCCTAAATTGGTTTCATGACCAATAAATGAGTGTCTATACAATGATTTTGAAGAGTGGTACAGATGAAATTAACTCTTAATTAGAAAGATCTGTTGGGGTGGAAAGACGGCTCAGTGGTTAAGAACACTGGCTGCTCTTGTAGAGATCCCAGGTTTGATTCCCAGCATCCACATGGCAGCTAACAATGCTCCAGTTCTAAGGGATCTGACGCCCTCTTCTGACCTCTGTGGGCATTGCATGGCAGGGCTGCACCTACTTACTGGCTCAGTGGTTAAGAACACTGGCTGCTCTTGTAGAGATGCCAGGTTTGATTCCCAGCATCCACATGGCAGCTAACAATGCTCCAGTTCTAGGGGATCTGATGCCCTCTTCTGACCTCTGTGGGCATTGCATGGCAGGGCTGCACCTACTTACATGCAGGCATAACATTCATACACATAAAATAAAAATAAGAAGCCAGGTGTGGTGGCGCACGCCTTTAATCCCAGCACTCAGGAGGCAGAGGCAGGCGGATCTCTGTGAATTCAAGGCCAGCCTCGTCTACATAGTGAGTTCGAGGACAGCTGGGGCAACAGGGAGACCCTGTCTCAAAAAGTCCAAAAGTAAATAAATAAATAAAAATAATAAAGAAAATATTAAGGAAAGATGTATTAAAACTCTGGAAGGTTTATTAGTTAAGTAACGTTGGTGACATCACTTCCCAAATTACTGACCTATAAAATGATTCTAATGATTCTAAAATTCAAGCCTTATAACATGGTTGAGGGTTATTAAACAACCTCATAATTCTAAACTATATGCTTTCTCATACTTTGAAGTTTCTGAGTAACACTCTACTTCCTAAACCAGGCATACTATTTGTACACATAGAAAGTAGCATTTTTTTCCCAGAAAAGCCACTGTAAAACTGATGCCACTAAAGAAATAATGTTTATAAATCAAAACTATGTGTTAGGTTACAAAAGGAACTGAAAAACGCCCGGATTCTTGAAGCCAGGAGTGAAGAAAAGAAAACAAACAGAAAGAGGCTGTCCTTTCTTGTAAAAGCCCCAGAAGAAAAGGTGGCAGTAGAGAAAAGCAGGCCTGTATGGGCCATCAAGAGCTTGCCACGTATCTCTGGTCCCTTTAAGTTAGTCTCTTGTGGATATACTGGGAAATTCCTTAGCCCAACTTTATTAGCAGCAGTAGACTGAATCTTCGCCTATACGACACACAAACTAAGACAGAATGAAGTCATTTGTTACAAAAGACAGCTTTAATCAGAAAGATGAAATTAAAGAACCAAAATACTACAATGACAATGTTCTGCAAAGGTTGTTGAGTGTTCTATTCCCCAAATACAAGCTGAAAACAGGTACAGGGAACATACTAGTCTTCCCTCCTCCCAGTAGGCCAGGATGCCGTGCAGTATGAAGATGAGCACTGTAAACAATGCACTCTCTTCAAAACCAGATGTGAGAGAATGCAGCAGCAAACAAGAAAACCAGCAAATGCACCTGGATATTTATATCTCCTTATCTAAGAGGTATTTCTGCCAACAGTATTCTTTTAGATATCATTCGAATAAAATGAAGATCAGTACGACTTTTCTCCACCACTGTATCTCATTACAGATCTGACATTTTAGCATTTATATACCCACCCTTCGAACACCTGGGCGGTCTGATCAGGATTCAGGATCAGACAACTATGATACCTCCGGAGAACGGCCACGATGCAGACACACAGGCCTGTGGTATAACTTCCTGCCAGGCTAGAGGACTTCAGGAGCAGTTCTGCTTCCACCACACTGAGTTCATTCAGTAACTACAAGAAAGGCAAGTGAGAAGATGTAGGTGGCACAGAGGAGAACCCTTTGATGAACCCAAAATACACTCTCATTCTGTACACTACAGCATCAAAACACACATACTAGTTTTTCCTGGTGTTTATTTTTCAGCCTTTACCGAGTTATACAGCTGTTCTTCTGTCTAGACACCAGGGCATTCACAATCAGGAAGTAACCAGTGCTGAAATAGTTACCGAAACTGTATGACAGCCTAAAGCTCTGGACTGGATAATTTCAAAGAACAACCACATCCTTTTGTTTGTTTTTTATCAGTTCTTTCTTTTTTTAAGACAATGGAAGTACTCTGCTTCCTTGTTTATAAAGCTGATGCCTACTGTAAATAAAAATAAAAACCAAGTCTAAGTAAAATATGTGTAACTACAGTGGGACAAATAAAACTATAAGGACTTCCTAAAAAATCATTTTTGGTTTTTACCTGTAATATATTCTATTACATAAAAAAATGGTATTTTTATCATTCCCTAAGCAAAACAACAAAATACCCAAAATAAAAATCCCAAAGTCAATATATTTTTAAATAACAAGTGTAATACTTGAACCAGTTACAATCATTTAACTGGAAGCTATGAATAGTTATAATTGAAATGTTTATTTGAAGATTTGTCAACTTAGAATGTCTCAAACACTTTAAAATGCAATAGCTTAAAGTAGGGTTAATATTATGAAATCGGTGCATGGTCAAAAGCATGAGGGGATTCCCAGAGGCCGGAGCAAGGCAGGTAAGGGAAGGGCCAAAGAAAGGCTGACCGATGGTACTAAGTTACAATTTCGTAAGAACAAGATGTTCTCATGTGCTGAAACATGGCAAGGGATTACAGATAACATGTACTATACCTTGGAAAAATTAAAGGAAAGGATTCTGAAAGTTTTTACCATAAAAATGATAAATGTCTGAGGAGATAGATCTACTAAACCTGATATAGCACATTACACACTTTGCACATTTTAAAGCATCATATGATACTCCTATGTCTATAGCATTTTTACATTTTTATGTACCAATTAAAAAAATAAATTTAAGCTAGGTATGGTGTCACAAGCTTGTAGACTCAGAGGGTAAGAGGATCACTTAAGATTGGGGGTTTCAGTCCAGTCTGGACAATATAGTGATATCCTGGTTTTTAAATAAACAAACGAAAGCATCAAAGAATCAAATTCTTGAATGTCTGGTAGGTTTTCTTTCCTAAATGTGAAAAAGACATGGTCTCTTTGGCACCTGTATTGCAAAGTCAATTAGTCCATTGATGTTCAGTGCTGGCTCCATGAGATCAAAGATGAGCTGAATATGGTGAGCCAAAGGGAGATGATAGGACGTTCCCGAAGCAAAGCTTGTGATCTGCTCCAGTACATTGTTAGAGATCTGTCCAAGCAAAAGCAAGAATAATCACACAACATATATCCAAGACTACATTTCAATTACAGGCATTAATTTTTAAAGTAAGACATTTGAAATAATGTGATTCTACAAGCAGAAATTAAAATATACTTCCACAGAAACAAAAACATACTCAAGTCAGCATCCTTATAATCACAGTTTGAAGAAATATGACATATTATCATTATAATCTATATCCTGGTAACCCATAAATGTTAACCAACAGACACTCAGATGTGTTAACTGATAAATAATGGGTTTCTTCTCAGGTTCACTGTATTTTAATTCAATCATCAACAGACTTACCCATCAATAGTGACCAATATGTAACAAGTATCTCAATGGAAACATTTTATATATTGTTGATTATCATAAGATAAAATACATAATAAAGCACATCCTGAGGGAGGCAATCTGACACTTTAAAATGAACAGTTTGTGATATTGCAAACATGTCTATAAAATGTATTTATAACATTCAAGCTAGAAGTATATTGCATGAAAGAGGTTTCTAAGGAAGAAGGAACATTCAAAGCGCAGAACAAAGTAGCCTTGAATGGTTACCTGAGAAGTCACTTGATGCTGATCAAAGTAGGAGAGGAGCTGAAGCTTCGTGAACACGGTCTCCAGTGTGGGAAACGCTTCTTGCTTGCTCTTCCTGACCTTTTGTCCTTCATCTCCAACTAATTAAACATAAGATAGATTACTTCCTATTTAAATCAAGGTCCTGATTTTTTACCGATTAACGTTCTCTGTGTGTGAGTGTTCACTTGCGTGTAGAGGCCAGATGAAAACTTCTGATATCATTATTTAGGTGCTGTCCACATTCTTTTAATTAATTAACTAATTAATTACAAGGTTCTCTCACTGGCCTGAAGCTCACTGAGTATTCTAGACTGACTGGCTAGGGAGCAGAAGGGATCTGCCTGTCTCTGCCTCCCTAGCACTGCGGTTACAAACTTGCTCCACCAAGTTCTGGGGATCGAACTCAGGTCCTGTGCCTGCAAGGCAAGCATTTTACTAAGTTCTCTCCCCATTCCTCAACTTTTTATAGATACTTTTAAATGAAGTGTGGTATATATACAGGAAAGTGTATACGCTCTACGCATTTCAACAAAACATAACGAGATTCAAATCATAAAATAACACCTCAGAGTGCACTTAACAGACTCTAGCCACTTCTCCCTCCCCAGAGGACCAAGCTTTACTTCTTCCATTTTGGGTGGATGGCAACTTTCAATTTACATTATGGTTTTCTTTTGTTTTGTATTTTTGTTTTTTGAAAAAGGGGTACCCTGTAATCACAGCTGGCCTGAGCTTGCTCTGTAGACCAGGCTAGCCTTGATCTCACAGAGATCCACCTGCCCCTGCCACCTGAGTGCCAACATTAAAGGCATGCACCACCATGCCCCGCTCTCAATGTTATGTTTTAAGACTGGTTCACTGGTGAGATCATTTTAATTTTTTCTAAAAATTAATGATACATTTCTAATGTGGCACAATACCACCATTTATCAATTCCAGTAGATAGAGTCTAGATTCTGTCTACGATAAAGTACCTTTATGAGTATTTATCATTAAATTACTCAAATGAATGGGAGAGGGAAGTACCAGGCTCACTGATACAACAGGACATGCCATAGGCTTTAAAAATAATTTCTGGCATTTTTTGCACATGTTTGTATGTATTTATGTACATTTTTGCACCACAATGCATGTGTGAGGTCTGAGGCCAACTTGGCGGAATCAGTTCTCACCTTCTACCATGTGAGTTCTGGGAACTGAACTTAGGTCATCAGACTTGGTGGCAACTGCCTTTTCCCACTGAGTCACTTCACTGGCTCTGCTGGCAATGTTTCTGTCCTAGACTCACATTCATATTTTCAAAAATATTTTGTTATTTCTATTTTATGTGTATACGAGTATTGCCTGCATGTGTGTTTTGAAAGTGCACCCATGTGGTGCAATGCCAGCAGAGGTCAGAAGAAGATATTAGATTTCCCTGGAACTGGAGTTATAGACGGTTGTTAGCCACCACGTGGGTGCTGGGAATTGAACCTGGGTCCTCTGTAAGAGCAGGCAATGCTCTTGATTGCTGAATCCTCTCTCCAGTCCCTCACCTTCATATTTTTATGAAAGAGTTAGTGAAACATATTTGGTCTTTTGTTTGCTTTCTTTGAGACAGGGTCTCCCTGCAGCCCCATTGGCCTAGAACTCACTAAGCAGGCCAGGCTGGCCTTGATCCTGCAGAGATCTCCCTGCCTCTGCTTCCAACATGCCTGGCCATTATATATGCTTTCTTATTTAAGAAAAAAATTTACATGACTCCTGTATTTTTAAGGAGAATAAGGATTTAAATCACTCAGTATTAATGAGAAAGGTTACCAATTCACCAAAAAAGGTTTGAAGAAAATTCCAGTTAAAAATATAAGCAAGGTTTATTTGGGGAACTCTTGCTTTCTTAACTAAGAATAAGATGCAAAAACAAGTTCAAATATCTACAAACATGATTGAAGCTATGTTTTCACAAAGACAAAGACAAATTTGAAAACAAAAGGCTGGGTGAGTATCTGAGCTCTGAGGCCATTTCCACACTGTGGCTCTGTGTGGTGAGAGCCATCCTGACAGGACTCTGCTACTCACAGCCTTCTTACTGGGGCAGGCTTTAATTCGAGACAACAGATAACCTCTTTACAGATTTCCCTATTAAAGGCATAAAAATAAGCAATAACATTAAAACAAAGGAGGACTCATTTTGAAAGATAAGTCAAAAAATTTTTTAAAAGGTTAAGTTATCCATTTCATTGAACTGTGAACCTAAAAATTTTATAGCCACTTTTGAAAGAGATGTATCTTTGCTCTGGAAACTGTTATTGAGTATGTTGAAGCTGTAAGGAAATCTTTTAAAAAGGAAAAGAGAAAGCGGGAAACAGTAGAATGAAAAAAAAATTGTCATATTTCAATTTGGTACAACAAATACCAGAATAAATAAATCAGAATTAAGACGTACTGGAGCAGGGCTGGGATCAGTGAGTAACGTGCTTGCCCTGCAAGCATGAGCGCTTATATTCAGTCCCAGAACCCTCCTCCCAATAAAAGGCAGTGGTGATACACGATGCCTGCCTATGATCCCATGATCCCGCACTGGGAGGGGGCGGCCAGCCTAGCTGGTAAGGTCCAAGTCTGGGTCTCCAAAAAAACAGTAGAAGGTCCCTGAAGAATGACAACTGACGTTGTTATCTGGCCTCCACCCATATACACACACCTGTGCGCCTGTGCACGCACGTGCGTGCGCGCGCGCGCACACACACACACACACACACACACACACGTGCGTGCGCAAGAACTGCTGGTACAACATAAAATACAATCCCATTCCTGTCAAGTGACACCAAAGATAATACGAATGAGAACCAGCAAATTCATTACACTTCCTTCCTTCTCAGAATTCTCCTAAGTGCAAGTTAAACCTGGGACCTCATCTTCTCTATAGCTGCTCTTTGTATGTCATAAGCATGTTTGAAATATCCAAGTTTTGGTTTTTAAAAACCTTCCCTAATACCATTGCTCCAAGACTGAAACGCTCAGGTCAATTGTCTTATGCATGAAGTGATTTAAAAGTGAAGGCAATGTACTAATTCCGTCCTTCGTAGGACAAAAATAAACACATCAGGGACTTGAGGAAGCAGACCAAGCTCAGAAATCCCAAATGGCTCCATTGCTAACACAAATAATGTCATAAAAGCTCATATGAAAAGATATAATTATGAATCTGGCACTTTTAAAAGAAAAATATAGGAATTCAGTGATGCCTCTCAATGAAGTATTTCAATAGCACTTACACAAATTTGTCTTTTTAAAGTTTTACTTATTTTATTTTGTGTATATGTTTTATCTGCTACCTGTATGTATGTGCATCCCTGTCATGTAGTCCCCATGGAGGCCAGGAGAGGACACTGGACCCCCTGGAATTGGACTTACAGATGGTTGTTAGACACTATGCAGATGCTGGGAACTGAACCAGAGTACCAGTGCTCTTAACTGCTGAGCCATCCCTCAAGCCCCCAATATAGTCTTAATATAAAGGTTTTTCTTACCTATTTTAGTTTACTTGTTTTCATAACATACACGATTGCTCTTCTGTTGTTTCATTTTTAATTTAATTTTTAAAAATCTTTAACTTCTTATAGTGTGGATGTCATAGTAAGATTAATATTTTCAAAAAATATACCATTAACAACCAAAAATAAGATGACTATTTAACAAAAATATAAAATGAAATCTGACTGTGTTCAACTGGAAATGTTATTTAAATTTCAAGTTAGGAGCTGGGGGTGCAGCTCAGTTGACAGAGTGCTTGCTTAGCAGGCACACAGCCCTGGGTTTAGTCCTAGCATCACACAAACTGACACAGTTGTACATGCCCATAATCCTAGCATAAGGGAAGCAGGAGCAAGAGAATCAGAAGTTCAAGATTATCCTCCAAGTTTCAGGCAGCCTGGGACACAGAAGACCTTACCTCAAAAAGCAAACAGCAACAACAACAACAACAACAACAACAAAAAAAACAACTTCAGGTTAGAAAGTCCTCTATGAAAGCCTGACTGATTTGACAAATAAATTTGGCTCCTCAACATCTTATTTTTGTTCCCAGAAATAAAATACTCTCTGGTCCAAGCTTCTTTCCTTATTAGTCCTCATTTTGCTCAACAAGTCTTTGTTTTTATTTTTTGTGACATGGTCTTACTAAGCAGCCCTAGCTGGCCTTGAACTCACAGAGGTCCTGCTTCTGCCTTCTGCGTGCTGGGATTAAAGGGGTGCAGTGTTTTGTTTTGTCTTGTTTTTTAAAGGATAAATGTCCATTAGTCATAGTACAGCTGGTTAGCTTTTGGTGCAAATGCTAAGCCTTAAATAACGACTTAAATGAAGGCTGTTTTCCAGATGGCAACTCACTACAGCTGGAATTAACATAGCGCTGATGGAGCAATGTTATTTAAAAAGACGGACAGAAAGAAATCCCCTCTGAAGATGCCACATTGAAGTGGTGTTTCTGTGACTGATACTTCGAAACACAACATTGAACAGTAAATTTCTCTTAGTGAGTTAGTGAGTTCGTATACCTACCTAAGGGATTGGAACAGAGACAGAGACAGACTGGCATTTGCAAAACTATGAAAGAAGTAAATAAGAGTCAGAGTAACACCCAAGTGCTTCCTTCCCTTTCAGACTTCCTTAGGCCTTCCTAAACCGGAAATTCCGGAGACTCTGGAAAGGCCTTCTGTAAGTCATTTAGCTAGATTAAGCAAGACTGATCAATCTCTGACAGTATTAGTACACTTATAAGCCATGTCTAAGTATACCAACAGTCATTCAATAGCCTCTGCTAGCTAGTTGCAAGCTTCCAAATTCAATCTTCTAATTCATTTCCTCTTTTCTCTAAGAGAGTAAAAACTGCAAAACAACTGATAGTTTTCTTAGACAGAGCACTTTCTTTTTCAAGCTCAGTAAAGAAAGACAAGTCAACAATAAGAGGGTTTCATTTCCCTTCCACGTGGTTGTGGTTGTTCCTTCTGGTGCTGGATGTATCAGATCTTTAAGTAGCAGTGGAAGGGAGTCAGGAATGTGATAGAAATCACATGAAGGTATTTCCCACTGTGTTCTCAAAAGGCCATTCTTTCAGACCCTTGACACCCAGGACACAGGCTAAAACAGAAAGGCCACCCTTCTGCTGTGATTTGGCCTGTGTACCCTTACTGATAGAGGAAAAAGAAGCTACTTAAATTAATTACACTTATAATTTTCTTTAGTAATGATCTAATATGGATAAGCCCCAGTAATTTACCCTGTTAAAGTCTAAATCCTGGATCCCTAAAGAGTCCCAGAGGAGGTTTATACCATGCACAAGAAGAATGCTCTTCGCATAGGGCAAATTCAAACATTTTTTTTTCCTTTTACATTATTGAAGTGTTAGAGGTAAAGTATAATGATGTCATGTTTTAAATCTGACTATAAAATTAAGTAAACAAACCTTGAAAAGAGTAATTAGGCAAATGCAAAGTACATAATTACAGAACTCCAATTATGTGATGTGGCGAGATAATATAAAGGCAAAACTGGACAAAACCATGTGAAAAGAGCAAAGAGAATCCAAAATTTTAAAAAGACCCAGTTTTCTCTTTTACTTGGAATTATTTGGTGGCAGTCACTACTACCTATCACAGTTTTCTTCTGAATAATGTAAGAAAAGATCAGCAACTACTAATGATTTGCTTCATGAAATATGAGACCAGACTACCAGCTTGTAAAATGATGGCAAAGAAACAGGGAAAGACCTTTTCCTGTTTCTTTGGAGTCATCCATCAGTACAGTACAGCTTCTGTTGTGATCATGCTGCAAAATTTAGCATACATGAAAAAAGAACAAAAAGTACCTGTAGCCACATGAAAAATGTGGCACTAGGCAACAAAGCTTGCTATTAATGGATACAAGATCTTAAAACTTAAATGTGCCTATTCATATTTCAATGTGACAGTCATTCAGGAGAGGAAGCACAGCGACAGTGACAGGCAGCACGTCGATAAGCGCTGTGAGAACAGGGAACACAGAGTACCAGGGGAGCTGCATACTGGGCTCCTTACCCCCTGATTCTGTGGTGCCCTTCTTGTTCAGGATTTTCAGGATATCTTTGGTAATCTTCTTCAGCTGGTGCCTGGCTTCGTCACGCTCTTTTCCGACTCCATAGAGAAGGATTGTGCGTTGGTTACATTCATGACTTGAAGATTCATCCTGCAAGACAGCAAATGCCTTCTGAAACCTGTTTGCAGGGCTGGGCTGGAGGTGTATTTTGCACCCCTGAAATGCACTAACCACAGTCTCTCCATGCGGGCTTGCAGAGGTGGCATCTACCTGCTTTGCAAGTTATTTCAACCTCCACTGGCCAACACCCTGTTTTTCCAGTTTGGAACATGCTAAATTTAAAAAATAATAATAAAGTGTCAACTGACCTGAAGCATTTGATGTGGGCGTACCCTAAAGAGTAAGTTCTGACTATCAGAAAACTTTTCATTGTCTAAATTGAATAAGGTATTAATTTTACATCATTTAATTAGTTATACTACTAAGGAAAATGTTATTTCCTTAGTAAGCTTGGTTTGAAATATATGGCAATAACATATATTTTAGACTTAGAAAAAAATTCTTGGTAGGACCTTCAAGTTATCTAGAAAAAAATGCTCCATTTACTTCAAAATAACTGTATTAGATATTTGTATTTATTATCAAATGACAAAAAACTAAAGTGGAGATCTCATTAGGTTTGAGCCAAGCAGCTGGAAACCACTGCTCATCTCTTCTGGACCCCAAAACCCTTAGATCACTACGGTGAATCGAAAACCTACTTTTTCCCTTGTGAAAAAATTAATTACTAAGTCACCAGTAACAAATACGAACACAGTCCTGAGCACAGTCCTTAGCCCAAAGTAAGTAATACATGATGTGTTCTCACTTATGACTGGAGTTCAGTTTTTCTATGTTAATCTTTCCTTTGTCTTTTTTTTTTCTTTTTTTCCTTTTCTGAGTAGGTTTTTTTCAGCTCGACCTTTCGTTTATCTCCTTTTGTTACTCTCTGCACATACTTGTCCAGACCAGGGCTTACCTGTTCCACTAACCTCTTCCTAACTAGTGATGGCTGCAAACAGCCTAAACCTTCAGATGTGGGGAACGAACGCCACTGCTACCTGGAGAACTCTATGTGCCTGCCCTGCACGCAGCATGTCTGTGTCTCCAGCGGAGGAGTTGGTACTGTTTCCATTCTGCAACTCTCACTCCTTCCCCTTCTTGGGCACATTCGCCGTCAGGCCACACTCAGTTACAGTGCTTCCTTTTTCCCATACTGTTAGAAATAATATACATTTGCACACCCTGATGACTTATCTTGCCATAGCCCTCCACTAATTCTTAATGTTCTAAGTGTCCCAATTTTGTCTAAAGAAGGCAACATCTCTTCCCACACCAAGCTGCTCTTCCTTAATTTCCTGAGCACACCTCCCTCAATTTTTAAAAGATAGATCTAAGTGCAGGATAAAGTGGATAAAGACAGCAATTCCTATACCTGGCTACATACACGAACAGGCTGAGCTGCTGGATAATTTCAACTTTAAGTTGTTACAGAGAATTACTGATGCATATTGACAGGCATGATGTGTACATGTAAGCCCTATGAAGAAAACAGGAACACCCTGAAAAAAATGTGTGTTCACCACCTCAGGTGGTGCCCGTCATGTTTCTGGGGACTATCTGCAGTAAGGTATATGCCAAAAGGCCCTAATGTGACATCTTCGTGAGAGGTGACAGAAAGCTACTCAACAACTTTACAAATTATGCACCGAAGGCAGGAAAATCTGCTAGCAATCCTGAGCAAATACAAGGGCATATGTCTCCTGTCTTCAAGGATGAAAGACAGACTCCTCACAAAAGTAGTAACAGCAGAGCTAGAGGTCCAAACAGGGACAGAGGGCAGGGTCCTCCCCGAAAGACCCACATACTCATAACAATGTGGGCAGTCACAGCCAGGGGCTGAGAGGGTTGGGACTGCATCACAGTCATGACATTTAACTCTGTGAT
Source organism: Nannospalax galili (assembly GCF_000622305.1). Lineage (NCBI taxonomy): Eukaryota > Metazoa > Chordata > Mammalia > Rodentia > Spalacidae > Nannospalax > Nannospalax galili. Next base: position 2,388,250 of record NW_008330327.1, read on the forward strand.
CCTACCCAATGAATCTAGTTCCTAATCTCAGATTCCTCTGCTAAAGAATGGGGTAATGTCATCTTTCTTGCAAAGTGTTAGGAGATAGCGTACATAAACAGCTCACCGCTGGCACTTCATATTCTAGACTTCTACTCCTCCGCATACCCAGGCCCACACTGCACTTCACTGGTCAGCATTTCCCACAAACATAGTGCATCCTTCTACCACCTAAACACCTGATTTCACTTGCTGAAATGCCAAGTACTGGCACAGTGTCAGATCTCTCGCTCTGCCCCCTGGTTTATCAGAGGCTGCACCACACAAGGCCTAGGAGGGGAGGAGAGTTTGAAGAATTTACCATATGGAACTTTTTAAATTAATGGCTGTCTTCCTTAGTAGATTATCATTCTCTTTAGTAAGCACTGAGCTGGCACTTAATAATTGTTGTAACACCGAATACAAAGTAAGTCAGCAGACTAATGAGCAAAGACATCGATAAAGGAGATGGGCAAAGGGGAAGACAAAAGCAGTTTTGCAGGAAACCACCTGTTGTTAGAGTGCTAAGAAAATTGGAAGAGAAGCAGGAGGCAAAGAGAAAGTTAATTTCTGTGTAGAAAGCTGTCTTAACTATGACAATGAAGACAATGAAAATCTAAGCGGCAGTTAAAGAAGCAGATACTGGGGTCCAAAGGGGGATATGCAGAATGATGAATTTAATTGATTCAACTTGTAAAATTCATTGGAGAAAAAGAATTGGAAATACATGATAAATGTGTATTTGGCTTGATGTGGGCACTCGTGTAGGTAAGAGTTCAGGGGTAAAGACAGCAAGGTCAAATCCTGGGAGGAGCTTGAGAAAGGGCTACATCCTCTTTAGGCGAGACGAGCAGGGCACTGAAATAGTGGAAGCGTAAATAAACCCTCACATGATGCACACCCATGTTTCTTTCACTGCTGAGACGCTCTGACAATGCAGGACCACAGTAATCAGGAGAGGTCCATAAAAATCGGGGCCATCAACACCATCAAGTGGAGTGAAGTCACAGTAAATGATTTCTCTGGTGTCTTTACTGAAAAGTCCTGTAAACCTCAAAACAAGTTTTTCTAGAGTAGTTGGGGAAGACAGCACAAAACAGTGGGTTAAAGTAAGAGCTGCTGTGAAAGGGAAGGGCTCTAGAGGAGATTCACATATATTAGAGGCTAAGCATGAAGAACAGAACAAGGTTAAGAATTGGAGAGTGTCTAGCCGGTCCTTTTCCCTGCCCAGTGAATGTATCCTTTCAGGAATAGACATTAGGATAATTTTGGGGTGTTGGTCTCAGATCATTAATATTGCTCACAACTATGCAAAGTGGGGATGCTTAGATACGAAGCTGAGAGTGGAAACCACTACTATGTATGAAATTAGTTGTTCTGTATTCATTGGCTGACTGCAGGTGTGTTCCAATGGTTGAATTAGGAACAAGAGGGAAAATCAGATTTGAATAACATCAAATTCTTGTTGCAAACTTATGACACAAATAAAGAATCAACTTTGCAGAGCAGATTACTGATAACAGAGGTAAGAAAATGGGCTGCCCTCGAAATTAAAACAAAACCACAGGGAAAGAAAATTCACGAACAGACACGAAGAAGTGAGAAATCTGAAGTTCATATCAGTCTATTGGGTCTGATCCGCTTGGGGAATTAAGCCAAGAAGTAAAGTCCTGACTGGTGAGAGAGAATGGAATGAAACTCCAGGGCAGCACGCAGTGATCTGGGGAGGGCTGGGTAAGCTACTGCAGGGGCAGCAAGACCACACTGACTTGCAAACTTCAGTATTTTCAGGGAAATAGCAGTAGCCATTACTGCATGGGCTTCCAAACAGAGGAGGCAGAAACATCTTAAAGCTGCTCTTTTCTTGGTAGGCTACAAGATTTGTTGACTCTCTTTTTTTGTACATGGTGAAAATGTACAAATCTTCACATGGAAATTTTTAACAACTGAGAAGCAACTCAGCCAATGAACACACAGCAAATACTTCCAGAGGTGTTAGTGGTTTCCACTCTCGACTTAGTATCTAAGCATCTCACGTTGCAGAGTGTACGCAATATTAATGATATGAGACCAGCACCCAAAGATTGTCCTAATGTCTATCCCTGGAAGGGTGCTTGGCAGGGAAAAAGACCAACTAGACACACTACAAAAGTTCCAAGGTTGCTTTTAGGCTAAGTATTATGGATTGAACAGACCACATGCCCTGTAAACTGAGATCTGAAAATACCTTTCTTCAGATCAATTACTTCTTTTCCGCAGATTTGACAACGTACTCACAGAGCCTTAACTTACTAAGAAATCAGGAGATGGCACCTGTAAAACCACAGAAGGCTCACTCCACTGTAGAAATTTTAAAACTGACTCTTCAGCAAGACAGCCTTAAGAGGAAATATGGAGTTAGTGAAATTAAGATCTGCTCTAAGGCATCTTAACTTCTTTAAAATAATTATTAAGAATTGTTCCCAAAATGTGTGTATATCTCAAAGTGTGATAATAGGGCTGACATAATCAGAGATATGCGTTCTCCTTACCCTTGGTCAGATTTCCTGATATTTCTATAGTGATTCAATGATCACGAATATTAAAATTAGTGAACTAATATTTAAAGGTAACATTCTTAAAATTCTGAAAATATATATGACAAATAGTTGAATTACATTTGTAATGGTAGAAGTCATACTTTCTCAAAGCACTTTGACTTGACTTTGTATGCTTGAATATTCAAATGGAAGCTTACTGTGCATCATAGTAAGCTAAACATGATGTCCCACCGCATCTTTTTTCTTTTTTGAAGGTTTATTTATTTTATGTGTACAAGTGTTTGGCTGTATTTATGTATGCATGTGTACCAGGGATACCAGAGCAGGGTGCCTGAGCTGCCATGTGGATTCTGGAAACAGAATCCTGGTCCTCTGCAAGAGCAATTAACTGTTCTTAACCTTTGAAGCATCTCTCCAGCCCCATGTGTTGCCTTTAAGAAAAAATATAAAACCAGTTTTTCAAAACAAAGAATTTGTACAGCTCAATGTGAGAGTACTTGTCTAGCACCATGGAGGCGCTGATTCAAACTTTAGTACTAAGTAAACAAACAAATAGACAAGCATAGTATAAAAAAATTAAAATAAAAATATCAAAAGATGCTTTTGAATATCATCTCTTTCAGCTGAATCTCTCAACAGAGCCACATTATATTGTTCAGAGAAAACTAGCTCAGATGACTGTCCCATCAGTAGCCAGCTTGGGCTGGGGGAAGAAGGGACGTGCACGTGTTGAGAGAGAAGGCGGTGTACCAGAGCAAGAAAACTGGCAGGTTGTTTTAATCAGTTATTATGCTTGAATAATAGCATTTTTATATAAATCAAGAAAAGACAAGTTTAATCATATTTGTGCCAGAAATTTTTGTTGTTCGATACTTACAGCCCACAATACACTAGTCCTCTGATTTCAAGCAAAATACTAAAGATGAGAATGGCCTAGACCACAAGAGACAACATTCTTTCTTGCTAAATAGCCCCAACATCCAAGAGTCTCTACTTTTTGAATTCTATTGTATGAATAACCTAAACTATTACACTCACGTCAATGACACTAAGCTAGCTAACAGAGTCATGCACTAGCATAATAAATGCTCTTGATTAAAATATTCACTAATGTCAAAATGATCACATTTAGAAGCATAAAAGACATGAGAATTAAGAGATCCCAATTGCTAATCAAGTACCTTAATTACATCACCTGAATCATCCTGCCCACAGTTGGATTCACAAGGACCAGAGACACTTACCATCTAAAGGAATGGTCCCTGGGATTTCAGAGTAATACTTTTTGAGTCAAATATTTTAAGATGAACAAAAAGTATTATCTTCAATATATTTGCAAAATAAAATAACCCATTTGAAGTAAATTTTCTGGTCACCTTTTAATTTATCTTAATCACAGAAAATAAATAAAGTTCCCAATAATACATGCTATATGTACTGATATTATTTATTAATTTGAGGGGGGACTAGAGTGCCCAAATTCTTCCACTATATGATAATAAATAGTTTTAAGATGAGACATCTTCCACCTAAAGATTCTCTACTGAGAATGCTCTAGGTATTTGACAATATATACTCTCAGTAAGAAAGTATAACTTAAGAATTTTCAATTGGTTTTCTTTTCTTAGGGCAGATTGATTCATTGAAGATAACAATTTTCCTGTAGATTTGTTTTATTTGAAGACGTCTGTAATGTGCTATACATCATTTGGAGTTCATGTGTTATAAAGGCAAATGTGGGGCTTATTTGATTAGAAAGGCACGCAGCCACTCCCTACAAGGCATTCAGCTCTCATTCCTGGGCCTCAAGGAGACTGTAGCGATGGCATGGGGAGCACCTTGGTACAAAGGCAGCTCTGGGACCAGACAACACGGGTTGAAATGGAATCTCCAGCTAACCTGGTTGTTCCAGTCGGGTTCCCTTACCCAAGGAATGGAGACAAAATGAGTATTCCGAGAGAGTAACTGAAATAATAAAATAATTCAGGGGTTAAAGAGATGGCTCAGTGGTTAAGAGTACCTACTGCTCTTCCAGAGGACCTGAGTTCAGTTCCCACCACCCACATCAGTTGGCTCACACTTCCTGTAACTTCAGCTCCAGGAGATCTGACACCTCTGGTCTGTGAGGAAATCTGCACTCAAACGCACAAACCCACATCAGGGACACACATATGCACATAAGCAAAAATAAATAAAAATGGTTAATTCATGTCAGTATAAGAAAGCAAATGTTGGCTATCATTATTTTGAAGCAAGATTCTTTTATCAAGTATTTCAGGTGTTCAAATCAACAAATAAGGGAAGTTTAATTAGCTTTGCTTACTATGATTAATTAAAAAAAAAAAAACATATAAACTCTCCAGAAAGTTTAAAATCAAACTAATGCTTCTTTTTGGGTAACAACCATATGGGTATTACATATTGAAACTTGATACTAACATGAGTGAAATTGATAGCTTGGTTTTAAATTACAAGGGCAGCAAAATTCTTGTGTTTATTTAAATCAATGATTCTCAGACTTTAGCGTGCCTGCGCATCACGTCAAGGTCAAAAAGTGAATAGGGGTTTCTGGCTCATGGCGACTAGTCATGTACCCAAGTATACACATTTCTAAGAAGTCCCCAGGTGACGCTGAGCTGCCACTTTGCACTGTGGCTTTGAAAACCATTGTTGAAGAGATTTAACAAGGGCCGACACTCAAAACTCAGAAAAACCAAAGTATCTGTCCCTAGTAAAGGCCTCTACCCAAATGGCTTTACTGTTAACGGGGGGCCAATTCTGTTGGATATATTATGCTTGTGTCTACAAGTGCAATTTAACTGTTTGCATATGCATGAGCCAGCAATACTTATATAAATGTAAAGCAGTACCAAGTTTAAGTTTCAATTTCCCTCCTACTATGTATTTTACCTTTTGGGTTAAAATTAAAGATTTACAAATGATAGTGATACAAAGATGACTTAATTTAATGTTATCATTTTTTACCAAACTCGACACTGAAGAAAAATTGTCCATTATCTATGATCTATTCAAGAAAACCATGCAGGTTGCTTTATACAATAAGCCTTGCAAATGGATACAACTGCTTTTTCTTTTCTAATGCAATTTGGGAATCTGATAATTTATAATGGGAGGAAGCTGTGTGGCCCAAAAAAGAAGTTAATCAAACACAGATTTAAAATAATGACATTACTAACAAAGGATAAAAGCAAGAAGCAAAAGGCTTAACATCCCCTAACCAACACACATTTTGAAATAACTTAATTAGTTGCTAGAAGGTAATATATCATCCAACTTTGAGCACACTATGTTTTCACGTGAACAGCCATCCGAGAAAGCAAGTTTGCAGCCTTCTACAGAAATAGACTCTGAAGACTTTATCTCAATTTGGATTTATCATTTATCTGCATGGAAAACGACCAAAAGAACTCCAACTTATAGATCATGAATTCTATTGCAGGTTTTAGAAAAAGCCACAACATCTTAAATTACTTTTTAAAAGATGACTTCTCAGCTACCATGCCCCATATTTCCCAAGAAATAAAAGGAGAAGTCCTAAAAACAGTCCTGAAACAGACAGATTCGGTGTCTGCATAGCTTTGAGTGTGCAGTGTTGAGGGTGATCTCTGACTGGGATATTCCGTCTTCCCCACCTCTTTCTCTCTGTTTCTCTCTAGAACACTCAAGACTTCTCTGTTGAAAACTCAGCAAATCCTCTATCACAGAGAGGGTTGGCAACTAAACTAAGACACTGAGAGAAAAATACCAGATGCCGGTCTGCAAGTCGCACTATTATTTCTGGAAACATTCAAATCCTTCAGAATCAACAGAATAACCAGGTAATGTTGTATTAGCATTTGACAGATATGCAATTATACTATGAAGTAAAAACCTTAAATAAAAATAAAATAAGATGCATATATTTGGGGTAAAACTTAAGATCAAATCTTATTAGAGGTGTTGAAGATAACCATTAAGTGCTTCACTAAGAAAATATGCAAAGCATGGAAAAATATAAATGATTTGACTTTAACCTTGACTACAAATGAGATTTAATTATAGACAGAGGGAGCTGAAATTCTCAATGTAAGGAAAACTTGTTATATAATTTACCTACCGTATAAAATGTACATTCACAAGGCAGAATTGTTTAAGGTGTCAAAGAATGAATGGGTTAGGGCAAAGCACAGTAGCAAATAAACATCAGTGATCTAGTGTCAATAATGCTAGCTCTCATTTGTTTACTAAAGGATCAAATAAGAGGCAGAGAGGTGGCAGAAAGTGAAACATTCATGAAAATATAATTCTTGTTTAATTTTTAATAATTAATTCCATTGGCACTTGGAGAAAATTCACGCCGGCTTCATGTGTCATGTGACATCTTTTATATGGAAGCTTTGTGGAGTTTTAAATTTAGATATTTGTGCTTTGATCATGACTGAATATGAGGAATTCTGTTTTATGTAAAATCAGTTCTATTTGCTTGATGAAAAATTTAAAAATTAGAAATTTCACCTTAATTTTCAACATTTAGATGCCATAGAGCAGATTCAAGTCAACTGTTACTTTTCCTTAAACTGCCTGTTGTAGTGATCATTTACGAGCATACAGAAGATCAATTTTATTTTATTTTAACTACCATTACAATACCCCAGAAAGTATGCCCTGACTGATTTGAGAACTGTCAAGTAATGGCCACATATAGATAGGGCTGTCTCCTTGCTTTTTGCTGTTTTATCACACTGAATGATATTCCAGAAAAACTATGTAGAAATTGAAATATAATGAGCAAGTTGAAAATGAGTGAGATGCTCATGAACTGAAAACACTCCAAGCTAAATAATGAGTCCCCATGAGGGAGGCTGGTGTTTAAATGCATGATGGGGAATATATGGGCAGGAATACCTCCTAACATACAGGAAAATGTTTGGGCTTTTTATACTGTTTAATTTACTGAATACATTTCCCAAGAGTGATTTCACACCAATTTCGTTGCACTTTTATTTTATAATTCTAGCTTTTCCTTTGAACTCTTTGATGACACTGAAGTACATAAAGCCAGGAGTAAGGGTTAGGAGCAGGAAAGGGAACTATAAACATCATCAAAAATGCTAAGGCCTGAAAATAAAAGTAGGAAAAAACAAAAGCATAGCATCACTGAAACTTCAGTCTTCAGTTTCCTCTGATAATTCCCACTAACTGCAACAATAAAGACAAGAAAATTCAAGTTTTAGGGAAAGCTATTCCTGAAAAAATCACGCACAGAGATACCAGCCGAACTAATCACATGGGACTAAATCCAACCACCCTTCCTTTACTCTAGGAATTAGCACCGCAGCAATGTCTGGGGTAGACAATGCCACCTCTGCACCTGGGAACAGCAGCCTGTGCAGCAGGGACCACAAGATCACCCAGGTTCTCTTCCCACTTCTGTACACAGTCCTGTTTGTTGTCGGACTCATAACAAACAGCCTGGCAATGAGGATTTTCTTTCAAATCCGCAGTAAATCCAACTTCATTATTTTTCTTAAGAACACAGTCATTTCCGATCTTCTCATGATTCTAACTTTTCCATTCAAAATTCTTAGTGATGCCAAGCTGGGAGCTGGGCCTCTGAGAACCTTTGTGTGCCAAGTTACCTCCGTCACATTTTATTTCACAATGTATATCAGTATATCATTTCTCGGACTGATAACCATCGACCGCTACCAGAAGACCACCAGGCCTTTTAAAACCTCCAACTCCAGCAATCTCTTGGGGGCCAAGATACTCTCTGTCCTCATCTGGGCCTTCATGTTCCTACTTTCTCTGCCTAACATGATTCTCACCAACAGGAGGCCAAAAGACAAGAACGAGAAGAAATGCTCTTTCCTCAAGTCAGAGTTTGGTCTGGTTTGGCATGAGATAGTCAATTACATCTGCCAAGTCATTTTCTGGATTAATTTTTTAATTGTCATTGTATGTTATACTCTCATTATAAAGGAACTCTATAGGTCCTATGTAAGAACAAGGGGCATAGGCAAAGTCCCCAGGAAAAAGGTGAACATCAAAGTTTTCATTATCATCGCTGTGTTCTTTATTTGTTTTGTTCCTTTCCATTTTGCACGAATTCCCTACACACTGAGCCAGACCCGAGATGTGTTTGACTGTACTGCTGAGAACACCCTGTTCTATGTGAAAGAGAGCACTCTGTGGTTAACGTCCTTGAATGCATGCCTGGATCCGTTCATCTATTTTTTTCTTTGCAAGTCATTCAGAAATTCCTTGACCAGCATGCTGAAGTGCTCAAATTCTGCAACATCTCCATTTGGAGAAAACAGGAAGAAAGGACAGGATGGTGGAGACCCAAGTGAGGAGACCCCAATGTAAACAGTTACCTGAAGAACTGTTTTGAACTGCTGTTGTTCAAACTCCTCCAAAATCACCATGTAAAATTATTAACATTGACTAAAAAGCTGAGTTAACAATGACTCTTCAAACATGGAACAGATTACAAAACTAATCTTTATCTACTCCAGTAAAAAAGCTATCTTAAAATGGAGAATAAGACCTAAATCTGCAGATATGTAATAAAACAAACTGTATCCCATTGCTATGCTGCAGGCAAAACTGCAAGGAATCCATGGTTTAAAAAGTTTCCACAAAATAAAAATTGTGCAACATCTACAGTCATTTTTAAATCCGTTAATAATCACAGTTTAATTTTTTTCTAATCAACTGAAAAACAATGATCAATCTCATACATCAAGCATAGTAAGTACTGACCTTTAATTTATTTCTAAGGGAAAAAAAATCCTCAGCTACTTAAACTAAATGAAAAGGCATTTGATGAATTATTATAAATGTTCATTAGAAAATAGACATTTAAAAAATCTCTTTCTATGAAGAACAGACATAGTGAATGAAATCATTAACATAAACAAAGGCACTTTTGTAACATCCTAATACTAAAATTCCTTATCCACACTTAACACTGGAGGAAGCATTTTTTACTAACCCGCTGGCAATTCCATGGGCACAGTTCTTATCACTGACATCTTTATTAACCAGCACTGGACATGCCTATTACTTGAATGAATGAACACTTTCCCTTCATAAGAAAAATGAATTAAATACGATTAACAAGGCAACATAACTACCACAAGACAGTGACTGAACTATTTGAGATTACCTCTCTGCATTTGTGTTTATAATACAAAAAATCACATGTATTCTACATCATTTTGTTGTAATTTCTTTGTTCAACAGTATTAGATATTACGGTTCAACCTCCCTCCCCTATATTAAATGTCAATCCCACTTAAGAATTGTCAACAGGGTTTGAGTACATGCTATTGTGAAATGGCTCTTCAAATAATGATGTCATGCTTACAAGTTCTCATGCAAATAATAAAAGAGGTGAGATTTGCAGTCAGATTTCATACAAGTCATATTTGGTATGCGCATTGTATTTTTATTTGTAATTGACACATTGCTGGTGTATACTTATGGGGTATGGTGTAACATCTCAATTCATGTGTATAATTAATAATCACCGTATCAGGGTCATATTGGATAGCTTTAAAATAAACAAAATCTTTAACGTGTGAGAGTTCAATTATTAATTGTCTCAATTATTAATAGTCCTCAGAGGTAATGCTCTCAAACAAAAGATGAAATAGATGCTAGTGTCTGGATATTATGCCGAAAGAAACAAAAGCATAGATTACAGCAGAGAGAAGTTGGGTGAGCTTCCTTAATTCTTTTCTAAACTCAACACAACTTCTTAAGTTACATTTCAGTACAAAGCTGAACATGTCTAACTCTTTAGGCAGCATCTATTCTCAAGTGCCCACATTTTCTTCTCACAGGGAGAAGCAGATACTAGAGAGGGACGCAGAGACTGTCAAAAATGTACATGTGTGGGCTGGGGATACTGCACAGTGGGGGAGCTCTTGCCTAGCAATGCACAAGGTCCCAGGTTCAATCTCAAATACTGCAATAAGTCATTTTTGACACGGCACTTCACTATTAGATGCATATCTTCACACTTCCTAAGAATATAAGAATGTGTAGAATGGGAGAGAATCTATAGGTCAACTATGTTATTTTCTATATGAAACGAATCAAGAATGCCTACATCCTTCAAATCAAATCATCCAATTCAGAATACAGAGTGGACAAAAGCTCTTCATCAGTGTCCCATGAGGTTGTATGTGAGTGTGCTGAGAGACTGTCCAAGGCCTGAAGACTACCTGAAAAATCCTTCCTTTTGAGTTACACAAATTCCTTGTGATATTTTCCCAAAAGAGACAGATAAATAATGCTAACAGTATTGTGGTATCTTAATAAAAATAATTTTTATTTTATTCACATTCCAGTAAACTATCTGGAATGATATATGTTTTATAGTTATGTATATCTAACATGAAATTTTACTCTAACCTCTAAATTACATGTTGGTAGGGTTTATTTATTGAAAGACAATACACACCACACACTCCTACATGAAACTAAATCCATTCAAAACAGTTGGAAAGGTCGGCATGTGGCTCACACCTATAATCCCAGCACTCAAGAGGATCACTTCATCAAGAATAGCCTGGTCTACACGGCAAGTTCCAGGCCAGCCAGGGCTATACAGAGAGAACCTGTCAGCAAATAAAATACCCCAAACAAACAAACATAGTCTGAAAGGTCACTATTAGCAAGTGTCCACTACACATAGAATATGTCACTATTTCCAGCTTCAGATACACTGACGTATATAATAAACCCCACATCTCACACTTCCAAACAAATTTTGTTTTAAAAAAAGTGAAGCCAAATTTTGTATTTGTAGCCACAGAAGTGAACCATTGAAAATATGAGCCAGGACAATGTAGTCCTACCCAACAGCTCAGTGGCTTATCAGGCCTGAGGATACTAGTAATTGGCATTTTCTGTCAAATATTTCTCATAGAAAGTACATAAAACAGTCCTTGCCAAACTACAGTCCCAGTTCCACATCCCAGCTCACCACATTTTTTAACAACTTATGATCTAAATAATCTCCTTATATTTTAAGCAGAATGAAATTTTGTGTCACTTAGAATTTATATGAAATTCAAATTTCAGTGTCCATAGTGAGGTTTCAATGCAACACAGCCATCCTATTCAGGCATTATCTAAGGCTTTGAGGCCACAGGAGTAGAGCTGAGCTGTGGCACTGGAGACCGTACAGCCTGCATCACTTAAAATATTTCCCATTTGGTCCCTTTTAAAAAGAGCAGTTTTCCACTGGCTATGGTGGCACGCGCCTTTAGTACTTGGGGGTGGTATGTGCGCCAGTACTTGGGAGGCAGAAGCAAGTGGATCTCTGTGAGACAGAGGCCAGCTTGGTCTATAAAGTGAGTTCCAAGCCAGCTGGGGCTACAGGGAGACCCTGTCTCAAAAGACCGCCCCCCCTCAAAAGTATAATGGAACTATAAGAGCAATTCAAATGGATGCTAAAAGCTCTTGGAATGTGATCATAATTAAGAACTTTGGGGCAGGAAAAGCTCCAGAGACAAGAGATAGAAATAGGCAAGGTGAACAAGAGTCTTCTCTCCTGCCCTCTGCAATTATGATTACCCAGGATAGAAATCTTTGCTTGCCAAGGCTTTCACATTCCTGTGATCTTGCTACCGTAAACCTGCATGTATGGGTTTACTTAATTATCACATATGTGCTGTTTTGCCTTTTACTTGCATTCCTCACATATGAATATAAAGGCCCCCCAAAACTTGAGTGGGGGGCTGGCTCCTTCATGGAATGACCCATGGGTCAATCCCCCTAGTGGAAGAATAAGCTCCCTCTCCTCACCTGACTTTGGATGTTGGTTTCTGAATTTTCCGTTAACAAAAGTAGTTTTCCAACCCTTGAGTTGCTATTTTCACAACAGAGTGAAAAACTCCAGATACAGAGCCCTCTCTTCACACAGGCTTTTCATAACTTTGTGTTGAAAAGGGTTGATCGTTGTTGGTGAGAAATGTGTGGTTAGAGCATCACCAGTAGGAAGCAAAAGTACGGAAATATAGTTACTATCATAGGCAACAAGAAATGGCTGGATTTAGTAAAATGGGGATTAAACATGAGAAGGCACTTTCCAAGAGAAAAATAGACAATATAAAAATGAAAGCACACGTGCTGCTTAAAATATAAATACTTACTTATACAATGTGTTTCATCTATAATTTTCTAATTGGTTTAAATATTTTTAATAAAAATTAGAAAATTCTGCCCTTGATGGAACTATAAATTGGTACAAACTTTCTGGAAAACTTTTTGAAAATACCATTCAACATTCTGATACATAACTCTTTGGCTGTTGCTGTTGTTATTGTTATTTTGAGAAGGGGTCTCCCTATAGCCCAAGATGGCCTCGATCTCAGAGGGCTCCTCCTGCCTCTCCCTCGCCAGTGCTGGGATTAAAGTTGTATGCCACTATGCCTGGTGTTGATATATAAATCTCAATCAACCATTCTTACAAATATGTCCAAACAAATGCATAAGAATGTATGAATGTGTATGTGTACTACAGTACTATTTGGGGAAAAACTACGAACAAATCAAATGCACATCAACAGCAGCCTAACTCAAACATGGGAGATTCATATATTGATGATGATGATCAATGTGTATGTACTAACATGTACCAAAACAAAGGCCCGATGTATAAATATATATTCACATTGGTATAGATACTGGAAATCAACCTTCACTTTCTTCTACCTACACATTTGTATTTGCATTTTTTAAATCATGGTGTGCATGTTTATCTATGATGTGTGTACATGTTTTTCTATTATGTGTGTACATGCAGGCACCTTTGTGTCATGGCACACGTGTAGAGATCATAGGAAAACCTCGGGCCCTGTCCTCACTTTCCACCTTGAGACAGTGTCTTTTTCGCTGCTGTGCACACCAGGCGAGCTGCAGCATAAGCTGTGCATGCCAGGCGAGCCGCCTCATAAACTGCTAGGGTTCCTGTCTCTACCTCCAAATCTCAAGCTAGGAGTGCTGGGATTACAGATTCACACTACAGTGTCCAGCGTTAGGGGGATTTGGAAAATCTGAACTCATGTCCTCATGCTTGGTGTGTCAAGTGCTTTAATCCACTGAGCCAGCTCCCTAATTCCGCATTTGAATTTTCAAACACATTTTTTATGATAAAAAAACTTGAAACTAAATATGAACTACTTCAAATGATACTGTGAATTTATCGCCCATTTACAGTTATTTTTTTTCCTAATACTTATTTCCAAATAGATTATTGCACTGACTTTTAAAATTTACAGACTGTTTATTATCACTTTTGATTACTCTACTATGGAAATTTTAAAACAATTTTCACACACTCCGAGGAAAGTACCCTGTATACTTCAGAGGAAATAAAAAGTCTTTTCTAGGAATACAGGAGGTCCCATTTCAATTTTCGTCCTAAATGAAGCAAACACTTCCTCAACTTTTCAGGTATTTTTAGGTGATACTGATTAGCCACATCAATAGAGATACTTTCACTGATAATCCTGATCAAACCGAGAAATCCCAAAGGAGACTAGGAATGGAGGCAGCAGATGACTCCTGTGACAGAAAAATTCATGGTCCTCCTTTGACTGCTTCCTGACCATACTGTTTGACAAGCTCCATTTCCAACCTCAAACTCTAGTTTGTAGCAGATAGTTCCACAAGTTCATTCAATTTCATAGATTTTGTTTTTTCATGTATGAATCAGTGACTCTCAGTTTAAGGATTCCAGAATTTGGCAAGTCACAACACAATCACACTATACCTCTGAGGGAGGAGAGTAAGGCGGGTTAAGGTGCAGGGTCTCAAGACAGCGATGGGTTTGCGGTGATCTCTGCTGACATGACTTAGGGGAAAATGTTTAATTTTTAATTTCTACATTTGGGTTTTTCATCCCTGTAATAAAGCCAGTCTCTGAGGAATGTTGCAAGAATTATGATAATATAGTCACCTATAATAGCATAGTTATCGTGGTTTAATTGTTTTTAACTATATTTTGTTAGCACACTAGGATTTCAAATGTTTAGATTATTCCCACTTGGCAGGCTCCTAAATTCTCAGACTTTTCTTTGCATGTTCTACAATTCTCTCTGGCTTTCATGAGCTAAACACATACGTATTACAATTTTCTTTTAAGCTGATTTAGCAAGAAGCTTGTGTGACACCTCCCAGGACAGGCATGATTCTAAGCACATGGTAGATAGCTATTCATTTTATTCTCTTAACAACTTAATTAAGCACGTACTATTATTAACTTTCATTGTAAAGAGATGGTAATCATTTCATAGAGAATGAAAACGACTTGCCCAAAAGGACAAGTAAGGTGCTGGACAAGGACTTGGGCCCAGGTCCTCGGGTTCCTCAGGCAGTGTTTCATGCTGCTCTGTGGAACAGCTCTCAGATGGCTCCTTTAAGGCAAAAGGCCTCCTCCAGCAGGCACTGGCACTGCTGGGAGTTAAGGGAGAATCAGCTAATGTATTTTCCAAGGTAAAGCACTTTGAAACTCTCACTGTTAAAATAATGCACTTTTGGGCCAGTGAGACAGCTTCATATGTGAAAGTTAATCCTAACAACTTAAGCTCCATCCCAAGGACCCAAATGGTGACAAGAAAAAACTTGGACTCAACTTATCCTCAGATTTCCATATATAGTGCCATGATGTATGCATACACAAACACACACACACACCCACGCACACGCACACACAGAGACAGAAACAGAGAGACAGAGACACTGAGAGAAATAGATAAATAAGTGTAATTTACAAACAGAAAAATGCACTTTCGTAACTCTAGAAATGGGCACTGTTACCAGTTCCTCTTTTCAAAGTTTCCCACATTTGGCATTTTAAAATTTGGCCAAAATATGATTTTCAGTTTTCATATTATAAAACTATCCTGTACAGAATTCCCCTTGTTTAAAGTGAAACTCTCCAAAGCTTCGTCTCAATTTGAGCTAAAAAGAAACTCTAATTAGATATGTAGGCTAAAAGTCTCTATTATAAAAATAACTTTTTCTTAGTTTTTTATCCTTTTATGAAACAAAGATATATTTAAATTATGTGCCATTATATTAGTAAAATATTGAATCAGCAATCCCCCAAACCAACATATTTCAATGAAAGAGAAGAATTTTAAACTGTGTCACCCATTACAGAGCCCCAACCTAATTTATTAGGGTTAAAAGGATGTGAAATTTATATAGTCAGAATCCTAAACCAAGTCTCCCAGAATTTCTGATCAACCCATCAGCAATCCAACTCTACAGTAAGCTGGTAGAAAGAAATATGAAATGAAACTCACCATAGAAAACCCCACATCCTCCATTAGTTCTAATTTCCTCTTTCCCTTCACCTATCTGGAGGGGAAGCCTACAGTCAAAGATAGTAACTTTCTCTACGCTTCAAGAGATTTAAAGAAAAACTTGTACAGACCTTGGCCCAATGCTGATTCATGAAATCCCTGAAGTCTCAAGCCTGCAGATGGTTTCCCAAAATGGCTTTCTAAAAGTGAAATGCCAATAACATATCTTCACTCCAGTTAGCAATGCAGGCACGCAGCAGTTGAGTACCCAGCATTTTTGGTGTTTTCTAATGTAGCCAGTGCTAGCCAATTCATCCTCTTCTTGATGCTATGAAGCAGATACTATTTTCAAACTTGTTATACAAGTAAACTGACATAGAGAGTTCTAAAAATATTTGTTTTACCCAATCTAAAATGACTCGTGGATCTGGGATTTATACCTTAAAACCCAGGGCTAAGAGCCCCTACTTCTTAGAAAATATGACACATCTTCTTTCAGAGATCTTGGGGCCAAAAGATTAACACCAATGTGCATAAAAATTCAAGACCATCCTTCTGAAGGCAAACTTCTTGAAAACTCAGCCTGATGAGGGTATCTGATTTTTGAGGCAAGTCTTACTGTCCTACTTGGTTGTAACTGGTACTATTTTCATTTTTTTTACCTCCTATTATTATATGTGAGGTACTCACTAAGTTCACTGAACATGATGTTGAGAATATAAACTTCAAGAAAGTTATGAAAAAAAGATAATTACAGCTACATTCATTTATTCAATTCAGAGTTGATTAAGAGTAAATTAGAACTACAAGAATATATTAGAATGAGGATGTGGTAATGTGCCTGTGGAGCGGTAGCGTGCTTGCTTAGCAAGTGTAAAGCCTGGGTTCAATCCCCAGGCCAAAAAAAAGAACTATTAGCAAATTTCCCCAAAGGATTAAAGACACAGAAGTTCTAGCAAATGGCATCACAGAAGCACAGAAGTCAGAATGAGGAAGGAAAGCCAGTACAAGAAAGCAGGACCCTCACTTCACAAGCTCTCGATGGGCTGAGCCAAGGACTGCCACGGTCAGAAGACACGGAGCTGAGCGCCATCCCAAACAAAGGTGAGTTTCAATTTTTCTTGTGAATGTGCTTGCTTATAAAAGGTGAAATACGGCTAAATTAAAAAGAAAGTCTAAACTTTATATTCTACTAACCATAGATTATAAGCATAGGGCACTGCATAAGCTACAGAACCAGACATGTATTATTGCCTCTTAAATGGGGTTTCATTTACTGCCATGGGATAAGGAGTGCTTCTGAATAAGACAGAACGTAAAGGTAATAGTGTTAAAAAGACCCAAAACAGAGTATGTGCTTGAAAAATTCTAGCTAGAAACGTGTGCTTTCTTAACCAATTTGCTCAATGTGTTAAATAAATGCAGTTTGTTCTTACAAAAAGCAGTATTTGAGAAGTCATGAGGTTTTTGTTTTCCTCTGTTTGTGTACATGTTTATATTAGCTGATGCTGGAGATAATCAACGCCACGGGGATGCAGGGCTTCAACAAGTCTGAGCGGTGCCCCAGAGACACTCGGATTACACAGCTGGTGTTCCCAGCCCTCTATACTGTGATCTTCTTGACTGGCATCCTGCTGAACACCTTGGCCCTGCGGGTGTTCATTCACATCCCCAGCAATTCCACCTTCATTGTATACCTCAAAAACACTCTGGTGGCCGACTTGATAATGGCACTCATGCTTCCTTTCAAAATCCTCTCTGACTCACACCTTGGACCCTGGCAGCTCAGAGCTTTTGTGTGTCGTTTCTCTTCCGTGATCTTTTATGAGACCATGTATGTGGGTATCATGATGCTAGGGCTCATCGCCTTTGACAGATTCCTCAAGATTATCAGGCCTTTTGGGAAAACTTTGGCCAAAAAACCTATTTTTGCAAAAAGAATCTCAATTTTCATCTGGCTCCTGCTGTTCCTCATCTCCCTACCAAATATGATCCTAAACAAGAAGGAAGCAACACCTTCATCCGTGAAAAAATGTGCATCCTTAAAGGGCCCTCTGGGGCTGACATGGCATCGAGTGGTAAATTACACATGCCAGTTTATTTTCTGGACTGTTTTTGTTCTGATGCTTCTGTTCTACGTGGTGATTACGAAAAAAGTATACAATTCTTATAAAAAGTTCAAAAGTAGGGAGAGCAAAAGCAAAAGGCTGGAGGGGAGAGTATTTATTGTCATGGCCGTCTTCTTTCTGTGCTTTGCCCCGTTTCATTTTGTCAAAGTTCCATACACTCGCAGTCAAACTAACAGTACAACCAACTGCAGACTGGAAAATCAACTGTTTATTGCTAAGGAAATAACTCTGTTTTTGGCAACAACTAACATTTGTATGGACCCTTTAATATACATACTCTTATGTAAAAAGTTCACAGAAAGGTTACCATGTATGAGAGGGAAAAGAGCCACAGCACCGGGCCAAGATCACCACAGCAGTCAGACGGACAACATCACCCTAGCCTGACAGCTTTCTCTACAGACTGATTTTACACATGGCTTAACGTCTATTTATCAGGAGTGAGAGTTCAAGAGATCGTTTACTTGGAAATTCAGTTTAAGCCATAAAGGAAAAATACTAGAACAAATGTTTTCCTACATTTTATTATCCTAGCGTACAGAAAAAAATTATACATGTTCTCACCACATAGATGTATTTATAAGCAGAATGAACTAATAGTTAGAGAATGCAACAGAAAGCAAAATGGCCACCAGAGGTCATCTTTCCAAGAGCATTCACTTAATTGGAAAAGATTAACTCCCTCCCCCTTTTATATTTGTTTTCATTGAATTTTTGTGTATTTTATACAGAATATCTCAAAGAATCTTAATCATCTTCATAGCCTCGTGCCCACTGGCATGCTCCCACAGCCCCCCACTGGAACCCAGATACTCTGTGATCCATATTAAGGCCCAACGTGTCAAGTCAGTGTCCCCAGATGTTCCCCTGTGCAAGTCCACCCATTGAGGTCTAGTCAGCCTATCTAGAGCCTCTTGTTTTAGGAAGATCAGCTCTTCCTCCCCCAGCAGTAATCAGCTGCCAATGTTTCCTTAGCTAAGTTTGGGTCTGCTGTTCATTTCCCCAGGTCTGTGCTGGGTTTCTGTCTGCCTGAGTTTGCATTTTTCTTCTTCTTCTTTCACTTATTTATTTTTGTGGGGCTTTTGGCTACTCTAACATTCCCCCCACTGAAGAGGTACCCCTAAAATCTTTTAAGGATTAGATACTAGCTCCCAAATACTTTTGACATTTTGACATTTTTGGCCTTTGGAACAGAGTGTGTTGCTAACAGGCCCAAGGACATTTTGATTTTTAGCCAAGAAACTGGCTACGTTTCTTTGGGGTCTTTTTACCCTAACTGCCCAGCCAATTCCTACCTCCTATTCTTATCACACCATCCTCTGAAGGGGTTACCCAAATGGCCAATAGGGAATAGGGATGCAAACCGCTCTGGCTTCTTCCATGCTGAAGAGGGATGCAAAAACCTCCCTCCCCTCTAAACACCATCTCATGCTCTTTCACAAACATAATAATGCTGTTTACTTTTATAGTCCCCAAACCTGCTTGTCCAAAGACTATGGAGGAAAGCCTAAACCAGGGGCTGAAAGGGGTCCTAGAAATACAGTCTGAGGAACCAAAGAGGGTCAAAACAACCCCAGACAGCCTGAGATTTTCATCTTACCATGCGAAGGGCCTTTCTACACTCCGACAAGGCACAGAAGAGGCACCTGCAATACAAGTGCATAGCCTTGCGTAATCTGAGAGGCAGAAAGCAGTGCTATTCAGCAAGGCTTGCCTAAGGGAGAAGGTGCACATCCCCTCTGCAGTATAATTATGTCTCCCACTGATGGGCTGTATGTTGGGGTCCTTGTAGCAGATTTCCTTGTAGTACTAGTTTGCTATAAATCTGGACCACATCTCCCAAAGATGGTTAGTGTTTTTTTAAAAAACAGACATGTCACGGATTTTTGATATCTGCCAAAGTATTCCCCACAGACAACGGGCTGCAGAGATCTTAGGAAGGATGTACTATTTTTTTTTTTTTTTTTTTTTTTTTTTGTCTTTTTGAGACAGGGTCTCTCTGTAGCCCCAGCTGTCCTGGAACTCACTGTGTAGACCAGGGTGGCCTTGAACTCACAGAGATCAGCCTGCCTCTGCCTCCGAGTGCTGGGATTAAATGTGTGCGCCACCACGCCTGGCCAGGATGTACTATTCTTGGTACGCATAAGCAATGCAATTACCAGCCCACGACCAGAAATATCCACGTTGGATGGTATTTCAAAGTCTGTTTCTCTCTATTTACAACTGTGTATTTTCCTAGATCTAATTGTGAGTTTTAAAAAAGGGTAAAATATGATTTTTCTGGAATTGTGGATGCTGATTTCGCTTTTATAGAGAAAATGAAGGCATTGTCCTCTCTACCTGTGCCACATGAAACCTAGGCTTCTCTCCTTTCATGACCTCAGAGGCAAGAGAGTTTATTTACCTTTCTGGAATCACCTGCTAACAGCTCCTACACCCCTTAACCTTTACAATCTGTTTAGCATATCACATTTCTTTTTGTCCCCACTCCATTAAACCTATAAACTTCTCTCTGACTCACCTAAATAGCTCTCTTATCTATTGGTGAAATCTTACAGTGCCAGAGCTGAGTCCATGGAATCTCACCTGCCCAACCTCCCACTACTAACCTCAGTTCTAATCACTCCTCACCTGCATGCATGTCATACCTCAACTACCGTATTTATCACATTGCTGCATGATAATCTGCTTAAATATGCATCTACTTCTTAAATAGACTATGTATATTTTTAAGGGCAGAGTCAGTTTCATTGTACAATCAATAAATATTTGCTAAAAATATCAAATGGGTCTTATTTTAATGTACTAGAAAAGCAAAAAGAAAGCCAGCTCCCACAGATAGTATTATCAATAACACTAGTTATCCAGTGCTGGTGGTGTAGCTCAGTGGTAGAGCACCTACTCAGCATTTGATCTACAACTAAGAAGAAAGTAAGATGGTATCAGCTTCACGAGGTAAAATCTGAAGCCCCTGACTGCTCCAGAGTTACCTCCTGCAACGTGCACTCTGGAGCCTGAGGAGTGACAGGATGCCTGGCGATGAACGTCCATGAACAATGCAGGGAAACTCAACAGCGCCTATGAAACTTGGGGGCTGCCATCCAACATTACAGGTTTCGGGCTACTGACAAAATGCTTCAGTCATCCACTGCTGGGTAAGTCAAATCTGTAACTGTAGCAAATTTCAAATTCCAAAGCTCTTCTTTAGAAAGTACTCTTGATGTCTGATTCTCAGTCTCTCAAATAAAGTAATGAATTATTACAGATACTACTAAATCTGCATTACCTGTATAGAGTACACTACACAGTCACAAGGGGACTCTAACACTGTGATATGCCTAACTGCATCTCAGCCAACTTATTAAATAATAATCGATACTTGGTAGTGTATTCTATATACCTCATCTCTGATGACATTTTCAATCTCCTCTAAATGTACTTATCAGTAATATACACCATTTTTTAAAAAAGCTCTTTCTAGATAAAATTTCAATAGCTAATTTTTCTTCCACAACGTGAAATACTTCATTCTATTCGAATACTAAAGTCAAAAGTTGTTTGCTTAGTCAAGTGTGGTGCACACCTATGTAATCCCAGCACCCCAGAGGCTAGGTCAGGCCAATCACCAATTAGGGTTAGCCTGGCCACATTGCAGAACTCTGTCTCAAACCAATAAAAGCAGAGTGCCTGGTCTATACAACAAAATAAATACCATGTTTTACCAAGAACAGGGATACTGGGCCTATCTTAAAACTACGTTCCAGCCAGGCGTGGTGGTGCACACCTGTAGTCCCAGCACTAAGGAGGCAGAGGCAGGCGGAGCTCCGTGAGTTCAAGGCCAGGCTGGTCTACATAGTGAGTTCCAGGCCAGCTGGGGCTGCAGGGAGACCCTGTCTCAAAAAGACACCCCCCACCAAAAAAAAAAAAAAAAAAAAAAAAACCAACCTATATTCCCCAAATGTACTTCCAAACTGACAGTCACAAATCTAAATTCTAGAGAACTTACATAAAGGGATGATACAATATGATCTAGGCCTAAGCAACAAGCAAGGGAAAAGAAAAAGGAGAAGCAGCAGTGTTAAGTGACTCTCCAGAATGGTGCCTGCCCTAGAACAAAGGAGACTGTGTAATACTGTATAACACTGTCCTCTCTTTAGCTCCTTCCCCCTTTCCTATCTCCCCCTCCTCTCTCAATTTCCATGCTTAAATCTGTAGTCACAAATGGATAATAAAACCTGAAACTGTCTCAAAAATAGCTGTTTCGATAAAGTATGTAAGGTCACAGCACAATTGAGGACTTTTATCAAAAGCTAAAATATAATTATTTTCACTGGAAAATTAGGGTGAGACTTCTAAATATTTCCCAGGAAAGGAAGAGATGGGGGTGTAATTACCACACAGGGAAGCATTCTTGAGAAACCACGGGAAGTTACTCTACTAGGGGGTAGGGGGCAGGGCACGCAGTGAGATTCTCAGCTAGGAGAAGAAGCTGATGAAGTCATTCTAAAGAACTGAACTCCTCTATCAAGTTCACACAGATCTTAACAGGAAAAAAACAGCAATAGCAGTAAAGTCTAAACCAGGACCAGGCATGAATTCCTTCCCATTGATCAGGACTTAAGCCTAACCAGATAGCTATTGGTTACTTCCAAGATATAAATGCCACTACTGCACCAGTGGGGATGCCTTCCTGGCCTGGTCATTGTGGTTCCTAGGTTTTATAGGCAGGGTTTGGTGGTGCACACCTTTACAGTACGTAGGAGGTGGTAAGTTCCAGGCCAGCTGGGGCTACAGGGACACCTGTCTCAAAAAAAGAAAACCAAAACCAAAGGCAGGCTTTACAACTAGGAAGTAATATTGATTACTTTTCCCCCTTGGCAGCTTGCGTAGCACCTTTGGATACCATGAGAGCCGAATCTCAGGAAGAGGCTCCCAGGTCAGTTCCAGCTGGATTCCTCCAAGTCCTAAGTTCAAAGTGTCTTGTGTCTTCAGCAATAGGGTCTTACTTTCAAGTTCTGGGAGGCAACCAATGGTAATGGCAATAGTCTATATTATTTTGAGAAGGCTCTTGGATCCTCCTAACCATACATATGTTATATATGGATTTTATAATTTTTTCTATTGTATGTGTATGAGTGTACTGCCTGCGCATTTGTAACTGTACCTGTGTCATGCAATGTCTGCAGAGGTCAGAAGAGATCCCTGGATCCTCCAGAACTGGAGTTACAGATGGTTGTTAGCTGCCATGTGAGTGCTGGGAATTGAACCAGGTTCACTGCAAGAGCAGCTAGTGTTCTTAACTGCTAAGCCATCTCTCCAGCCCCTATATATGAATTTTCAAATAAGCTTACAAAATGTTCTCTATGGCTTTTTCAAGGACCCTTAGTGTTCTTTGTCTTTCCCCCTTCTTCTGTTAAACCCCTCCATTTTCCCCCTTCACGTTATCTATGAGCTACTATCCCCCTCTGCACAATTTCTTACCCTTCCCCCATAGCCCTTTTATACTTTCCTGGCTTCTACAGTTACTTCAGATTATAGACTCAATTCTCAAGATTTGGAAAATAAACCTAGCAAATGATCCATGGCCTGAGAGGTCAAAGACCCCACAGAAGAACCCATTATTGCATTTTCCTAAGATAATGTAATTTCTAACTGTATTCTCAATACTTATCCTTATACCAACAAGTAAGAGTAGCTCTCATCTCTCATCAAAGTAACTCCTTTTTGCAGCGGATGGAAGCTACTACAGAAATCCACAACTGGTCAAAATGCAGAGAAGAGGTGACCATGGGATACCCAGCCCCATCTGGTACATCTGCAACGCGACCCCCACACCTAAGGTTCAGGGAACACTGCAGAAGAAAGGGTGGAAAAATTGTAAAAGTCAGAGGATCAGGACACCCACAGCTAGATAGTGTCTTCTAGACACCACAGGGAAGCTGAACCCATGAAATCTCAGCAATATTGTTGCCTAAACAAGATGTGCATAATGACTGCACCCGTCAAACACGCCAACATGGATGGGGGAAATTTCACAAGGACCCACCTCTAGATGAAGAACTACTGGAAGTCACTGGTTGCTGGGAAGGAAAATCAGTTTTCTGCAGGAAGGGGCCCCCTCACAGATTATCCAATCCAAAGTCAGCAGTCTTACGAACATATGCACATACAAACAACACTAAATGGACGCAGTAAATGTGTGTGTGTGTGTGTGTACACAACAATAATTACAGATGAAATCATAAATTTCAGGGGAGGAATGGGAAGGGCTGAAAGGTTGAAAACAATGTAAATACAGTACTCATGTATGAATCTCTCAAAGAAAAGTTTAAAACAGACAAATGAATGAATGAATGAATGAATGAATGAATGAATGTAAAAACCCAGACCAAGCAGTGTTCACTGTTTAAGAAAAAACATGTTTACAAGATACTAGCCCTAGTTAATGCAGAATTTACAAAGCATCTGAAGTAAGAAAATACTTGAACATTTTGAATTTTACACGGAAACCAAATAAAGTTAATACAAATACAGGACATATGAGGTATCAAGCTCAGGACTTGAAGCAATTGGGCTGCAACTGATCAAAAAGCCTCCTTCCTGAAGACTAGCTCTCATAGTTAGCAGAAAATACTACGTAAGCTACCAAAGGAAAAACCCAATCAAAGATCCTACCCAGTTGCAAAGTCTACGGACTCTACAATGACTGGCCCAGAAAATTATCTGGTGCAGTAGTGGCACTTTTATCTTAGCAGTAATCAACAGCTATCTAATTGAACTTAAGGCCTATTCATCGGAAGGGAGCTCATGAGTGCTACCGTAAACGTACACATGGCTAGAGATGGCACAGACCTAGAGACAAACATACTTCTGTCACTTCTCTAGACCAAGGTAATTTCTCACTATATTTTAAATATGTATTCTTTTTAAAAAAAAACTTAAAAAAGTTTATTGATTATTTTTATTTTATGTGTATGCATGTACTGTCTGCATGTAGGTAAGTGCACTCATGTTGTGCAATGGCCACGGAGGTCAGAAGAGGCTGTCAGATCCCCTGGGACTGGAGTTACGGACCACTGTTAGCCGCCATGTGGGTGCTAGGATTCAAACTCGGGTCTTCTGCAAGAACAACCAGTGTTCTTAACCGCTAAACCATCTCTCCAGCCCCTAAATATGTGTTCTTATATTTGCAAACAAGTGTACCTCTCGCCACTCATCAAAGATGCTCCTTTTTGCAACTGATGGAGATTATTGCGAAGGACCATAACTGGTCAAACACAGAGAATAAGTGTCTGTGATGGGGAAGGGGAAAACTTCACAGCGTCCCATCTCAAGATGAAGAGCTACAGGCAATCAATAGGTGATGAGGAAAGGAGAATCAGCTTTCATCAGGGACTAAGCTTCCTGAGAGGTTATCTAATGGCAAGCTGAAGCCCTAAACACAGGTAGACATGAGCAGCACTAAACAGACTCAGTGCACTATATATCTATGCAAAGTTATAAGTGTATGTATGTGTATATAATAGTAATAAACAAAGAAGGGGTCAAGAAACAGAGCAAATAAGAAACCTCGGAGGAGCCAGAAGGACTGGGAAGGACAGGAATAATGCTCAATACTCATGCATGATAGTCACAAAAGTAGAAAACAAAAGTTAAAGCAAGCAAAGAAAAGTAAAACAAATAATAAAAGATGGTCTTTGATCTTTATAATGAAAAATAAGTAAATAAAGCTCATTATGTTTCATCGGGCACCAGAATCAGCTGAAAGGATCTTAAAATACAGACTGCTAGACTCAGTCCTAGCTTCTGATTCACTGGTGGCCAATGAGGATTAATGCAAGCTCACAGGTGATAATGATGCTTATGGGCATAAACCAACCATTTAGAAACACTGCCCTAAACGTTCTTTAAGGCTAATGCTTCCCCATTAAGACTGATTCATAACCCAGGTGAGATGTTGAATATCTGAATTTCCATCTCCTAAACCCAGGAGGCTGAGGGAGAAGGATGGTGGATTTGAGACCAGTCTGGGCTATGGAGAGAATTACAGGGCTTTAGGCTAGCCTAAGCTATATAAAAGCAATTGACTCACTGCATAGCCTTTCTGGATATGATTTTCCAAGAGCTGAATTGGTCAACAGGAGACAAAGCCACATTCTTAATAAGAAAGCAGGGGCTCTGAAAGGTGACAAGCTATGATAAGGATCTGGCTACCTGGGAAGTTTATGCCCCACTTAAGGGGGCATCAACTACTTAATACTAAATGTTGTCACAGAAGGGAATTCAGGTTGCTAGCTGATAATAGCAGTGGTAAAGTAGGAGCAGACAAAACAAATTCACCATGTATTGCTTAATGCTTACTATGAACCCAGACAGGTATACAGAGTGCCTCTAACACATTATGTCATCTGGCACTCCCAGGAAGCCTATAAAGTGCTCTCATTATCTTCACTTTAGAGATAAAGAAGTTGAGAAACAGCATAAAGTCACATAGCTCATAAGCAGCAGGGTGAGCATCAAAGTCAGACTGCCTTGTAAAGCACATATCCTAAAGTGCATAATGTTCTTGTAGAAAGCACAACTTCAGTGTCCTATATTTCCTGTAATTTTTTAAACTTCCATAGTCACTCCCACACTCCCTGCCTCCACGAAAACAATACCTTCATGTGTGGGCTGCCAACTGTTCAGGAGCTGCCGGCTGATAAGCCCTGACCCAGAAGTTAACAAGGACCTCCCAGGACCTTCCCACCCTACACCCATGCCTGCATGCCTACAGGGTGCCAGTACTTGGCAGCCAGACATTTTGAAAGGACTGCTACTTTTCCTTTTTTTCCCTCCCTCCCTCCCTTCCTTCCTCTCTCTCTTTCTCTCTTCCTTTCCTTCCTTTCTTCATCATCATTATTATTATTATTGCATATGTGTGTTATTACTGCATATGTATGTGTCTAGTGTGCATGCATGTGTGTACGCAGAATATGTGTTTGTATTTGCATGGGCACACACGTATGTGTGGGTACACTTGTACAGGAGTTCTTGTGCATGTGGAGGCCTGGGGTTTGCACTGAGTATCTTCTTCCATAACTCTCTGCCTTATATATTAAGGGAGGGTCTCTTGCTGAACCTAGAGCTCACTGTGTAGGCTAGATTGGTTAGCCAGCTTGTTTCCTGCCTCTACCTCATGTGCTCTGGAATTACAGGCAGGTCACCATGCTTACCTAGCTTTTATGAGGGCTCTGGGGGTCCAAACTCCTGCTTTAGCCACTGAGCCATCTCTCCAGCCCTGATTATTACCTTTCTAATTATCATTATATCCTTGATGCAGATACTATTCGTTTGCATGTTGGTAGGAGGGAGTAAGAGAGTAAGAAAACCAAAGTACAAAGAAGACACACAGCATGTCCCTGGTGTGCCTGTCCCTGCCAGCAAACAGGGATAATAGAGCTGGTACTGACACCCAAGCAAGTGGACTCAAGACAAGCCCCTCCACTGCTCTGTGCATATACAACCTCTGTGTCCTAGCATCAGGGCAACCAAAATTCCTGTAAGGTTCAAATCAAGCCCCAGCTGGGGAATGAAGGAAGTGGTCCCTGGAAGGGAGAAGGGGGGAAGTCTACACACAAGGCGTTTTAACACCCTCTGGCGAGGAAAAGTCAATCCTGGCACCTCATCCTGAAGGTCTCTCCAGTACTGGTAAGCTCTTGAGAGGAATAAAAGCCCAAGATTGGATTCAGTTGCTCATTCGGCCAATCATCTTTTCATATGGTGGGCACAGGGCTTCCAGGTCTCGGAAGGAAGGCAGACCACAGGAAGTGGGAACACAGCTCAGAGTTCGAAAAGGAGGCTAATTCCAAAGAAGGAACTAAAGAAAGTTCAGAGGGGACAGAACTGAGCTTGAGGGAGAAAGGCATTTAGAGAGAACAGTGCAGCTTACAGAAAGGCAGTGGGGCAGAAGGGTCCTGCACTGTTACTGGAGACCCTTAGAAGGGACAAGTCACATAGTGCGCGGCTGCAGCTTGCCAAAACGGAAATTGGGAGGAAAGGAGCACAGGACCCCGCAGCAGAGTAGTTTGGGTGTCTGGATTTCTTCAGTGAGTCACTGAGGTTTCTGCACTGGAGAACCTCATGGTGTGGGCTGTACGTCCAGAAAAGCACTTACACAGCTCGATGACTCTTGGTTGATCTGGAAGAGCCTCTGAGGCTATAAGATCAATCAGTCTTTCATCTCTGCAGACAGGAACCAAGGACAAACCTTCTATATGAATTTTCAGGGAGAGGTTTTGAGTTCTGGATCCAATGTTACTTAAGAGTAGAGGATTTTATGTAAAATATGTTTGAGATTAATATGTGACGTATATTTTCAAGTGAGTCCATGGCCGTGTGCTCTTCCTCCAAGTCAGAGTCAACTCCTCTTGAGATTCTTAAGCTTCTGTGATCTCTATTGGGTCATGAAAAAGGGCAAAGTAACAGATTTGAGATATCTTAAACTCGGGTTATCACTGAGTTAGGTCAAGGAGTCAAGCCAACAAAGGTAAAATATAAACTAGGGCTCTGAACACAGAGCCAGATTAGAGGCCAAGTACTTTTCTGAGAGGGGGAGACTATGAATGAAGGTTAGAACCTCAAAGGCCAAGCTGCACATGTCCCAGGACAGAAGAGGAGGAACACAGGGAAAAAGGAGGGGGAGCGGTCCAAGGTACTGGAAACCGAGGGACAAGAGAGATTCAAGGAGGAAGTGACAGGCAACAGAGTCACACCGTGAGGAGGTCAACATAACTGGAAGGAGGTAGTGGCACTCGGCCCCAGTTTGTGAATGGCAGTAAGGAATCAGACATTAACTCTTACCTTTCCAAAAAGGATAACTCCATTTAAGAAGTGCAGAGTAACTATGCTCCACAAGGAATAACAAAGAGACCAAGGGACGACTGGAATGACTGGGTGCAGCCTTGTCACCGGCCTGTCTGAGGAATGGATGTACGCTAAAGAGACACTGTGCTCCCCTCTTTGGCTAGCAGACTACTGAAAGGATGGACCCCAAGAAATTGGAATTTCCATAGGCATCCCTGCTGGAAGAGAAAACAGCTGAAGCCCTGGGGTCATCTGAAGAAGGAACTGGTCTCCCAGAGAAAGATTTACAACTTGTCCAATGACCTTGCAGGAGAGACTTGGAGAGGAAACAGTGCTGGGCACTGGGCCATACCTTGTGGGACTGTTCAGTTACGCACATCTCTTGCTTTCTATTTAAATCCTACCTCATGTCAAGACCTGTTAAGATGGACTTGAGGGAGTCTTTGCCTCTCTTCCCGATGTGACCGTACTAAATAATTCACCCTTTTCTGCTTCTCACTATTAATTTGGATCTTTTAGTTGGCTTCTTAAGGAGAGCTGGCTTGTCGGGGCACAGGCTGTGACCCCTATTCTAGAACAACCCCAGGCAACAGAATCAGTCTCAGTCACAAAATGGGTATGCTAACATT
Organism: Nannospalax galili; assembly: GCF_000622305.1. Taxonomy (NCBI): domain Eukaryota; kingdom Metazoa; phylum Chordata; class Mammalia; order Rodentia; family Spalacidae; genus Nannospalax; species Nannospalax galili. The sequence goes on from NW_008330327.1 coordinate 2,417,739, forward strand.
CATTCCAGGTATCCATGTCACCCTGGTTTCTGACTCCCAACTTCTCACCTATGCTCATGAATTATTTGTAGAGGAAAAAAAAAAAAAAAAAAAGAGGTTGGGGGAGGGGAGTGAGGGAGGAAAGAGCAAAGGGAACAGAAGGACATTGAGAGAAAATAGGGACAGATACTGAGGGACTGATACATGAGAAAGGAAAGGTTAAAATATGAAAGAGACAGGAAGCTGAATTTAAGTTTTGGAATTATGTTCGAAAACATGGTATATTTAATTCAGCATGAGAAGTAAAACTCAAATGATAAATAGTAGACCCCAAAGCATAGGAATTGAATGGTAAGCCTTTGTTTAAAAGTTGGCTCTTTGTATGTGATTTTACTTAGCAGCGTCTCCTTCAAGCAAATTTAGCTAATGTATAGTTGAATATTTTTATAGATTTTTAAAATTTTGTACTCCCTAAAACCAAAAATATTTGGAGAATTAATCTGGGTGCAGTGTCAAACTCAAATCCTCTTCCTGTCCTTCCCATGTATCTATCCCTCACTCTGGTTCACCTTTTCTCACAATTCCAGATTCCCCGGAGTGCAGAAGTCTTAATTTCCTCCTTTGTAAGAGAGAAAACTGTCAAGAAAGATTATAAAAAGTATTTCAGGTGCCAAGGATCTGAGTGTAACTGACTGTGACTAGTAATAATGAGATACATAGAGATTAGAGATGCATATGCAAACATCTAAGTGTTGGTAGCATTAAAAATGAATTTTTCTGTATGAAACTGTATTTTAATAATGAACAGCATATTTTAAAATGAAATGGAGATCTCCTCTAAAGGGTAAAAACTCATTCAATTTTATGTCTTACAGGGTTTATACTGAGTTCAATATTGTACAACCACATTAATTCAACTCTGAACCTAAAAATTTACAGCCACTTTTGAAAGAGATGTATCTTTGCTCTGGGAATTGTTATTGAATATGTTAAAGCGGTAATGAAATGCTTCTTCTAATCATGTGGTTATTAAATAAATTTTAAGAATTTTTTAAAAAGTATTTCAAGGACTCTCTGATTCATCACTAGAGGGAAACTGAGAGCTTTCTAAGCGCAGCCACAATATTAAGGGCATACCTTAATTTCTGAGTGGAGGACTATTTTTACTTCTTAATCATTCTGACTTTACCAGGTATAAAGACGTCCTCCTCCTCCCCTGATTATTTCACTTACCCACCCCCCCTCAGCCTTCCAACAAGAAAAATGTTCAGTTGTTCCTGGAATACCAACCAAATTTTAAACAGCAAAGGAATTTCCCTGTGTATGCTATCCTAGCTAAGTTTGACAAGTTTACATAGTAAGAGGCAATTCGATGCTCAAGAAGGTAGTAAGACTGATGTTAAGACCTTGCCCAAAGTAAAAATGCTGTGAAGCAGACCCCAGGATCCAAACTGGAGTCTACCTGATTCAGTTGCCAGTTTTGTCACAGCCCAACACCGCCTCTCACAAAGGTTTCCACAGCTGGGATAGGTTGCACAGCCTAGGAGAGTTTGAATGAGATGGCAAGAGTCAGCACAGGTATCTCCAGACTCAATCTCCAAAGCTTCTGTCTCCTTTAATCAACCCTACAAATGACGTTCTCATACCAGAAAAGGGCTAAGTGCTTTAAGTAAAGCAGACCTAATAGATACAAATCATTCCAAGTGACAGATTAAACACAGTAATTCATGCATAGGGACCCAAAGATATCAATCTAGCTGAAGGAATATTAAAGGGCTGGTAATAATTACACAGCACAACGCACAAGCACTAGATGTAAGCTACAGGATAATCTTGTGTCCAGAGATGGAACAGTAAGATCTGGTGAGGATTTTACTCCATGACTTGTCACCTCCATGGAAGAGGCATAGAGAGTCAAGACAGATCACACCTTTAATACCAGCATGTGGGGGCCTGAGGCAGGAAGACTGCTGAAAGTTCAAGGCCAGCCTGGACTGCACATAGTTGAGAAAATTTCACCAGTAATGTCACTAATTCTACATTTGCTCCCTGAGTGTCTTTTTAAGAATGTCTTGGAAAGGCAATAAAAGTATGAGAATCCTCATCCAGATTTCTGTGATTAAACATGAATCTTCGTTTTATAGACACTGAAGCTAAGAGAATTTGACTGAGTCACTGTATATTTCAAAGAAGAAGTGAGTATGTTTCTATTGACTTTTTTTTTCTTTGTCTTTTTGATACAGGATCTCCCTGTAGCCCCAGCTGTCCTGAACTTGCTATGTAGATTAGGCTGGCCTCGAATCACAGAGATCCTCCTGCCTCTGCCTCCCCTCCCAAGTGCTGGGAATAAAGACATGCACCACCAGGCCTGGCAGTCTACTGACTTTAATTGGTCAAATTTGCATGTCCAAAACAGGGATATCCCTAGTTGACTTCAAAACTCTAGGCCCCAATGTAGACTTCAGGACACTGACACAGTTAAGTAACTAACCCCTTGTTCATGGTCCACTGGATGAATCTAGCTAACATACATTGAGCCACTTTTCCTAAGCAAACAAGCATAAAGAAAAAGTAAAACCCCAAAAAAGCAGAGAGATTAAAGAATAAGAGTCTAAAAAGAATAAAACTAAACGCAATACGTGATGATTGACTAGATTCCATTAAAAAAAAAATTAAGGTAATACTAGGAAATTGCTAAATTTAATGTGGACAATATCTCTAGTGTTTCAACTTTAGTATCATGACAAATAGTAGTACTGAAAGAATGTAAAAGAATGTATCTCTGGGCCAACGACATGGCTCAGCAGGTAAAGGCACTTGCCTCCAAGTCTGAGGACCTGAGTTTGATTCCCAGAACTCCTACAGAGGAAGGAGAACTGACTCCTGCAAGCTGTCTGACCTTCACATGTATGCCATGGCATGCAAGAAGTCAAATGCATACACACAGACACACAAAGTAATAAATAAAATTAAAAAAATAATAATATAGCTTTGGGAGAAATATATGCTGAAGTAGTTAAAGGTGTTGTTGGTTACAAAGACTGCAATTTCAAAAACATTCCGCTAATAATGCATCTGAGTGTGTGCAGTGTGGGAATGGAACGTGTGTAAAAAGTTGTTAGCCATTTGTAAATCTAGATAAAATCTAGTGAACTATCCTTTCAACTTTTATAACTTGTTTAATATCTTTAAAAATAATGTTAGAAAGAAAGCAGTGAAGTGCTTCCATTTTAGGAAGGTGATCCAGTATGGATCCCAGCACCCACATAAAAAGCTGGATGCATGCCTATAATCTCAGAGGTGGAGAGGCAGAAAAAGGAGGATCCCTGTGGCTCCAGGTTCCCTGAGAGGCTCTGTCTTAAAAAAATAAGATGGAATGCCAGGCATGGTGCACACGCCTTTAATCCCAGCACTTGGGAGGCAGAAGCAGGTGGATCTCTGTGAGTATGTGAGTTCAAGGCCAACATGATCTACATAGTAAGTTCTATGCCAGCTGGGGCTACACGGAGGCCTTGTCTCAAAAAGACCCCCCAAAAAGATGGAAGATAGCCAATGCTGACTTCTGGGCTACACACATACATCCACAAACACCCAAACACACAAATATGAACACACACCCACAAGTAATGTTAGAAGCAAATAATGTCACTACCAGGGTTAAAACATTTTTGGGACCAATGAGATAATTAAGAAGGTAAAGGAGTTTTCAGATGATAGAGCGTGTACAAGTAACACATGCACACACATATGTACACATACAAGCAATACCTTATATTCAAAATGAATTTGCTAAACGAGCTGCCCTACATGTAACAGGAGGATCTTAATGGAGCACTAAAGTAATAATTGCTATAAAGTCTCCTGGGGCTTTAATGAAATGTAAGTCCTGCTATAAAAATCAGCAAAAAAAAAAAAATTCCGTAGGTTTTACCTTTAGATGATGTGAACAATAACAAACGTGCGGGCTGCCTGCTAGCTGCCTACCTGCTCTTCCCATCAAAGTGCTGCACTTACTCGGGTCTGAACGTGTACTACTTCCCCTTTTGAAAGTTAGGAAAGACCGGCTTTGACCAGTCCTGACTTGAGAGTAGCATACAGCACTTTAAGACGAATGCATAAAGGCTGCGTTATGTTAACTTGTTCATTGCCAGGCTTAATTTGCATCCAGGCAAAGAAGTGCTGAATGACTTTACCTGTCCTGACGGGGTTCGTGTACTGACACAGAAGAAAGCCTTTTCTATCCCAGGCCCACCAAGGGATGGAACCCAGCCAGCACCCCCGAAAAATCAACACACAGCAAAGCGCTTCAGCACACAACCAACTCCAGGGTCCTTCTGAGAGAGGACCTTCTGTTTTTGAACTTGGCATCATAGTCTGTATCCCAAGAAGCCAAGTTTGGCCACCCACCCTTGAGAAGCCAATTAGAACAGTGGAATTAATAGCTTTTTTAAAAGGCAGGAAAAGGAAATTTCTATAATGTGGTCACAATGGAAAGAGAGTTGAAGACGAGTATGTATGCGTAATTTGTTGCTTGGAACAAGGTAAAATCGACACTGGTAATAAATGATTTGCGTTTTTGGTAGATAACTGCTTTTTCTTGTAACAGAAGCCTGGTAAATAAAAGTCCCAACAACCTGCCTACCATGATTTAATAGATAAAACTCAAAAGCTGTATCGAAAATCCTAAAGAGCTGCAGGGCTGCGATTCCTGCTCACAGGCTACAGGGTATGAGCTCCCTTTGAACTGCCGCTTTTAACACCTGGAACTCAGCTTTCTGGGATAAGATTTCAAACTATGAGGAGTAGATTATTTATTATATATGGATCAGGGAACAGGGTTCATTCCAAAAAGGATATCTCTCCAAATAAGTTCCACAAGGTACAACTTTCTTGCTCAAAATGTAGGGAACTGGCTTTAAGTGCTACAGGCAAAATCCACAGAGGGGTGAGAGTGGCCTGGAGAGCCTCAAACCTAAGGGAGGCATTGTTTATAAATCTGACAAAGTCTTCCAAGTCTGAGGCATTATAAAGGTGGCTACTTTTTATTCAGAGGCCCTTCCCGGGAGTAGCTACTCACCAATGACATCCCCCCTTAAACAGAAGGGAAAACGTTAAAATTGTGTTACCTCTTTTTGTTTAGG
>NW_008330327.1:2422870-2432740 GCF_000622305.1 Nannospalax galili
AGGGCAAAATCATAAAAAAAATGATACTCAAATTTGATAATTTAACATTTATTTTGCTATAAACATAGAAGGAACCAACTAATACATATATTTTATCTCCTTAAGGCATACATTAACCTATTACAGCTTTAGTAATTTCAAATAAATCTCTTGTAGATTTAGTAACTTCAAAATATTTTTATGTGTCATTATTTATCTTCATGAATGATGGTAATATGTTTTGACTTCATTTGGTAGAATCTCTTCTTAAATTTTATTAATTTATGTATTTATTTGGGGTGTGTGTGTGTGTGTGTGTGTGTGTGTGTGTGTGTGTGTGTGTATGTGTGTGTATGTATAGTGGGGAGTGTGTGCCTTAGTACAATTGTGGAGATTCGCTTCCTTCTTCCACCTGCGTGCGCCCGAGGACAAAAAAGAGAGTCAAGGTGCCATAGTACAAATGTGGAGAATCGCTTCCCTCTTTCCACCATGTGGGTCCCAGGGATCAAACTCAGGTCATCAGGCTTGATGGACACTGAGCCATCTAGCTAGCCATCACATGATAAAATCTTTACTGATTTGTAAATGTTACATGTAAGAAAATTGAAGATTTTTATCTAAAAGTTCTGAAATTAGTTACAAATAAAATTTTCATTGTATAAATTTGTCATTGTGGGATGCTTTTTAAAATGAATAAAATAGAGGCAGGGGGATGTCTGTGAGTCTGAGGTTAGTCTTGCCTCCGCAGCCAGTCCCAGACCAGCTAGTGCAGAGTGGTATGACTCTGTCTCAAAATAAATAAATGAAAGAGTAAAAATTTAAAAAACACAAAAGAATAAAATAAGCTAGGTATGGTGATGCATGTTTGTAATCCTAACGCACAGAAGAATCATGAGTTCAAGGCCAGGATGAGCTTCATAAGGAAAGAGTGAGAGAGAGCGAGAGAGAGGGACAGAGAGGGGGAGGGAGGGAGAGAGAAAACAGGGTCTCACTATATAGGCCAAGGTAGTCTGGAACTCCCTACATAGACCAGGCTGGCTTCAAACTCACAGAGATCCATCTGTCTCTGCCTCCCATGTGACAGGATTAAAGGTACACTATAACACCCAGCCCACAAAAAATAATTTTAAAGAATCATCTTTTGTCAAAGAATATCATTCAAAAGATTCAGTGAACCTACCCTTTAAATAATTTAAAATATTTTGAATATTTTTAAGTGTGTACGTGTCAAATAACTCTATAGATTTCATTAGATTTTTGAATAAGACTAAAAGTTTCCAAAGTTATTAATTACTACTATAAATGCATTCAATCTTACCTGGATCAGCAAGTAAGATACTTGCCACCAAGCCTGACAACCTGAGTTTGAACCCCAGGACACACATGGAAGGAGGAAATAATCATCTCCCACAAGCTGTCCTCTGACCTCCACATGTGTACAGTGGCGCTCTCTCTCTCTCTCTCCCTCTCTCTCTCTCTCTCTCTCTCCCTCCCTCCCTCCCTCCCTCCCTCCCATTTCTCTCAATGATGAATTTAACCAGTGGAGGTGATATAAATACATATAGCAACCAAAAACCCAATAATGAAAAATAAAAATTGACCTTAAGATTGAACCTGATGAGTAGAAGCCCCCACCCCCCAATCTCTCACTCTCCAACCTGGCTTCTGACACTGATTCCGACCCTCTGGGTGCCCATCAGGTGAATCATCCCAGGTTCCTGCAGGTTTGGGATTCGTCCTTTCCGTCTACAAATCTCACCTACTCTTCAATGTGAGTCATATACGTTAGTAAGAGAGCAAGTTGCTCCAGTTGTTCGTGGGCAGGACGGTTTGAAAGGTGCCTCAAAGGACACTCTCCAGAGAGGCAGCCGGAGTACCTCTTGTCTGGTAGGGGAGAAAATGCTTATTTTTTAATGCTTTACAAGAAAATGTACTTTCCTACCAACCTTAAGTTTCAAGATTTACTCCTAATTAGAGAGGAGAAGCCTGCTTCAACTTGGAGACACGGTATCAAGTGAATGGACTGCCAGCCACCACAATGAAAGGTAAATGAAGTTTGTTTCTCTCATTTTCTTAAAAGCAGTGTTTGATAGCATACAATATTGCTTAAGACTGTAACTTTACACCTCCTTAAATCTGAGGTCTGAAGAAAATATAGAAATTCGAATGAGGACTGAATAGGACACGTAAGTTCTCTTAGGAACTGAGGCCACTGTGTTCCTCAGCTTCGGCATGAGCAGGCAGACTGTGTCTTCCAGAGTGGATGTGTTGGTATTCACATTTATTTAGTGAAAGCAGATTTCTTTTACAACAGTTACTTTATTAAGTGAATAAAATATGATGTTTATAATTATTGTTCCCCAAGACTCCACAGTTGTATCCATATTTTTAAAAAAGAAATCACAAGGAAGATTCTTCCCTGTGTCAACTGACTCATTTTGATAAAAAGAATCTCGATCTTTTCACTATACCACAAAGAACACGGTAATTCTCACTCTGAGGCCTTAAGTAATCATGTTAAAACATGTCAGCAGAGGCCCAGAGAAAACTGCCCAGGAACTGACAAACAGGTTAGCAACAGCTCAGCTCTGCTCCACATGCCAACTGCTGGGGAAGAGCTTACTTCAGGCAGGAAAGCACAAAGAAAGCAGGCTGGTTTCGCCTCTTCTAAAATCACAAGGACTTTAAGCAACAGATGAGCCAAGGGCAGAGGGACTTTCTGAATCACTGGGCTATTTTAACTATGGAAAAATTTTATATCAGAGTCTCAGGTTGAATCTGCTCTCAGAGTAGTTATATTAACATTTTTAACAATATTTTTCTTTCATAAATTTAAATTTGAAGCTCTAGTCTACTAGCAATAGGAACATCAGGGAATTTGCCTTTATATTAGTAAATATTGGGGCAGGGAAATCAGACACCCCCACCCGAAGGGTTGTACCTAATTTCATGATTATTTCTGCCACTTTGAGGTTCTGTCTCCGTGAAGAATTTATTGCTTCTGACATCTAGTTTTACGGGTGCTCATGGGTTAGGAAGAAGGGGACAGAGGAGCAACCTAATTACCGAATTCCATATTTAAAGAGAGAAAAGGAAGTAGTAAGCCAGAAAAATATAACTAATCCATGGAGAGACGGGGGGAAGCTTCAAATGAGACGCTCTACTGAGGGCTACTGCCTTTGGGGTGAGGGACAGGGAGGGCTAAATTAGAATGCAAGTTTTTTATTTAGGTTGTGCCCTTCCCAATCATCCTGCTTTTCTTTGACAGCTTACTGCTTTACTTCAAGACCAAACATACTTCATACTAGCTCTAAGAAAATGCCACATAAAGTTAACACAGGAGACTGGAATAGCCATTATTTTTTTCATGCTTCAAAACAGAGAAGAGTTAGGAAAGGTCATGAAAATTCCTCAAGGTCCAGGAAAGAGGTGGAGAAGGCAGGGGGTAGTGGGGTGAAATTCTGGTGGTCACCTTCTAGGATCTGCAGTGAACAAGCCCTGTGTATGGCCAGGGGACCACGGTTTGGGTTTAAGGTAGAAAACACAGGATTCAGCAAAATAACTGGGTTGAGGAGCTGATAGCACCCTGCGACATGCCTTCCCTGCCTCTCAGGTAAATGAAGGGATTAAATTAGATGCCACTGGAAGTCATTTGTACCTTTAGATTCCTACAGTCTAGGTGACACACTGAGGTGTGGGGGCTGATTGTCAAAGAACACAAGGCTTGGACAAGCACACAGGAGTGCCTGAGAAGAGACTGGGTAGAGGCAGAAAAGGTCCTCTTCCCTAGCCAGCTCTGCCATGGTAAGCAAATCTCAACTCTCTAGGTCTTGGAGTCTTGCTCTGTAAGTTAAGAGATGAAATGTATTTGCTCCCTTTACCACAGTTAGAAGTTCTGCAGTACAGAAACAGGGGCCAGCTGCAGTTCTTAAAGTCCTAACTACCTGAGACAAAGGGAAGTGTGACTCTGATGTTAACTACTAGATGAAATGAACCAGATTGACAACTTCAGTGTCAACAAGGATAGAGAGTCAAGCCTTCTCTCTAAGGCCAGGATTAAAGCCAGGCTGCTATCTCATCTGACTGTGATTTCTAAACTTGCTACCTCTTTGTATTGCAAGAGAAGCAGAAAAGAACATTTATTCTTTACTGAGTACTAACTAGCAAACTTTGTGGTTCATTAACATCTCTCAAAGATGAAAATTTTAGACCAAAGTACATTTAAGTAAGAATACTGCAGTTGTTTGCGATCTCCACCAAGCTTGCCCTCTTTTCCAACTCTGAAAGTGTAACTTCTCTTTTTCTCACTTCCAACTCCTTCTTCGAATACTGACCAAATTCAAAGCATGCTTGCCCTGGCCCTCTGGAAATTCTTGCTCTTTCTCTGAGGACTGTCCCCAGTACAGCTGCGTGCCAACCTCCACTGCGGAACATACCAGCTTTCTTGAATCCTCACTCACAGGCATAACCAAGCCTCTTCCTCTTTTCTATCTCTCTTCTATGCAGCTGCTGCCAAGACTTAAAATTTGCCAGATCTGTGGCTTCTTTCTCAAACTCTAACAAAATGATCCTCAAGCTTAAAAAAAAAAAATAAAACTATGCTATACTGATTAAGTGCCACTTAGCACAAGATATTGTATTAATGACTTATATAGTCATTTCCAATCATTTCTTTCAATTTGGAAAAAGAGATACCTCTGTAAGAGACTTCTTTCAACACCTCCCATCTCATGCTGGGTCTGAACCCAGGGACTGTCCTAACTTCCAGCAAGTGCTTTGCCACTAAACTGCGTCCTCAGCCTACAGTTTCTAAGATAATAGATAGCCTGAATGGCACAATCTCCCCTTCTAGTCTTAATACTAAAACAATAATTAGCGTACGTTGCCAACTTAGTAAGAGCAAGGACTACTCGTATTTTAAGAGATATAGTTAGGAAAAAATAAACACACAAACTCCCATAGGCTCTACATGTACGCACACTGCTGCTGCCCCACTTTACAGCTGAACAAGCAGGCATATATAGCACACCAGTGAGGAGGAGCACAGCTCGGAGGAGAAGCTCATCTCCTTGCAGTCAACCTGCTTTAATCTATGACTCTGTATGCATGTAAATTCACTATTTTCATGGTTATTGTTCTGTGGGTACCTTAGTAAGTGAAATTCGAGAGCCGGATTTGAGCATTTGTCATACTATGTGACTATCATACTTCAGTAACAAAGAAGCGAAAAGAGTAGGAATAAGAGTTCTTATAGCACCAGTGGTCATCTCAGTACTAAGTTCTTATGAACAGTTTGTACCATGGCAGTACCTCATTCAAACCTATGAGAACTGTTCCACAGTTCAGACAGAGAGGTTAACCAACTTACCAAAGTAAGTAGCAGATCTATAATAAAGAATTCAATGGTCTTTTAATACATTAAAATGTGTAAAATAATTTAGAATAGTCTTAGATGTACAAAAGTATCAGCCAATGCTTGCCGAACCCTGTAACTAATGTCATCAATGATGTAGCTTCTGGGCTGCCAGAGAGTTTGTCTGACACTTTCACAAAGAAGGAACTCTCTGGAAGACATGCAACAGAGTCAAACTCTATTTTTCAAGCCTGTGAGTTAGGTGGCTATCCTTTATGAAATATGTAAAGACTCTCGTGGCCTCCAAAGCAAGGCCAGTATCTCACAGGACAATAAAAGTCAAATCACCCGAGGTCCCTATACCAAAGGAGCTTCTGACAAGCTGAAGAAAAAACATTTTCAGAAAAAGGCCTGCTGTGTTAGCACAGATTATGATATTCTATCATGTGGCTCTCAGGCCAAGAACCAGCAGGAGATCAGCTGCCTCTAGATAGATGAGCTGAAGGTTGATACTTTCTTTGGGGTGCGTGCCCTTTTCTTCCAAACCTGTTTCCCCTCATACCTGTCAGATTCAGAGATTGCAAATAAAATAGAACATGAACACTTCGGATAAGTTTGCTAAGAGACAAATTAGAAAAACTAGATATATTAAGAGGCCATCTCCTCGCTGGGTACACTCTGTCACTCTTCAGGGTCTACAGGAATATGCAGTCTTTAAAAGCACAGCTGCGATTTTGCTGTCGTTTTAACCTGGCATGTTAGAGACTAGATGATGAGCATTTGAAGCAAGATAATGGTTTGTACCGGGTCAGAACTAAGTAGTGCTCATTTTGAAAATGATGCTCCTTTAAGCCTACTAGTAAGTTATTCAGGACCTTAAAATGCATGATAAAACAACTGGAAAAAATAATTACAATGATGATTATTTTCAGTTTTATTTATAATCTGTAAGTTTGGTAGGTATGAGGAACAAGCTCAGACATGTAAGCCATCTACCCAAAAGAAAGTGGTAAGATAAATAACTAAATACCAAATGCCATCTAAAATAAGCATTTTGATCTATCGGTACTATCTGAAAGGTAGGGTACCATCATTGCATCAACATTAAGATGTAACAACAACAACAAAACACCCTATCTACCCTGTGCCTACAGCCACCAGTATAATGCCTCAAATTTTACCTCTATTTTTTTTTCCTGAAACCCAGAAACAGCATCTGGTAGGAATCTAACTGTGCAAAAGTCCAAAGCTATGCTGGGACACAGCATGGATGGTCTTACTCTGTTTACAGTGTGTTTACTGTCCATATGAAACTGCAAATCAGACAGGCACTAAATAAGCAGCCTGTGCAGAACCATTTCCAGAGCTCATGGTTGCGGACACCCGAAAGATACATGCCATGGATACACTAACCATTGCTTTCCTGGCTTCCCTTTCATTTTTGAACTAAAAGACACTCGCAGAAATTAACTACCTCACAGTTTATCCCAGGGTGAAGGCCAAATGCCTGTACCTCAGCGTTTTCTCCCAGCACCCATCTGAAAATGATGCATCTCCCACGTTACCTCCTTTTCCTCTTCTATAAAGAGCTCACTTTCATGCCAGTCAAGTACTCCATCCACTGTGCTCACAGGACTATTCTTTTTATTTAACCTCTGCCTGTTTCAAATATGCATATATACATATGTACATTTGTATACACATACACCTGAGGTGCTTTACAGAGATGCTGAATATGAAGGATGTTCAAATTAATTTTAAATAAGAAAGGCGGAGATGGAGCGATGGCTCTGTTGGCAAAGTGCTTTCCACTGCAGAGTTCAGATCCCCAGTACCCACATAAAAGGTCAAGCATGGTAGGCTTTGGTAATACCAGCACTATGGAGGCAGAGACAAGTGGATTCCTGGAGCTCTAGTAAGCTCCGGTTTCAGTGAGAGACCCCGTCTGAAAAAAATAAGGTGAAAAGTGACTGAGGAAGACACCAGTGTCAGCCTCCATCCTCCACACGTGGGCACACACATACATGAGCAATTCTCCCCGACTCAGAAACACAGACATATATACACGCTCCACATATTAGATAGATGACAGATAGGTAGATAGGTAGGTAGGTAGGTAGATAGATGATAGATAATAGATAGATAGACAGATAGACAGACAGACAGACAGATAGATTGATAGATGATAGATGATAGATAGATAGATGATAGATAGATGATAGATGGATGGACAGACAGATGGATGGATGGGTGGGTGGGTAGGTACGTGGGTGGGTGGGTGGATAGGTGAAAGAAAGATAAAGGGAGCCTGGCAAAAGAATGGAGGGAAATGTAAACCCACATGTAAACCCACATGAGAAGTTGGTTCACCAATTCGCTCATTCATCTGTTTGATAATGGGAAGCTTGAAGGCAAACCTTCGCTATATGGGAAAACAAGAAATCTCAGTGATTCACCACCAACCAACTCATTGAAATCCTGAGAGACCAACATTTTCAATAAGAAGACCAGAAAGAACTTTCTCCCATGAGTCCTCACCCAGAACCCTAAAGCTGTACTGAGTACTGAAAGCATACAGGTTTGATGACGGCAGGTGCCACACAAAGTTCCGTCCTAGGCCATTCTACAGGGGCAGAAGGAGATCGTGATAGAGTCTAGGCACATGGCTCACTCTGAACAGGTTCACCTTACTGCTGACTCAATTACTCTAGGAAGTGCTTCCTGCTCCTCCTCACTCATTGACTTGATTCTAAGTTTAAGAACTTCTCAGGTACCAGATCTATTGGTTGAACCATATAAAAATACCATTTGGACCAATAAAAAGACTTTCTATGGCCTAATCTGATCTATCAGCTCCAAAGAAGAAAAATGTTCAAAGCTTCTGAAGGAATATAAATTTCAAAGCAATTACAATGTGATTAAATTGCAAAATTCTTTAAACTGTCCAAAAACCTCTTTAAAGACTTATCTTATTCAACTAAAAGGGAAAATATCATCAAATTAGAGAAATTTAATAAAAATGAGCAGAAGGTTTGGAGCGGGTGTTAGCTAAGTCCCCAAGCCCTGTACGTATTAGGAGAAGCCAAAGAGGAATGGGAGAAGGGCAGCCCCAACAGGAAGTCAGCTATCACAAGTTTTACACTACAGATAAGATCTATTTGGCCTGTATTATTCTAGCAACATTAAGAAAGATTCCAAAGTCCATGCAATTCTGCCGACAAACCCACATCTGTTAAACAGATGGACTACTGCAGTGGACTTCTGTGTGGCAACAACCGAGAGTGCAAAAGCAGCTATTCTTGCAGACCAAGGCCACCCCCAGCTCACTCATCCCCTCTTGATTGTGGCCCCTCACTCTGAAGCTGTTGACTTTCTTTTCTTAGCATGCAGGAACTGGTGCCAGTTCTTCTCATCCCCGGCCCACTTTCCTTGTTAACACTAACTGGAGTGACTCTCAGTATCTGAATTCGCAAGCACTCTACAGTGAGCAGTTCAGGAGCATCAGAGTGTTCAGGGTCTGAGAAGTTTTCATGATCTTCAGCCTTTTGGTGGACAATTGCGTCTCTTCTTTCAGCTCATATACTCACAGGCGTATAGGAGGACTGGCAGATGCCTGCCAAAATGAGATTAAGTTAGAGCTGAGTCTAAGTTCCAGGCAAACCTAACATGAAATAAAATGCTTGTTGAGCGGTGACTCTGTACCTTTTGGCCCCCTGTTAAGACCCTCAAGGCAGAAGGATGGAGGAACACAGAGGCATTCAGAAGAACTACAAAAATGCAATACAACAGCTTAAAGAATGGGCCACGAAGCAGGAAGACAGGGACCAAGGCGCACTTACGTGGCACATGGACAAACAGTGAGGGCTCTGAGAAGAAGAGACAGATGAATGAGACTCTCAGGAAGTACCAAGAACCTGCCTAGCAGACAGGGGAGACAAGGGATTTCCAGGACAAAAGCCAGGTGGGTAAGAAAGGCCTGGCAGTGGAGCTTCCAGATGACAAGAGGAAGATGGACAGGGTCGGGGGAAGAGTCAAGTCAGGAGGTCTCAGCACCTGCAGAAGGAGTTGAGTCACATCCTGTATAGGACAGGAAGCCAATGAGAGTTGTAACAGAGGACATCAAAGAAAGATGAAAGACAGATTGGAAAATACAAGATAATATAAACACTGAGGCTCCCAATTCTCTGGAGGAACGGGGTGATCATCTATATATAGCAACCCAGAATTATTTTTGATTTAAATATTCCTGTTCATTGGAAATAATTATTTGTAAAAGTTCTATAGTTTAAGATAAATATTATACTTAAGGGGTTGGGGATTTAGCTCAGTGGTAGAGCACTTACCTAGCAAGCACAAGGCCCTGGGTTCGGTCCTCAGCTCCGAAAAAGAAAAAGAAAGACAAAATAACAAAATATTCCTTAGTGGTCTCCCGATTTCTTTGGAACCTGTTGTAATGTCTCCCTTTCAATCTCTAGATGTATTCATTTGACTCTTTTATTTTAAAATATTTTTATTAATTCTTTGAGAACCTCATATAA
>NW_008330327.1:2434341-2434955 GCF_000622305.1 Nannospalax galili
GAGCAAGAGCCAGAGAGGCCGTGATACATTGTGTCATCTGAGCCCAATGCCACCAAATACCAAGTCTAAAAAAATTAAGTCACTATCAACTGTACTTAGGGAATAAGCCTTTAACAGGCATTTATCTTTCAGACCGTGACCAGATGGAAAATCATATAAACCATTGCTGTGGCCCAGCAGGACACACCTGCAGTCTCCTCCTGACAAGGAGGGAGTTCCCCCAGCTCATACAAATGGCTCCCCACCCAAACTGAATTCCAACTCTGCAAGTTGTGGGAGCAGGCAGGGTTGTACTGGCCACAGGTTGCGTGCCCACAGCAGCTGTTCATGGTCCTGATGATAATGATGCCTTCCTGGCCTTGCCATCACCCTTCATACCGAGCAGAGATTTGTCCCCAACACAGATTCCTGCTTAAGACCCAAAACACCCATGTTCCTATCCTAATCATAAAAGCAGTCCAAGAACACATATGGGAGATTTTCACTCCAAGGCCACAGAGAGCTAAGCACCAAGTAAAGCTCAACTGTGACACTGATAAAGTCTTAGATATGAAGGAAGCCGGCAGATGTAGTTCCTTGGTAGAGCACAGTCTGGCCTTCACAAGGCCCTGAGG
>NW_008330327.1:2435351-2438413 GCF_000622305.1 Nannospalax galili
TCTAGTAGCTAGAGACCTTGGACCATTTTAATAGCGTGCCAAGCGATAGTCACTAATGGAGGAGAAATCAGGAGTCCATGGGGATTAGGGACACCGGAGGAAAATAAAAACATGTTCATAGTCTAAATGTAGTCACGTAAGAGTAAATGGTAGCTGTGGAAGACCCAGGGTGGCACAATCCAGTGCTTGTAGGCTAGGCAGACACTAGTCCTGAGAAGACGGTACAGCAGGGAGTGCCTGGGCCTGTGGCAGAAGCTCCTCCTGTCAGGAAGGGGCAACCAATGCCCAGTGCTCCTGCTCAGTGGAGGCTCTGCTCAGCTCTCAGGGCAGGATCCCAATCCGGACTTTTCTACAGTGCTTCCTGATGGGTATAACATTGTTCATGCCAGCTAGTAGCTAGAGACCTTGGGCCATTTTAATAGTGTGCCAAGCGATAGTCACTAATGGAGGAGAAATCAGGAGTTCATGGGGATTAGGGACACCGGAGGAAAATAAAAACATGTTTATAGTCTAAATGTAGTCATGTAAGAGTAAATGGTAGCTGTGGAAGACCCAGGGTTGCACAATCCAGTGCTTGTAGGCTAGACAGACACTAGTCCTGAGAAGACGGTACAGCAGGGAGTGCCTGGGCCTGTGGCAGAAGCTCCTCCTGTCAGGAAGGGGCAACCAATGCCCAGTGCTCCTGCTCAGTGGAGGCTCTGCTCAGCTCTCAGGGCAGGATCCCAATCCAGATTTTTCTACAGTGCTTCCTGATGGGTATAACATTGTTCATGCCAGAGAAGGCTCTGGTTGGAAGAATTAGCAGTCCTCCACGTTTGGCAGATTACCCCCTCCCACCTCCTGACCTCCAAAATAAAACACTCAGAATTATTCTTTTTACTCCACAATGGCATAAAAGAAAGAACTATGATCAGATTTGACAGGAATCCCAACTATCCCATTACTTGCTGTGTGTGGCAGGCCGAGTCAATTAGACTCTCTGAACCCCCCATCTTCCTAAGGGGTCGGGAAGATAAAATATTTAGGTCATGGGACTGAGCTACAAGCTGCTTAAGGAATCATGCCCTGCCTTCAGAGCCTAAGAGTATTAAGTACCAAACACATGTGAATCCTTTTGCCAGACCCTCATTTTTAAAACAGCCAACAACACAGAAAGGCAGTACACTAGCCAAAGCAGGAAGTTGAAGGGAGGCTGGGGGGGGCGGGGCAGAGGGGCCGAGCTCTGTAAGCAGCAATACCATCTAACCTCAGGGACAACTGTGAAATGTGGCCAACCACAGACACCACATTCTTCAGTGGTTTCATCAGCTGTCAACTAGGGGAGCTGTAGGTGGCAGGACGGGATTCCCACACATGAATGAGGTCCTCTGTAACACAGCCCTTGACTCTACTCAAGCAAACCTTCGGTAGCACCCTGTGAGTGCTGGGACATGCAGAGGCTGCAGAGGCATGCTGTGGCAAACACACAGGGAGCCTGGCAGCTGAGGTGCATGCTGGGAAGAAAGGCGGCAGACAGATAAGGTCAAAGCAGAGCAAACGAAGAGCAAATACACCAGTCAGTTCTGAAAAGGGAACTGAGGCCACAAACCACTCAACATCTCAGCACACTCTAGGGGCAAGGACTCACTTCAGCCTGTGCCTACCTGTCCATCGCTAAATAAAATGTAGTGCACATGCTATATACAAGAACCCTACTATGTGCAACTATGCAGGTTGCTTTATAAAATGGTACCCGGTTTTCACATCCCATAATAGAACCTATCATGCTCATTTTCTGTATGGATAGTCAGAGGGCTGAAGAGCAGCAAAACTGGACTAGAAGTCAGATATTCCATTCTTGCTTTTTGTGTTCATAGTGCACCATCCACGGCTGAAAGTCAAGTGGGTTCTGAGAGGCCACCATCCATGGCTGAAAGTCAGAGTGGGTTCTGAGAGGCCACCATCCATGGCTGAAAGTCAGAGTGGGTTCTGAGAGGCCACCATCCATGGCTGAAAGTCAGAGTGGGTTCTGAGAGGCCACCATCCATGGCTGAAAGGATTCCCAGAACGCACATCATAGCTAACAACCATCCAGAACTCCAGTTCCAGGTTCTAATGTCCTCCTCTGGCCTCCGGAGGCACTGTACAACATAGTTGCACTTGTATACATGCAGGAAAAATACTCAAATACACGAAATGGAAATAAAGTGGTTTTTTTTTAAAGAGAACATCTTAAAAGTAAATTTAAGAAAAGAAACTGGAGAGATAAATTTCCCCAAAGTACAAATTGAACCCAATTCCAAAAAACAGAACTTATAAATGAAAACTCAGCAGTCCCTTAAGAAATTTAAGAGGGAAAACTTGCAATACGTACTGCACACCCTGCTAGACAGAGGACACAGTGCATTTTAATATTCTTTTTCCTTGGCCATAAACACTCATTAGAGTACAGTGAGAAGTTAGTCTCTTTTATTCAACTTTTCTGTGAATTGTTCTCCTTTGTACCCTGGGTATAATCTACATACCATAATAGTCATTCATTTTCCAGCATAAAATTCAATGATCTATGGCAATTTTACATTTGTAGAGGTCTGTGTAAGCACTGCCATGATATAAATTCCATCGCCTCAATAAGAGCCCTTGCATCCTTTGTAGTTAGCCTCCCTTCCTGCCTCCAGTCCCTGCAAGCACCTGCTTTCTGCCTCTATAGAGGTGCCCCTTTCTGGATCTTTCACCAAATAGCATGTGGTCTTTTGTGTCTGGCTTCTTTCTCTTGTAATATTTGAGGTCCATCCATACCATGGGTGCATCTTATTTCATTTTACTGCTGAGGAGTAGTCCACCATGTAACTATACTGCATTCCATTTACCCACTCACCAGCCAAATTTCAACTTTATTCTTCATTCTGCTTTTGTTTTTTGTTTTGTTTTTTGTTTTTTTGTTTTTTTGGTGTTTTTGAGACAGGGTCTCCCTGTAGTCCCAGCTGGCCTAGAACTCACTATGTAGACCAGGCTGGCCTTGAACTCCCAGAGATCCACCTGCCTCTGCCTCCCAAGTGCTGGGATTAAAGGCGTGGGCCACC
>NW_008330327.1:2438652-2440702 GCF_000622305.1 Nannospalax galili
AAACCTAAAGCTAAAGACATTTTTGTCCCAATGATTCCTTAAAGTGTTTCTCCCATCATTCTTCCACAGAGGTATTAATATTGGAATAGAAAATGAAGTTTCATGTCCTTGTCTTACATTCAAAGCAATACTAGGCTAGCACCCCGAGGAAAAGGACTTGAAAAGCCCCAATCACTGTCTATGTTCCAATAACCAAAGGAAGCAGCTGAAGCCTGCTAAATCCCACAGACTACAGGTATTCAAAGGAGTAGGGGGCAAGGAATCTCCTTTTTCTAAAAAGCTGATGTGGGGTAGAAAAACAATTTCTTCCACCTACTACCACACACCCAGAACTTAGCTGCATGTGATCCTGGCAAACAGGAGAGGGGATCACAGTCACAGAACACTGTCCATTCACTACACAAGGCTGAAACTCACTTGCTTCTGCAGTGCCCTTCCTGGCTGGCTCAGCACACAGACAAAAAAGACAGAAGTGCACATATGAGGGGATGAGAGTATTGGGAGGCTCTCTGCAGCCTCTCTGTTCTCTCTATATAAAGAACAGCATCAGTGAGGGGACATGAAGTCCCACATGGTTTCATTTCATGAGAAACGCTGTGACTTCCCTTACAGCAAACTGCTTAGAAGCAAATTTTTACTTTAACTGCACACTCCCCAAAATGGTTCCCAAGATGTTGTCTCTCTTTGGTCAACATCTAAGAGAAGTCTGGAAAAGGGGAACAGATTCTGTTGTGAAAGGAGTGAGGAAATGAAATTTCACATCATTTAACCTCACACAACATTTGATCACCCCTAATCATTTTGTAAAACATTTAAAGGTCACAAAAGTTTAGTCAAGATTACACCCCAGCTGGATGTGGTGACTCATGCCTTTTAATCCCAACTCTCGGGAGGTGGAGGCAGGCAGATCTCTGTGAGATTGAGGCCAACCTGGTCTACATAGTGAGTTCTAGGCAGGCTGGGACTAAGGTGACCCTGTCAAAAAAATATTACAGACTAGACATTTCACCCCAATTCAATCGTTCTCGTCTAACCAAATTTTAAGATTGAAAAAATATGATTTTCACAAAGTATAATAGGAACTTAATCAGACAAATGTTCAAATAATATTAAATCCTTAATGAGAATCTACTTATGAGGACGAGAGTTACACTCCTGTAAACTCAGTCCTGACAGAGATTTTACACAGTTATCAGCCCAATTCTGAAAAGGCCATGTGGCCTCATCTAATCACATAGCTGACTAATTTACAGGCAAATCTAGAACCTCAGAGATCGAAAGATGCTAAATGCACCAGAGTTTATACAATATCCATACATAGCAGTGTTAGATATTTTTTAAAAAATAATCATGTGTAACTATATATTAGCCCCATTATATAAGCATTTATCGTACGTCCTCGGTTTTTGAAAAAAAAAAAAAAGGAATGTGATATAAGCAGTAAAGCTTAGACAGAGAAGCTGAAATTTCTGCGTTCATAAATTTTGGAGCCTGGGCCCACAACGTGCTGAAAGATTAGTTCACACACCCCTCACTGTCATCCTCCAGTGTCACAGTTGGTGTTCCCGTTTCAGAGATGGGAAGCACTGAGCAGAGTAGTTAACTGACATTTCCAAGGTCACACTGTGGCATCCGATGGACAGCACATAAAAGCAGTCATACTTCATGGAAAATTGAACACAGGTGTTCAAACCCACATTATCTGATTTCTGAATTTTGGAGCCTAACAATGTTTTGTTGTTTGTTACCATCTCACAGGTAAAATCCTCTCCAACTCTTTTTTTAATCTTTCTTTTTTCTCTGCAGAAATTAACCCAAGAATAACCTTTGCGGAACTCCTGCCTCAACTGTCCCCAAGTGTTTCCTGACATGCATCTCTGCTCACAGCGAATCACAATTAAAGAATGGGGCTCAACCTGACACTTGCAAAATTACCAAGTAAGTCAGAGGGAAGATGCAAAGAATACTGTACTTTATCATGACCTTATTTAAGCTATGTGACAGTGTGGGGCTTTTACAGTCACGAAACCGACTAACACCCTGGCACGTG
>NW_008330327.1:2441011-2442931 GCF_000622305.1 Nannospalax galili
TCCTATACATTTTTAAAAAAAAAAAAACTTTACTTCATCTAGACACCATCTCTAAAAGGGCAAATATTAACATGAGAACATTTGAAAAGATTTTTCAAACCCAAAATAAAGTCCATATTCCTTTCCACATTTAACAATCTACACCACAGTTCACTGAGGCTCCCTAGGAGGCCAAACACACATCTACCTACTCTACTGTGTAACTAGTTAGAAAATGATTCTACATTGGCCACTGTGGTGTGGTAGGACACCCTATAATTTGTACGACTTCATTATTTCACTCCACCTGGTATGTAGGGCAGTGACATATGTTGATACTTTCATATTTTATGCCAGAGAGACACACCCCAATGAGCAATACTGTGGATTCACCTAAGGCAAAAGTGCCAAGACATTCAACCACTCCTATCATTCACACGGAGACTACGTAACAGCACAAATTACAATCAGCACCTTCTGCTACAGAGTGGATCAGTACATATTAGATACCATGTTTAAAATTATGCCTGCAAAGCATTTAACGCCCCGGAGATGAGCAAAAAAGTTGTTCCCTATCCATTTCACAAATACATCGAACGGTTAAATCGGCATTATCACATAGAACTTTCTGCAGTGGAGAAAAGTTTATCTGTGCTGGCCAAGTGGATTTGGCTACTGAGAGACTTGAACGTGGCTAGTTCAATAGGGAAACTGAATTTCTAATTGTGCTGTATTTTACTTTAAATTTGAAAAGTTACACATGGTTAGAGCTGTACCTGGCATGCACATATACTCACACACACACTCCTAAGTTGGACAACCATGGTTCCTCTACCTACCCCCACTGTCCCCGCCCACAGGGCCACCTTCATACACAACACAAAATAACTTACTGAACTAGATTTCTTATATGCCATGGCATTTTTACGTTAATTTAAAAGGAGCTGAGGGAAAAAGTGGAAGAGAGACTCTCAATTAATAAGGAATACCACTTTCCCAAAAAGAACATGTAAGAAAACAGCCTTTCTACTTTCCAAGTAACTTCTGATTTTTCTTGTCTGAATTACCAACCTAATATCATTACAGGAATTCTCTAATTTGGCTATGTTCTTTGCTGCCAGTGATGACCTAAAATCAACTAAGAGAAGAAAGCCTTTTCTTTTAGTGGTCAGTGTTCCTCCGGGGAACAATGAACACGTCAACCCGTATGTTTTAGGAAAATCTGGGGCTACAAAGGAGAAGAGGTTCTCAGCTGACGGGGAAGAACAAAACACCGACTTAATTAGAAAAAGTCGAGCAGTCAGGCAACGCTTCCTGAACTGAGCTTTGGAGCTCTCCGGATCTACACAGAGGTGGCTCGCTCTGCTCCTTAGGACCCACACTGTCTACTCGTATTATTTTGCAAAATAATCCACAAGAGGCTTTAACTACTCATTTCCTTAAGATGCATTATAAATATGGAATTTATGAATGAAGTAATCACAGGGTTAGGCTTACCCCATGGAACTAGGGAGGCCCATGCTCCAAACAATTAATCGTGCACATGAGCTAGGGCAGACATTGTGAGACAACACAATCAGCAAGTCAGACAGACTGCTTCAACACCACAGAACAGTTCAACAGGGTTTGGAGAGATTTTCAGCAGTTAAGAGCACTAGCTGTTCTTGCAAAGGATCTCGGTTTGGTTCCCAGCAACCACATGGTGGCTAACAACTGTCCATAATTCTACTCCAGGGGATCTAAAGTCCTCGTCTGGTTTCTGCAGGCACTGCATGACATGGGTGCACTTACATGCATGCAGGCAAAACACACATCTAAAATAAAAATAAACAAATTTTTTAAAAAAATTTTAAGTTCAACAACCAGCACGGAATGAAATCACCCATGCTTGGGGTTCTTTTGTTTTTTGTTGTGTTTGCGCTCTCTCTCTCTCTCTATCTC
>NW_008330327.1:2443084-2449909 GCF_000622305.1 Nannospalax galili
CCATACTCCAGTGGATGGCCCCTCATCCAAGAATATTTGGACAAAATAATAATAATAATGATAATGATAATAATAATAATTAATAATAATAATATACAGAAGAGAGACATCCATCAGGAATACTGAGGTAGAAGGATAAGTTCCAGTCCACAATGGACGTGTGCAGCTCCAAGGAGCCATCGCTAAGGACTAAAGTACCCCACGCCCTGTGGGCTTCAGCTAGTGAACCACTCTACTGACCTGCATTTACAACGGCTTTGAAAATCTACTCCCAAGTGACTGTTACAAGGTATAGCCATCATCTCCAGAGCTGATGCAGCTGTTGTTTCTAAATTCTGTCCCCCAGCTGAGCCCTTTATTCTCATAAAATGTACTTGGTTTCTTGCACTTCCCTGAGGGTTTTATCCCCAGTAAGATGAAAGCGATGGTTATTAATTTAATTGGGTAAATCAATTCAAGTGAGATATCTAAGCCGTGCTAAAGCGGCACTTCTTAAGTGTCTACTGCCTTTAATACTGATTTGGATCTTCTGCGCAGAAACAGCCAAACTGCAGTACTTTATTAAACCAAAACAGGCCGGGTGACACTGTTTGAGGCAATATTTCAAACTGGCAGCAGTCACAGAAGTGGCAGCTGAACCAGGTACTTTTAACTTGTAAAGCTTAGTAACACTGTGGGTCTCATTAACAGGTTAGTCTAGGTATAAATTACTAAGCTATGTAAGAAGATTTAGGCCAGGAAAACCAGTTTTTAAAAACACAGCAAGGAAAAAAGGAAAAAAAATCAGAAAGAGGCTAAGGCTACTGAAGAACAGCTGTGCTTGCATTCGGGCAGTCATGTAAGAACCTGTCTCCAGGGGTGGAGACACGGCTCAGCAGTTAAGAACACTGGTTGTTCTTGCAGAAGACCCAGGTTCGAATCCCAGCACCACATGGCAGCTAACGACTGTCCATAACTCCAGTTCCAAGGGATCCGACAGCCTCTTCTGACGTCCGCGGGCATTGCACGACACAGGTACACTTACCAACATGGCAGGCAATACACACAAACACATAAAACAGAAAGAAAAGAAAAGAACCGAACCAAACCTGTCTTGGGATTACAACCATCAGAACTGCCTTTCCTGTTTCACTTCTTCAAAGAAGGAAACGAACATACATAAAAATGTCAATCATGCAGGTGAATGACTAAGGATCACGCTATTCCCTAAAACAAAAATCATTCAAAGCATAATTAAAAGTAATGGTTATTATTAATTAGTGGGAAATAAAACTTTAGAAATGATCTTCCTTATACTCTTGTACCTAAAACATGAATTTGTAAACTGATAGTTCAGGTTCTCTAAAAATACAGATGACAAAATGTGCATGATCAAATGTCAACAGTCACTGGGGAAAGGGCTTCATGGGAACCTGGAGAGGCAAGAGGCTTTGAGAGCAGCAACTGCCTATTCGGGAAAGAAGTCAGACAGGAGACTGAGGGGAAGAATCAGGAAGCAGCACAGTGTGAAGACCGCCACAACTGAACTCCAGCCAGCCATCCTCAGAGGCTCTCCTTGGGCAGGCACTTCCCTACCAACCTGCTTACCTCTTGGCTGGAGGAGTCCTGGGGAAGAAGGAGTGGGTGGCATTAGTAATTGTGGTGTTTGGGTTCACAGCACAAACTGGAGTCCTGAATCCCTCCTACAACCATGCTTCCCACAAGATACTGAGAGGTCTTTCATGACTGCCACAAAAATAAAATGTCTGCACACCATTCCATTAATTACATGTCAGAGTGGTGGGATGATAGAAGTCTTTAATCACATGGACCAAAAATTTAAGAAGACTCCAAAAGATCTTTAAAAACTCATAAGAATAGTAGGTATAATCTAGTCTTGTAAATACCAACAAAAACAGCAAACTATATAATTATTTTTACCTGATGTATTCCTTGATAATGAACTTGAATACTAAGGAGTGGAGAAAATCAGTTTTGACTGAACTACAGAGAAAGACTTATTTATCCTCATAACTACACAAACACTTTACTAAAAAATATATTAGATGATGTATAGTACCTAAGGGTGATTATAATGATCCAAAACTGATCATCTCTGGTAAGTTTGTACATACCCACAATTTACATTCTACTACAATGAGAAGAGACCTAGAAAAATCAGTTTGCTAGATCTAGATCTGCACAGGACTTTGCTCCTCCTGAAAAAAGAAGATTTTTTTTTTTAATTCAAGAATATCCAAGATTTCTTATATGTCTAACAATGATCCTTAAATAAATCTCAGGAAATCTTAAGTCTTCAGAGTAGCTTACTTTACTCCTTGCTGGTTCCAGATGACTTTATAGCTTAAAACTGAGGCAGTGCAGAGGGGGTAGACTTCCAAAGACAACACTAAACTAATTTCAATGTTCAAGTTTATTTTCTTGTTCTAAGAAACCAGTTTTCTGCCTCAGGTTTTGTTGATTCTATCTGTAACAATATCTGATGCTGAATTAAACCTCAGGGTCTTACATGTTTATTCTTATTTGCTTTATCACATAGATGCTATCTATTATATACTATAAATATATATATTATGTATTTCTTATTTTCAAAAGGTTGTCACAAAGAATCAGAAATAGGGATTTTTATTCAAAGGATCTTGATATGCTGAGGAAGCAGACGTCACATTATTAAGCTTCTCAAAACACTAATGAGGTGCTTCTTTAAATCTTTGAGGCAGGGACAGGAGAGATGCCTCAGTGGTTAAGAATGCTTCTTTTTTTCTTCCAGGGAACTGAAGATCAGTTCTCAGCACCCACATCAAGTGGCTCATAACTACCTCTAACTTTAGCTTCAGGAGATCTAATTCCCTCTTCTGGCGTCCACTGGCATGTATAAGTGGCATACACTCACAGACAGACACACACACACACACACACACAGAGGTGGGGGCGGGGAAGGGAAGGAGGGGAGAGAATACAATTTAAAAAATAGAAACCCTTGAAATGATCTTTCCGCTTACTCAGAACAACAGCTCAGCCCTAAGAGAGTCAGGCGCACTGACATGCATGTCTCCATTTCTGCAGATAATGAGCTGCACAGCCAGGAGATTCACTCTGCAAACAGGACAAGCGAGGGACCTGGGAAGAACGCCACCCTTCACAATGAATTTGACACCATCATCCTGCCTGTGCTTTACCTTGTAATATTCGTGGCAAGCATCTTGCTGAATGGTCTGGCCGTGTGGATTTTCTTCCACATTCGGAATAAAACCAGCTTCATATTTTATCTCAAAAACATAGTAGTGGCTGACCTCATAATGACGCTGACATTCCCATTCCGAATAGTCCATGATGCGGGATTTGGACCTTGGTACTTTGAGTTTATCCTCTGCAGATACACCTCAGTTTTGTTCTATGCAAACATGTACACATCTATCGTGTTTCTTGGGTTGATTAGCGTCGATCGCTATCTAAAGGTGGTGAAGCCTTTCGGTGACTCTCGCATGTATAGCATAACGTTTACCAAGGTCTTGTCAATCTGTGTTTGGGTGATCATGGCTGTTCTATCCTTGCCAAACATCATCCTAACTAATGGCCAACCAACTAAGGAAAATATTCACGACTGCATGAAACTCAAAAGTCCTTTGGGAGCCAATTGGCACACGGCAGTCGTCTACGTCAACAGCTGCTTATTCGTGGCTGTGCTAGTGATTCTGATTGGATGTTACATAGCCATTTCCAGGTACATCCACAAATCCAGCAGGCAATTCATAAGTCAGTCAAGCCGAAAGCGAAAGCACAACCAGAGTATCAGGGTGGTGGTGGCTGTGTTCTTCACCTGCTTCCTACCGTATCACTTGTGCAGAATTCCTTTTACATTTAGTCACCTAGACAGGCTTCTGGATGAATCTGCACACAAAATTCTCTATTACTTCAAAGAAATGACACTTTTTTTATCTGCATGCAATGTGTGCCTGGATCCAATAATTTATTTTTTCATGTGTAGGTCATTTTCAAGAAGATTATTCAAGAAATCAAATATAAGAACTAGGAGTGAAAGCATCAGATCACTGCAAAGTGTCAGAAGATCAGAAGTGCGCATTTATTATGACTACACTGATGTGTAGGAGCTAGAGACCAGGCGGCCTTCGCTTACTGGAATCACTGTACGAAAGTGTAAATAAATGTTTTCTTTTCATCATACTCGCTGGAGCACATCGAAAATACTGATAAAACAAAGACCTCAGGGCATAACTTGGAACAAAGAAAAACATACAGACGTGGCAAAAAATGGGAAGTACCATGTGGTCGAACAGAGACAAGACATCTCAAGACACAGACTAAGGGGCAGAAAAGCCCTGGTCATGTAAGTGTCTAAAACTATGCTCGCTGCTGTACCTCACTTCTGCAGAGAAAAGAACATACAGAGAGCTCTCCAAGTTCAGTATTTGAGAAAAAAAGAGACAATTTTCAAAACTGTTCATGTATTGCCTATGTAACAATAAACATTGATTACTAGGCCTTGGGTCACTCTAACTGTGCACTGACTCCATACATCATTCCCTCGCTGTGCTTTTTAATGTCTTATGCACATAATAAGCATATGTGTGGCAGGGGAACGGGAAGAGGGCGTGGAAGGAGAGATGGTGTAGCTACGTTTTCTATCAATGCACTCATGACGTTACAATCGACAAACTGGTTTTAAATAAGCTCCTTCAGAGACAGCAATGACACTGAGTATTACGGAAACTTCCCAAGTAATGTGTGCCATCGTTCTATCTTTATAAGAAACGTAAATCCTTATTTGATAAGAGTAGAGAAGAAAATATGGAAGCTTGTCTAACAGGTGTACTAAACTCATTAAATACTCATTTAGCCATCTTTTATATTTTAATTAAAAAAGAGTAGTCATAAAATATTCTTCCCCATAAAGTATGCTCAATGGGAATATCAATTGTTTCAACATACACTTATAAGAGGAAGGATGTAGTTCAATAAGTAATGTTAAAAAGCCCAAGGTGGCCACCTAAATGTCAGGATGGGTTCTCTTCTTCAATACACAGCTTGGAACTACATTCTTTCTCAAATCCATCAGCTTACTAACACAGATGGAGGGTCTCATCCAGCTGTTCCTTTTCATTTATTTTACTGCATTTATTTATTTTGTGTGTAGGGATGTGGGTATTGCATGCTACTGCACATGTGTTGACATTAAAGAACAACTTTCTGGAGTCAGTTATCTCCACATGTGGGTGCAGGGATCTAATTCAGATTGTCAGGCTTGCTGAAGAGCACCTTGACCCATTGGGCCATCTCGCCAGGCCCTGCTGTTTTGAACAGGTTTTAACTGGAGCTGAGGATAAAGATGAAAAGGGAGAGTAAAGGTATGTTTGCCAACTAAGAGGACACTGTGTGGCTGGGGAGATGAGGGGACTTGAGTAAACCCACATAAAGTCGAGTATGTCACATGCACCTGTAATCTTAGTGCTCCTACAGCAAGAGAAAGGGGAATCCCCAAAGCTGGACGGCACACATACATACACACACACACACACACATGCATATAACATACATACGCGAAAATTTAAATGGGGCATTGTAGTTAACAGAGATAACACACGGATATAACACACTACAAGACTGCATTTACACTCTTGCAAACTGCAAAATTGCAGTAAGTACAAGTGAGCAAAACAGGGTTCATGAGTAGCAGCATAAGAACAAGCCACTATTGGATGCAGGACAGGAAGTAGGAGCTCCAAAATCCTAAGTACGCTAGTCAATATTGGCAGAGGACTAAAACAATTATCTGACAACTTCTATCAAATATTAATCCATCAGGATTTCAGCTCCATAAATTCAATGGTCAGTGAAGTAAATGAAGCTTTTATGTCCCATCTGCTCATTTGCATAGTTACCTCCACCCCCAACTCTGTGACACTAACTAGGCTGGCCTAGGCATATTTTAGATCAGTGGATAAGAGACAGGAGACAGAAGACAGCAGCCTGTGCCAGCCTCTCAAGAAGGCCCAAGGTAAGGTCCAGCTACCCTCCACCAAGGAGGAGCCACGCCGCTGCAGGAACCCTTCTTCCCTCTCCTTCCTCTTCTTCTCTCCACCACACGGCTCCAGTCAGAAACCTCAGAGCCCACAGGACAAGCTTCACTGTTGGTGGACGTTGCTACATGCACAGCCCCTTTAGAACTGGAAGACTATGAAGCGACCCTCTTTACTAGCATCTGCTGGCCAAGTGCTCTGTCCCAGGC
The DNA here is from genome assembly GCF_000622305.1 of Nannospalax galili. Classification (NCBI taxonomy): domain Eukaryota; kingdom Metazoa; phylum Chordata; class Mammalia; order Rodentia; family Spalacidae; genus Nannospalax; species Nannospalax galili. Next base: position 2,449,332 of record NW_008330327.1, read on the forward strand.
CTCAGTTAATTTGTGATTCAGGCTTTGATTCTAAGAAGTCTTTAAAATATTTATTTTAAATCTCATTTACTATCTCTACATTGAATCACCATAGAGTTGTTGGCCGTATTTATTGTGGCACACATTATTTCTCTGAAATGGCATTGTTTAAATCAATAGCATAATTCAAAACACTTACTACAAAAAAGAAAAAGCAAGTGTCATTATCTTCATTTTTAAGAAGTCATATTACAAAACTCATCTAAGCCGAAGTTCATATTTTATAACAATTCCCAAAACTTATTGATTCAGGACCTAGGATGAAGCAGTTACAGGAGAAAAGGGGCAGTGGCAGGTATGGCATGAACTACAGCACCAGCATCAGAAGCAGCACAGGGTGTTTGATCCACAGTGTGGAAAGCATGGACTCCACTTGATGGTTTTTAAAAATTAGTAATTCTGAAATAATCTCAAATATGAAATAGAGAATTACTTATGGCTTTTTTGTTTTTTGTTTTATTATTTATTTAATAACCACATAATTAGAAGAGGCATTTCATTACAACAGCATTGACATATTCAATAACAATTTCCAGAGC
>NW_008330327.1:2450218-2463665 GCF_000622305.1 Nannospalax galili
ATTAAGGAGCCAATTTTTATGCTTTTTGAGATAGCCCTGGCTGACCTCAAACACAGAGATCTACCTGCCTCTTCTTAGGGCTTTTGAGTTATGCAGGTTGAGAAACTCTTGTATGAAATGCTTGAGACCACAAAGGTTTCAGATTTGGGGGATCTGAGAATATCTGTATATACTCAATGAGATAGCGCCAGGAGGTCCTGAAGTGTAAGCACAAATTCAGTAGTTTATGGACACCTCACACTCTCAACCTGGGAGTCCTCTATTATCTCTGTACTGCGCCTTTGCTATGCTTGTAGCCCGTCACGTGACCACAGGAGGATCACTTTCCACTTGTGCTATCAAGTCAGACTCCTGAGCATCTCAGATTCCGGGTTTGGGATTCGGGATGTCGAACCCCTGGGTGATACTTCAGGAGCTTCTATTATGGGTGCGAACAAACACCTCATTCGTTCTTACTCATATGCAGAATTTCCAAAATGAAATTTTAATGTCCTTCAAAGTAACTGATATGTAGAGAAACTGATCTTTTATTGACTGATTAAACCACTTCATAAACACAATTCTCATTTCTAAACAGTATGCCAGTATTTTTTTTTCTCAGCTAGAGCTTCATGGGCATAATATATAAGAAAATGTATAAATTTGGATTAATTACTCAAGGCAAAAATGTTACATGAATGTACTTGTGTGTTTACATGTGCTTAAGGGATGGTACAGTTTAAACAAGTAAGTTTTTATAATCACCATGAGAAAATATGATATGTCATGAAAAATAAATTTAAAAATAGAGGATCCAGTGAAACCTGACACTCAACTGAATTTTGTAAACAAGATCCACTGCCCTTGTCTCCAGATGAAACTCCACAAAAGGCCAAACCATGGGGCCGGGTGTGGTGGCCCACATCTTTAATCCCCACACTCAGGAGGCAGAAGCAGGGGGAATCTCTGTGAGATGGAGGCTAGCCTGGTCTACACAGTGAGCTCCAGGCTAGCTGAGACTACAGGGAGATCCTATCTTAAAAAGAAAAACAGAAGCCAAGAAACAAATCAATAAATACTTACTACATACCAGAACACACCATGCAAAAGAGCACTATGTTCAGCACGATGTGAAACAATCTGTAAATATCCCTAAGTGAATTCTACAAGTAAACACTTCCTAAGCTCAGACATTTTCGAATTTCAACCTGACACAAAGAAGCTGGCAGATAATGAATTTAGCCTATTCTTTAGCCCTTCACCACCATCTAGTGGGAAAGCTCATAAAATTCCTGTCCTATGGCATAGCCTTTCTGTTACTGTTCTTAAAACATCTGTGATGATGTATACAAACATTTATAATGGTGAAGCCTCGAGAAGGGTTAGATGGAAATGTTTGAAAATAATAATAGGGGACTGGAGAGATGGCTCAGCAGTTAAGAACACTGGCTGTTCTTGCAGAAGATCTGGGTTCGAATCCCAGCATCCACATGGCAGCTAACAACTGTCCGTAACTCCAGTTCCAGGGGATCCAACAGCCTCTTCTGCTCTCCGCAGGCATTGCACGACACGGTGCACTTACCTACATGCAGGCAATACATGCATACACATAAAATAATGAATAAAATAGTTTTTAGAAAATAATAGTAATTATTATTACCTACAAGAAGGTAACATACATGTTCAAAAAGAAACAAACTAAAAGGGCTGAAATCACCGATAGATTTCAAGGGAACACGTTACAAATACTGGCTACTCTTTCCAAACTAAAATACAGAAATTTTCCAACAATGCATCATGTCTATGCTTTTCAAAGAGCGTGAACCACTGTGTCTTTGAACACTGACTGCCGTCTTCTTAGAATTTAATTTAAACTATGGATTGAGCAACTCGAACAGCCATGCTCCTTTCAAAGTTTAACCATGTGCCTGCGTTTTATCTCTTGTGCTCTGAATGTTGTGAAATACACCAAGTGTCCTGAGGTGGTTTGCGAGCATCCTTTCCTGTGGGACACTGCATCCCTCCATCCCAGTTTTCCTCCTTTGATGCCCAGATACTCGCACTTGGCTGAGACCATCTGAAGCAGACCTACAGGAGAAAGCTCCTGCGGGCAGCCAATTATTTGGCACTTCCATCTGCCTTGCAGCTCACTTCGTGCATCACCCCCTTCCATTCTGTGGATGCACACCCACCTCTGCTGCACAACTCTCCCTTTAAGTACCTATTTTGTAAAATGTTCTGGTGTTAATGTTGGCAAATGGGGACGAAACACAATGCACGGTAAAACTGGTTGGTGTACATGAAACTAATACAAAAAAATGCAAACATATAAATTCTAGGTTTAAATACTGGCAATGGGTTTTTCACATACGGAGAAATTTAATGGTTTGTTCCCACGAGAAATAGGAGACAAGTCTTTACTGTGTAAGATTGCTTTGTAGTTTGAAGATGCCAGATATGTGGCCCAACCACCAAACACTGAAACTATAGAAAATACCACCAATTTGATAAAATGCCTTCTGGGGTACTATTTATCTACAATATTAGTATCTGAAAACTCTGGTACAGGTTCCTGTAAAATTGAAGACAGAGAGAAGATTATGGACAAGGATTAAGTAATGTGGAAATCCAAGCTTGCTGCTGCCACTAAATCCTATGCAAATGTGGAAGGGACTGACCAATGTTCAAATTCATACACAAAGCAATTTTTCTCATTATGTTTCTGCATAATCACAGAAGTGATATAAAGAAACAAATCAATTTCTCAGGTCTATAAATAAGTTTCATATAAAGATATATACTATATACTTCATGATTTAATGTTTTCTGTATATGTTGTTTAAAAGACAACAGTTTAGATAAGGATCAGAAACAGAATCAATATGAAAATATCCACATAATAAAATTTTTTACAACACTATGAAATATCTTATTTCCATTTTACAGATACAGAAACTGAGGCATACCACATAAAGACACATGGCTGGGAATTGAAGTAGTTGATGAGATTATAAAACTGGTCAGTCAGTTCCAAAGTCCACGTTACCACCAGGACTGCACCACTTTGGTCCCCACTTCATCAGAGACTCCTTGTCTTTGAATGCCATCAACAGCATCACCCTTCACCAGGCAGACTGCCTAGAATCTGAGTCCTTCCTTTTTCTCCCTGCCATTAGCTGCCCTCTACCAGAGGCTGCCAATGCACTCTTAGGAGCAGGGGACAAGTCAGGCCTCTGTCCAGCCTGGCCCTGCAGGCTTAATTCAGGCCTCCTGGGCAGCTCTGTGGTTTCGTGGATAAGCTAAAGTTCTGGAACCAGGCAGCCATGGATCCCACCACTCATAGTCATGTCATGTCATAGTCATGACAACTACTGAAAGAGCTCCTGCTGGGGCTGATCACATCATGGGGCTGACCACACTATGGGATCATATCATGGGGCTGACCACACTATGGGATCACATCATGGGGCTGACCACACTATGGGACCACATCATGGGGCTGACCACACCACGGGGCTGATCCATCATGGCTTCTCTGTATCTCCCCCATCCTTTACATACCTTGTCCTCAAACTTTTAACGCAGAATAGGTTTTAGCTAATGAAGTTCAAGCTCACATTTACCGAACACTCCCTTCAAACCAGACACTGCTGTCAACTGCAAAACCCAGCTAATTCCTACAGCCAACCACTAAATCATTAACACCTTGTAAATAAGGTTTGGGATGAAGTTGGGAAGATTTCTCATTTTTTAATTCCCTAAATTAGAATGATCCTGTGATTTATTCTCAAAATTTAGACACTTGTATCACTGAGTTGGCACAGCAGCAGCAGTGAGAGAGACTGGGTTTAAACAAGCTCACAAGGCCCCATGTTTAAGACACATCTACAGTGTGTCTACATCACTGCATAACTAGGTAAACAAGCACCCTGGGGCAAAGAAAAGAAGCTCGGGGAGATCCTACACCGTGAGGCTGCTTCCCCTCCAGGCTATACCCACATGAAGCCCTGCTTGCAGGACTACCAGTTGTTCAATAAAATTCTCTAATGGAAACTTCTTGGGAGTGTGGATAAATGGTTTTCTGAATTAGTGGTTGTTGGTTGTGATTTTGATTAATGCCCCAAGAACGACTACAGCCCACCCAAAATGAATACTTCTGTTCCCTGGGGGAATACAGAATACCAGCTCTTATTTATATTCTTTCCTCCAAAGCAAATCATCACAAATCTTTCTTACTTCCATTATGTTTACACTCAGTTAAGAGCTGAGCTATCCTTGGAGATGGAGGCTGCATGTGCACTTCCAAAGCAAGGGCCTCCGTGGAGCCCACAACAAAAGAAGCTGAGCCCTCTGAGGGCACAGGTATCCTCCAGCTACAGGAGGGTTAGATTAACTCCACCCGCATGAAGTCTGCAACCCTCCTCAAGATGGAGGATGAGTTTTGAATTCACGCTCCTATCATGGAGCATGACATAAAATTCCAAACTTTGTTCTTTTCTTCCACTGACTGAAATGTGTTCCTTCTGATAAGTCTGATGAGTATGACCACACACGCTTGTTCAACCTACCCACCCCAGCTCCTTCCTGCTTTTTTATGAACAAAAGAAAAGTAGTGTTCATGGGTCTGGAGGCTGGGAAGTCCCAATGAAGGAGGCTAAGGTAGATTCCCTGTCTGAAGACTTGTTCCTCCTAGACGGCACCTTCAGTGCCCTCACATGGCAAGAAGGCAAAAGCTGCTTAAAATTAAGCTTCTTGGGGCCTTTTCCTAAGAACACTAATCCCACTGATGAAGGCAATGCCACCTCCTACCATCAGTACATTGGGGACTCTATTTGAACAACTGATCACGGAGGAACACAATCAGTCACAAGATAGCATCCCTTCATAGTTGCTGAGAATCAGACAAGAGCAGCAAAGCATCACTGCTCTTTGAACGTCCATTCCAGCAAGAACAGGTTCTTCAACCTGATTAACGTCAATGATCGAGACAGAGCAGCCTGCTAGCTGTGGTGGTGCACACGTATAATCTTAGCACTTGGGGGGTGGAGGCAGCAAAATCAGGGGTTCAAGGCCGTCCTCAATTACACAGTAAGTTGGAGGCTAGCCTGGGCTTATATGAGACTCTGTCCCCAAAACAACACAAAAAACTATCAAGCACCAAGCAGTATGGAAGAATAACTGCTACACTCAAACTACTGACTACAAAAATAGGAGACTGCTACATGAAGACAAAATCACAAAGAACTCAGTCACTAAGTCACCAAGGAAATTACAATTCCACAGCCACACAACCCCCCATGGATCTACAATTACCAACATGTTTTGCTAGTATCAGTTTGCTGGAGAGAAGGGAAGACTGCTTCCATACAATTTCAGAAGACACATACTCCTGCACGTGATATCTGAAGCACTTCCTCTGACTTTCAGTTAACGCTCGGGTAAGTTCCTTTAAGCTTCAATACCACAGACTTGCAGAGTTCTGTTCCTCCCACACATCACCACAGTGTGAATAAGAAGACTTTGTTTTCCAAAACCAGTCTGGGAAAGTTTATCCACTAATAATTCCCTATATCTCCAAATCTCATCCCAGCTCATGACTCTCCATGAAAATACAAGCTTATTTTCCAAATTCATTCCATTCACTGACCAGTGAGCGTGCTAAACAAGTGGACCATCTTAGTCACTGGTGTGTCACCCTCTGAAATCCCTGCCCCAAGCTGAATCATTAAGCCTGCCTTGCTTCCGACACCTACAAAACAGGCTCTAAAGTACACAGACAGGAGCAATTTGGAATGCCCCTGGAAAAATATTCATGGTCACTGTTTTCAGATTTATCCCGTCCCCTCACCTTTGCTTACAGAACCAGAGCTCTGAGTGAGATACTTCCTGGTCCCTCGGTAATTCTGTGACATATATCCACTCAACAGAGTTCTCTTTCTGAGAACTTCCTGTGGTGAGGACACCGAGGATACCAAAGCAAACAGGCCTTCAAGGACAGCCACTGTCCAGTCTAGCTAGGTAAGACACAAAAGCGCAGGCCCCTTTGTGAGTGCCCCCACACTCTTACTGGGGGACCCTTCCAAAGATGGTGACAGCTGAGTCTTAGCAGGTACAAGCAGAATGAGGACAGAAATGACAAGTTTCAGAGACATTAAGTTTTAAAAAAACACAGAACACCTGCTTCTGATTTCTCAACATCTTTCTCAAAAGGCACACAGAGAAGATGATACACATGGGCAGGCATTTCTGTTTGTAACAAAGTTCTAAACTTGCAACTTTTGCTAACATCAACTGGAATTTACTGCTCTTAAGGCTTAAACTTTAGACTAATACTGACAACACAGCACCTGCTAGAGCACAGCACCTAGCTGAGATCCAAGCTCCACTATTCCTGACTCATTAGAACCCACCCTGAAACAACGTTCTCTGAATTGTCCATGAGGCATGTACATGTCCCACACTTGATCATTTTATAAACTTACTTCTTTCAGTCTGCCAGAAGGTGGTGGCATTGCACCAGACAGTGGTAGTATCTCATCAGACATTTATTTCCCATCATTCTTGGATGAAAGGCCTAACTAAATACCAATAAATTCCCATGGCTGTCACTCATTATCAGAGTTTAAAAAGAGAGTAATGATGTGGCAATGCAGTGGCCTCTCTCATGGTTCAGTGATATGATTCATGCCCCCATGCCACACTACCCCAAGCCAGCCAGCTTTGGCAGGATTTAGTGCTTCGTAAGTGAAACACAAAAGGCTTCTTCTGCACCCAATATTTTCCACCAGATTACAGTTTTTTTAGGGTACATTTTCAATTCTTTTACTACAAATCCTCAAATTGTCATGGCATACTAAGTCATGAACATCAGCATGATATTTAAGAGGCTTCTACACTGTACCTGCCCCTCTGTGACTTCACAACCATCATACCTACGATCAACTGTTCATTTAATAACACACTGACTTTTACCCATTGTACAAACAAAAGAGCTACCCTACAACAAGCACTTCTAACACGGTTCCCCTGCAAACCCTTATAAAGGTTGATTTCCAAATTCACTTCCTGTAAATACTTGTGTTTATATTGGGCTGTGCTATCCTTAGCCCTCTGTTCTTAGCCAATGTGTTTCTCAATGTCGAGTGGAGTCCTGTCTGCAGTTCCGGATCCTAGCACAAACTAACATATGCACTAATATAAACCAGATGCCAACAAAGTCTTTCTTAAAAGAACTTTTGTTTTAAACTACACAATTTGGACCAGTAAGATAGTTCAGTGGGTAGAGGTGCCCGTGTACATGCCTGATGACCTGAGTTCAATTCCCCACCCCCATCTTGAAAGGTCACAAGGTGACAGGAGATAATTCATTCTCTCTCTCTCTCTCTCTCTCTCTCCCCCCCCCCTCCCCTCAGTAAATAGCTACTCAAAAATGTTCGTATTCATCTAAAGGTTCACCAATAGAGACTGATGTAAGAACTTACGGAATACTAAAAAGCTCTGAAAAAATTATTGTCTACAAAGTGCTTTGCCACACAGTATGAGGTCAACTCAGATCTCCAGCATCCATGTATAAAGCTGGGCACAGCAGTACATATCTGTAACCCCAGCACTGGGAGGCAGGGACAGGAGGATCCCTTGGGCTTGCTGACAGGCCAGTTTAGCTGAATCAATGAATTCAGTTCAGTGAGAGACCCTGTGTCAAATAATAATGTGGAGGGCTACAGAAATGGCTCAGCAGTTAAGAGCACTGGCTGCTCTTGTGGAAGACCTGGATTCAATTCTTAGCACCCACGTGGCAACTAACAACTGTCTGTAACTCCAGTTCCAGGGAGATTCAATGCCTTTTTCTGTCCTCCACAGCCACTGCATGTACATGGTACATTACATATATTCTGGCAAACCACTCATACACATAAAAAATAAAAATAAGATGGAAAGTCATTGAGGAAGACAGATATGTGAAAACACACACACACACACACACACACACACACACACACAAAAAAAACCCACACATAGAGCTGATGGTATAGTAAGCAAGCGTTTATCCTGTAGGAGGAGCTGGGTTTGATCCCAGGACTACCTACCCTCAAACAAAAAGGGCTAGACTTTTGAGTAAGGAACAAAACAGAACATTTATGGAATCAGAATGCAAAATGAATGCTCTTATGAGCAGTCGATGACATGCCAGATCAGAACTGACTGGAAACAATAACAGACCCTTTTGGGATTACATGTGTTAAAATCCCTCTGTTTGTAGTACGAATACACAAGGGATGTTTATATATAACTAGTCATCTTACTAACAAGGCCCCTGCCTGGAAAGAGTACTTGAGAAAGGAATCTTATGTGTCTGCGAGCATGTCCAACGGCCCTCGGGGTGGGTCATCATCAGGGGATGTGGGAGATTTTGAGAAAAAATTAACAAGGGTGAACTTAAATGTTCAATTCCATAAAAGGGAATGGAAATATGCTGAATATAAAATAGTTTAGCATAATCCAAAGCACCAGAGACAAAAGGAAACAAGTATCGATTATTGTAAGCTTTTTCTTTTGGCTAGTGAGACTTATTTTATCATAATTATTATATTACTGGTTATTTTATATTATGTCCCATGTCTACTGGTGAATAACACCGAATTATTTGTGTAGCTAAACATCATAAAATATTTAATTTTAAAGACATATGAAGATATAATCAATAAATACTGTTGGTCAAACTAAAAATTTCTTAGAGTAAAAAGATACTTCTAAGCTGGGAGTGGTGGCCCATGCGTTTAGAGGGAGAGGCAGGCAGATCTCTGTGAGACTGAGACCAGCCTGGTCTATATAGTGAGTTCCAGGCCATCTCAGGTGACACGGAGAGGTCTCCAAAGGACCAAAAGAACAAAACAACAACAAAAACCTTCTGATTCTAACAGAAAACAAAATGTATACAAGATGATCTTTGCACTTATAAACACAAATTTCCCAGTATTAACCTTATGAAATACAATATGGAGGCAAGACCAATTCTTCAGGTCACTTCCTGCGCTATCGGCTTCCTTTTCAGAAAACTCTATCACTGCATTTGAAGAAACGGTTTCTGTTTGTTTTGTTTGTTCGTTTGGTTTTTTTTAGCTTGTGTTTTCTTGGTCTCTCCTTGAGGTTTTGTTCCATTTTGAATTGATTTTTTTTTTGCAGGGTAAGGAATATGGATCTAGTTTCATTATTTCACATGTGGTTATCCAGTTTTCCCAGGACCATTTGAAGTGCATGTTTTTGAAACCACTGTTGAAGATTAGGTGGCTGTAGCTGTGCTGGTTTATGTTGGGTTCTCTCTTCTCATTGACTGGTCTATGTGGCCAGTGCCATCCTGGTTTTGTTTCTATAGCTCCATACTACAGTTTGAAATCAGGTATTATGATGCCTACAGTAGTTTTCCTACTTAGGATTAAGTAGGTCTAGGGCAGGGGAGTGTCCACATGAATATTAGGGATGGATTTTCTAGATCTATGAAGAAGGTCATTGATATTTTGATGGAAATTGTGTTTGATTTATAGAGTAGTTTACGTAATATATCCATTTTCAAAACAGTCAATAGTTCTTTCCACCTGATAGATTCCAAAATATGAAGAAATACTTCTGATTCCAAGCATTTTAGATAAGGCTGCAGAAGAACAAAGATGTGGCCATTACAATGGCAATCTCCTCCTGATCCTCCTCCTCCTGATCCTCCTCCTCCTTATCCTCCTCCTCCTGATCCTTCTAGTCCACCTCCTCCTCCCCCTCCTGATCCTCCTCCTCCTCCTCCTAGTCCTTCTCCTCCTCCCCCTCCCCCTCCTCCTCCTCCTGATCCTTCTAGGGTCTCCCTGTAGGCCCAGCTGGCCTGGAACTCACTCTGTAATCTAAGCTGACCTTGATCTCATGGAGATCTGCCTGCCTATCCTCCTCCTCCCCCTCCTGATCCTCCTCCTCCTCCTCCTCCTCCTCTTCCTCCTCCTCCTCTCCCACCATCCACCCAGACCAGTCTACTACCCAACAAGAACCTAAAACATGCACCAATTTATTTTCCATTCCTGAACAAAAAGCAATCAAGCTACAAAAACAGTATTAACAGAACCAAAATTAAATTAAACAAAAGCAGAGTAGAAGTTCCTGTTGAACACATACCCAACAAAGGACATCCCTATGCCCAAATGGCAACACAAAAACACAAACAATATGAAAAAACAGGAGACTATGTCCCCAACAAAATCCACAAGTCTTACAGAAGTGCACAGCATTGAGAATCACCCTGTAGAATCCCAGGACAGAGAATCATAAACATGATCAAAGAACTTCAAGAAAACACAAACAACTCAAAGAACTGAAAGAGGAAAGACAAACTTTTGACAGAAGCTCAAGTATATACAAATATGAGGCTTAAGGAAATATCAAAAACAATTCATAATTTGAAAAGGAAATTCACTAAAGAGATAGAAATAGCGAAGAAAACTCAAACAGAAATGAACATGGGATAAAGCTGAAGGTCTGGATTCCTTAAGCAAAGACTATCAAATTAACAAAAACACAAGGATGGTGTACTCAGGAAACGTGGGGCAACATGAAAAGACCAAATCTATTAACTACAGGCATACAGGAGGGAGAAGAATCTCAGGTCAATGGCATTGAACAGATCTTCAGCAGGATTAGAGAATACTTCCTTAAATTAAGGAAAGGCTTACCCATAGAGATTCAAGGAGCACATAATCACCAATTAAACAGACCAGAACAGAAACTCCCCACAGCATATCATAGTAAAATCATTAAACATACGAAACAAAGAAGGTACTGGAAGCTGCTAGAGAAAAACAAGTTACACATAAAGGAAAACCCATCAGAATTACAGATGACTTTTCAATGTAAACCATGAAAACCAGAAGAGTCTGGACTAAAGTATTCCCAGTTCTAAACAACCATGGATACCAACCTGAAATACTTTACCTAGAAAAACTATCTATGATGGTCAAAGGGGAATGAGACATTTTTAATAACATGAATAGTCTGAAAGAATTCATGTCCAACAAACCAGCCCTACAGAGAATATTCAAAGCAATAAAAAGGACCAAAGAGGGGCTGGAGAGATGTCTCAGAGGTTAAGAGCACTGACTGCTCTCGCAGACAACCCGGGTTCCATTCCCAACACCTACATGGTAGCTACAAACTGTCCTTAACTCCAGTTCCAGGGGAATCCAAAGCCCTCTTCTGACCTCCACGCATTGCACGACACGGGTGCACTCACATACATGCAAGCAATACAGTCATACACATAAAAGAAAAATAATAAAATAGTTAAGAAAGAAGAAAGGAAGGAAGGGAGGGAGGGAGGGAGGGGGGAAGGAAGGATGGAAGGGAGGTGGGAAGGGAGGGATATTCAAGTAGAGATAGCGGGAGAGAGAGAGAGGGAGAGAGAGAGAGGGAGAGAGAGAGAGAGAGAGAGAGAAAGAAAGAAAGAAAGAGAGAGAGAGAGAGAAACTCATTTCATCTTCAAGGAGAGACAGTACCTTAGGGTGAAAGGATAGAAAAAAAATATTCCAAGCAAATGGCTCTAAGAAGCAAACAGGTATTGAAATTCTATTATCTGATAAAACAGACTTCAAATTAAAACTAATTTGAAGAGATAAGAGGGTTACGTCATTCTAATCAAAGGAACAAGTGACCAAGAATATATTATAATTATAAACATTTATGCACCAAACTCTGGAACACCCAATTTCATAAAAACAGTACCCCAGGACTATAAAATAGAAATTAACCCCAACTCAGTAATAGTAGGTGACTTTAATACCCCACTATCTTCAATAGACAAAGAAAAAACAGAGAGACATCTGAATTAAATGACATCGTTTTTAAAAAATTATTTATTTATTATTTTTATTTTATGTGTATCTGTGTATTGCCTGCATGTATGTAAGTGTACCCATGTCGTGCAATGCCCGCAGAGGACAGAAGAGGCTGTTGGAGCCCCTGGAACTGGAGTTACAGACAGTTGTTAGCTGCCATGTTGGTGCTGGGATTCAAACCCAGGTCTTCTGCGACAACAGTCCATGTTCTTAACTGCTGAACCATCTCTCCAGCCCCTAAATGACATCTTATATGAAATGAACTAACAGACATCTATAGAATATTCCACCCAAGCACCAAAGAATACACTTTCTACTCGGCAGCCCATGCAAGTTCAGAACATGGGCTCTGGGAGCTGTTCAAATACCAAATCTAGGAGCTGTGAAACCTGATTTAACATCACCATGCCTTTGTTTCCTCATCTCTTAAGAAAAAGGTAAGGGAGGAGACAGTAATGAAACCTATGTAACTCTTGAGCTGTTGAGAGTTCTCTCAGTAAAACACTACATGCTTACAGACAGCACATGTAGTCAGACCTAGGTGTTCTTGATAACACTGGCTCAAAGAATGATGAAGCAAGGATGGACCCTGGTAAGCTCCAAGTGGCAGCTGCTCCATGCACAGGCTGTCGGCTCTCCAGCCTACCCCCTCCACTTCCAAGGAGCTACATCATCTGTGCCCCACGCAGGTCTACCCCTTCCTTAAACTTTGCATCTCCTGGAATTAAAAGGAAAAGCCAGTGGCTCCAGTTCAAGAAAAATGGGATGCCTCCTCCCAACTGCACCATTAGCAGGTATCCTTGGGGGGAATTTGGAAAGTACAAGAGCACTGGGACACAAGTGGGTGTTTGAAAGACCATCAAAGTAAGCTAGACTTCCTGCAATAAATCAGGAAAGTCTTGAGAGCTGCAGCTTACAGGCTGTTAATGACAAATCATCCATTAATCCCAGAATGTTTACATATGAGAGGCTCTGCACTGTGCCCTGGTAGGAACTGGCTCCTGCCATAAGTCTATTTACCCAAGAGACTTCACTGCAGCTGATGCTGAGAGAGCTGTCTCTCTGGTTGTGCGTATTCTCAGCCCTTAGCCAAAGCAGCAGCCAGAACTAACATGGGTCGTGCAGAGCTCTAGAAAGGAAATAGGTTCTTCCAGAGGCAAGCGGGCAGCTTCCCTCAACCAGCTCCAGTGTCAAAGGCCTGTACCAGAGGATGAGTCATAGTAAATTTGCATGTGTGCCTCCTAAAGAAAAGAACTTGAGTGTGCTCTAGTTGTTCCTCTGTCTCCAGTGTCCAGAACACTGCCTACTACCTAGTAAGTACACAGAGAGAATCTAGAGTAGTACCTGGCGTGGAATTAGTACAGCAAACACATAGCTTAAGATTTTAAGACAAAATGAATTCCAGACTTAAAGCTATTAGACCATAAATGGCAATGGAACCTGAGTGAACACATTTAAAGCAGGAACCTTTGGAAACTGGAACAGAAGTCCTCAGTCTCTCTTAATAATCTACCGTCACTCTGTGAAAGAGAGACAGAAAGAGGGTTTGGAGAGACAGAGAGAGAGGGAGAGGGGGAAAGGACAAGAAAGGAAAGGATGGGATG
>NW_008330327.1:2463727-2469950 GCF_000622305.1 Nannospalax galili
TTTGATGAGGTTTCTATAGTCAGCTTTTGAGTGCACGTGGTTCTCCATCCATATCTATTCGTTCTGCGTTCAAGGTTCAATCTACAGATTAAAAAATACTAGAAAAAAATGGATCTGTGTGTACTGAACACATACAGACTTTTGTCATTCCCTACATAATAAACTAACAATGGTCTATACAGCATCTACACTGGTAAGTATTATAGGTAATCTAGAGCTTATTGAAAACATTTATATAAGGGTAAATGCAGGTAACACGCAAATATACCATTTTATATCAATGACTTCATGTAAATAGGAGTGTCTAGATGACCCAAGCTCTTGGATTTTATCATAGCAAGGGAGAACCAATCCTGCCATGGACCCAAAAAGGCTGTTGTCCCCTGTTAAATGAGAAGGGCATAGGCAAAATTTTACACGCTATATTACAGAGCTTGGAATGAACCAAGAATATAAAGACTCAGGACAGTAGCATAAACAACACAAACTTAGCAAAATATTAGTATGTGGGGAGTTGATCTGAAGCCCTGCTCATGATCTGCTTGTCAGTAATGGACAAACATAGAAACACATATGTGGATAAAAACAGACGGCAATACCTCTTATGTAACGGATTTGGTCATTGTTGACAATACGCTTCTTTATGTAAATGCTAAGTCCAAATTTCCAGGTAGCTCCAATGACCACCCACCACTGAACCCGCGGCACTCTATTAAGGCTGACAATCTCTTCTTAGGAGTGTGAGCCAGACAAAACTGCATCTTGCTCTCCACCTCTTATCACAGTTTTAGAGTAGAACGCCTATGTAGGTTTTGTCCTGTATGTTCACTCATCTGTTGAAGAGGAAGCCTGGGAAAATGAAATAGAAAAGGGATGGGGGTGGGGGCAAGAGAGACTTGGCCAGGTTGCTTTTGTGTTATGCAAGGAAAGGAACCAACCAGCCTGATACCCACACACCCGCACAGATCAAAACAGCACTGCCTTCCTCCTCGCTTCCACTTCCTAGCCTTCAGCAAGTTTTAACTGCCCAGTTCAGTAGTGACAACCAACCCATTATCTCGTGGTTTCTGTCAAGTTCCTGCTTTTCATCTGGTTCTAAAAGATGAACAAGAACTCTGCTTAAATGTCCTTTGGAACCTACACTGAGCCATCTTCCCAAGTGACTGCCGTTTGATTTGCAGAGGAGAGGCCAGAAGAAGGTAAGAACAAATTCTTCATGAAATAACCGGAGTGTGTGAAAGGAAGAGGAGTTCTCAGTTGGGTAGCAATGCAGCTGGGTAACAAATGCTCTGGGCAGCACTGGACAATCCCCATTAATGTTCTACTGACATGTCAGTCTGTGCTTGAAAACTGTAATTGATTGATAGGTATGTTAATATATTTGCCAATGCTAATTTTGGGACCCAAACCTCAAATACTGTAACTGATGATTATTTGGAATTTCCTATTGCGGTTTCTGACATATCTCTGCTAATATGAAATAGACTGTTTAAAGGTATGGATCAGGGACATTTTAAAACCCTGGGAAAGGGTGCTGAAATGGCTTCTCAAAATACAAACGTACTATAATATATTACTTCTCATTATGAATGGGGTTCTTTGCAATTGCATGAGTGTACACATATATATTTGTATCTATTTGAATACATGCTTATACAGGTAAACACTTTCAGCTTTGTTATTATTTGGAAAGTTAATCCTACTAACAACTAAAATTACAAATTTGCTGTTAAAGAAAATTAATTATAAGCCATAAAACATCTATCTTATGCATAGCAAAAATTTGAGTTCATATGATACTTACATACAGTCTATAATTAATCAGCTAAGTTACTTAAGATACTTTAACTGTTTCAAATTACACATAGAGGACTCAACACAGACCTACAATGTCAACACATTCACTGATCCCATGCAATCCATCCACTGTTTTTTTCAAGTAAGGATAACTAATCCTATGGATAAAATGAATAAAAATGACACTAGGAAAAAAATAGTTTACATAGTCGTCTTTTAAGAACAATTTTAGGGCTACAATAATTTAGATATTAAGCTAAAAATAATATAAGGCACTCAGTATAAATATCAAAATAACATTTTATGATCTACAAACATGCAAAATAAATTTTATACTTTAATAAAATTTACAGGTACAAGCACACAGGTACAATCACACTCTAAGTAGGTACATATGAACTATATATTGTCTTGCCTACTAAATCCAAGGGAGAAATGAGGGGATACCAAGGTACACAGAGCATGAAGACCCAGTTAGGGGAAGTGCGCAGGGTGTGGGGAAAGAGCTACCACGTGCTGACGTGTAGAAGTGCCACTTCACAGCTGAGGAAGCAGGAGCTGGGGAAGGGAGTATCCAGAGGCCAGGCCTTAAAGCTGATCTCAGCAGGAGCCAGAACCCCCAGCACACAGGACGACGGGCATCCTTGCACTGCTGCGGGCTCCGACAGCCAAAGGATTTCCATCTGCTCAGCCTTGTGTTTTGCTTGCTTCCTGCCCTGCCCTGCCCCATAACCCAGCAGTCATCCACACATCACCATCTTCCTATCCTCTCCAATCCTCTTTAACTACTTTCTTCCTCCATCGTGTATTATATAACTTTAAAGATAAATTATCACTGACATCTTTAAATAGACTATCACAGAAAGGAGGGTAGAGCGGGAGGCATGGAAAGTCTCTCAAACTCAGGATAATAAAGAACAAAACACTTAAAACAGTTAAGATTAGACTAGTCAATAAGGTACTAAATAACCATCCTTCTTAATAGCCAGTCCACCAAGCTCCCTAAGCCCCATTCCCATTTCCTCTTCCACACAACATTAATTCAGATAATATTTGTGAAGTAATTAACAAAGTAATACCTGAAGTGGGTATTCAGTGAATAAGAACTAATACCAATATTTTTATAAAGATTGTATCATTGGAGTAAATATAATTATACAAAATATCACTAGAAAACATAATTCAGCCATTCTAATACCTTTGAGGATTAAAAGAGATAAATTGAAACAACAGGTAAGAGATTAGATACAACAGATAAGACAGATGGGACAAGGAGGAACAACAGATATGACAGAAGAATAGATAGGAAGCCTTTCAAACTTTAGCCTACAAGTGACTCACCTAGAAGTCAGTTGTAACACAGACCCTTGGGCCTATCCTCACAGGGTTCCAGTTCATTAAATCCAGGTTGAAAAACGTGTGTGTGTGTGTGTGGGTGTGTGTGTGTGTAAATGTTCATGTGTAAGGAATTTCCTGGGTGATGCTGACACTGGTGATCTGAGGACCACTTGTCTACGAGTAATGTTCACATTCACATCTGCCTTACTACTAAAACTATCTAAAAGTTTCTTATTCAATCTAAGCTACATAATTAATGAACAAAGCTGGTGATCTGAGGACCACTTGTCTACAAGTAATGTTCACATTCACATCTGCCTTAGTTAAACTATCTAAAAGTTTCTTATTCAATCTAAGCTACATAATTAATGAACAAATGACTTTAAAAAGCTCCAGCATCCTTCCATTTCCTACATTAATTATGAAGTAATTAAGCATTTCATTAGTCTTTACCACAAGGCAGTGAGTGAGGAAGGGAGGGAGCACAGGTCAAGACACTTCCTATAGGTTCAAGATGCTTCAGAAGTCAAGTGCTGAACAGAAGAGGAACATCAGTTCTAGAAACAATGTTCACCCTACTAAACATTTCTAGAATTGGACCCAGTTATTGAGGCTTTTCTAAGCCTAAAGCTCTGTTCTGAGAACCCAGAAGTCAGGTTGGTTGCACCTGGCTCCTACATTCCCTGTAACTCAGTAAAAGATTAGCTATACTGAGACAACAGCAAAACAATCTTGTCTTCTTTTTGATGGGCACTTCTGTTTATAAAGGACTATCTAGTGGAGGAATGAGGACATGAAGGGCTAAAAACTCCAGCAACTGAGAATTATTAGTTCAAGAATGCCAAGTCTGTCTAGGAAGCTCTCAAACACTAGGCCCTGTGAACATTACCAGTGAAACTGTTTGATGTGCAAATTCTTGACCTTAAATGCACTGAATCAAAAACTCTAGGGATAGAGCTGGCCAAGTTTGAACAAGTCCTTCTCTGATGAGTTTGTAGCATAAATCTGAGCTGCATTATGTAGGATGACCATACATACTGGAACAGCTCAAATTTTTAACCTGTTATTGGTCAAAATTGTAAATAGTGTTCCCATTCTTTTATTTTATTTTATGTATATGCATGTTTCTTCTGCCTATATGTAAGAGCATCCATGTCATCTGATGCCCACAGAGGCCAAAAGTGGGCAACAGATCCTCTGGAACTGAAATTAGGGTCGGGTGTTAGACATTGTGTGGGTGCTGGGAACTGGACCCAGGTGCTCTATAAAGCAGCCAGTGCTCTCAACCACTGAGCCATCTACCCAGCTCCATGCTTTTCTCTTTCAAGTGACCTGGTCACCTTTATGGTTCAGATGGGGTGCTATGACCATATGCAATGTACTGCCTGGAATTTCAAATTACCTGTAAGTCTGTGCTACATCCAGAAAGATGTGCTGCCTTATGGGAGTCAGGACGGCACAGCTTAGAAAACCACTTTCAGCACAGGTGCCTTATCTTTGCAGAAATAACACAGTTATAGTTTATAGTTCCAATATCCTGAGCAGCATTAAGGGAGCAACAGATAAGACAGGGGCTCCTCACTCCCAACATGCACATACATGCATGCGCACACACGTGTGGGCGAGCTTCCCCACCAGGTTTTTAGAATACTCCTTACTAAATCTAACTCTCTTCTCCGTTGGCACCCTAGAAAAGGATAAGGCTACGAAGTAATTTATTCATCCCTCTAGTTTATTCATCACTTGTCTATAATGAGTCACGGGAATCAGAGTTTACCACAAAGCTTCCAATCCACCTGCTCTTTTAACGTTGAGGTCATTGCTTTGGGATCTAATCAATTTCAGATTTCTTTGAAAACCTCTATCTTTGCTCAGTCTAAATTAAATTGCTGGCTTTTCATTCTCCACTGAGGTCAAGCATCTGTTATTTGTGAAAAGCACCCAATGCTTTGGATGTCATATTCTGACCCTTTATCATTCAGATAAGAGGACAGACAGAGAAGGCTGGTGATGGTTTCTTCCAATCACAGAGCATCTGCTGTTGAAGTTAAGACAGTAAAGAAAAGAGAAATAGAGCAGCTATGTGGCATCTGGGTCTTGGCCCAAAGTGAACTATATGCATTGGTGTCTTCATCGTGGGAAAGAACAGAATCATTGGCATTCTAGGATCACACACACTTATTTACACTGTATCACACAGAGCCACTGAACTAACTCTAGGAATGATTAAAACCATACAGGCTTGAAACATACCTAATTTTTTTGTAGTGGAGAAATACCTGACTGGAAAGGACTCACCTGTTGCTTCTAGGGAGTCTGGCTCTAAACACGAGCTCACAAAGGCTTCATCTAAGAAAGATTTCCATCCTGCTACAAAACATGAATGAAACTCCGTTCTCACTCTAAGGATACTGAAGTCAATTCTTCATTCAATAAACACTGATTCCTTACCATGTGATAGGCATGACTCTACATGCCAGGGACACTTCGCACAGAGCAAGGACACTGTCCTATGGGCCTAATGGGTCACAGACAAACATTACTTTTAATATCACCATTCCTCTTCTCCTAGGAAGTGATTTTTTTTTAATCACACCAACAACCTTTGAGCACATACTTACTAGGGCATATATTTACTATCTTTACAGAGCTTTGGAAGAGCTTCGAATCTCATTACAAGACACTGTATATTTGCTGACTTGTCCCAAATCCCTAACTGACCCTGCTGGGAGCTGACAGCTCTACCTGTACTAACAACAACAACAACAAAAGGAAACTAGGAGTTGGGCCTCAGTGTTCCACGCTTTCTAAATTCCTGCCTTCTGAAACTGCTGATCTACAGAAGGCTCTCACTGTCTCTTCTCCCACTGTACATCCATCTGCAAGCGCCACCTTTACAGAAGTGAAAACAGGAAGAGAAAGGAGGGGTTCGGAGATGAAAAGAAAACTTAAAACCAGCTGTCCCTGCTAGCACTGAGTCTGTACAACTAAAGGAGTTGGTTAGCCAAAAACATAGGTTAGGTGACCAAAAACACAGGTTATATAGGAATTATTTCCAGAAAAATCAAGTATTTTTCATATATATATA
>NW_008330327.1:2471156-2472589 GCF_000622305.1 Nannospalax galili
GATCTATCCACATTCACACACATACACACACACACACACATCTATGGCATGTATTTACTGCAAATCCATACTCAACAGACATCCTTTCCTATGCACTTAATAAACCTCTCTCCAAAGACAAACTACGTCCCCAACAAAGCACTTAACAAGAAAATATAGAAAACAATCTAGAAAAAATTAAATGCTACACTGTGATGTTAAATTAGGAGGTACAAAAGGGGAACAAGCTCTGTGCGTCTCATCTTGAAAGAGGAAAGTGACAGACCCATGAGAAGAATACTAAGGCTGACATGTGATCTACAGGAAGGACATACTTAGGAGACAAACAAAATATTAGTTAATATCTTTACTGACCCCAAAACATGCCTTGTTTTATTTTAACTTGAACTTTTGACTATAGGACTTGACCCGATTTAGAATATTTTCTCCCTAATCTTGATAATATGTGTATCTTTGCACCTTCAGAACCCAACATCTCTTCTTCCATATGTCATTCTTGTACAATCTGCCTTTTTCTAGGAGCTCAAGTGGACAAACACACCATCACACACTTATACATACACACACACCACCACCACCACCACCAGCATCTCTGCCAATTTTCAAATTCCTACAGCAATTCTACATTTACAATCAGGTCCATGGTGTTCAACACACATGCTGCTTTAAGGGGAATGGTGTATGTTGATAACTCTGTTCCCAATTTATTATATATAAACTGTACAAAAATAGGAACAGTTTAAATATATAATTCAATGATGTCAGACACTCCCTGATTAAGATTAAAATTCCATATAAGCTGGAGAGTTACAGAGCACCTGCTTGGCAAACACAAGGCACTGGGGGGAAAATGTCATCACAAAATTTCCTGTGCTCTCCTATCACAAGCACCTACATTTCAATTTCTACTATAGCTCAGTTTTACCGGTAATCAAACTGCATTTAAACATCATGACACAATATATATCCCTGTGCCTGATTTCTTTTATGCAGCATAATGTATGTATAGAGATTTTATTGGCATGTATGGGCCCCTGAGTGGTATTTGTATTTATATTAGTGTATCACAATTTATTTCTCCTTTTAAACCTACTGATGGACAGATGGGTTGTTCCCAGTTTGGGGCCAGTGTGAGTAAAATTATTACAACTATTCTAATCAGTCTTTACAGATAATACCTGCTTTCATCTCTCTTGTGTAAATAGTAAAATTACTAGGTCATAGGATTGTATGTGTTTCATAAGGTCATAACTAGTTCATAAGGTTTTATGTTGAACTTGGTAACACATTACCAAATTGCTTGCCAAAGTAGGTTTACTATTTTATATCCCAACCAAAAATACACTGAAGTATCAATTATTCAGTTTTCTTGCCATTTCCTAAAATTGTAAGGTATTATGTAGGAATTAGGGGTAGAGATGAAAGCAGGTATT
>NW_008330327.1:2472754-2475323 GCF_000622305.1 Nannospalax galili
CCTTCCTTCCTTCCTCTGTCCTTCCAAGATAAGAGTTTCATGTAGCCTAGGCTTACCTCAAACTTACTGTGTAGCTAAGCCTGGCCTTGAACACCTGCCTCCTGCCTCCATCCCTCAAATGCTGGGATTAGTCAGGTGCCACCACATCCAGCTAGTCGACTGTCATTTTAATTTGCCTTTCCTTGACTGATGATATTGATCTTCTTGACACATGCTTCTTGGTCAAACAAATCTTATAAATTGCTTCCTCAAGGTTTTGGTTATTTTTTAAATTGAGTCCCTGTATGTTTTATTACCTGAGAACTTTGTAATAGAAATTCTGTAAATACCCTGAATCTTTAGTAACATAGTGTTAATATTTCCTCCCACCTATGTCAATGGTGTCTAATGAAAGTAGAAGTTTTAAATTTTAATAAGGTCCATTTTTTAAATTTCTATTTTATCATTGGTACATTTTGCACAATAACAAATCACCTATCCCGGATTCAGAAGATACTCTACTTTCCTCCAGAAACTTTGCTGTTAGTTTCACATTAGGTAAACTATACATTGTGCATCACTCTGCTGATAGTGTTCTGCAAATGACAATTGCTTTATAAATATTACTGATTTCTACATGTTCCACGGGTTGGGAGAATGTATTTTACAGTCTCTAGAAGGTCAGCCTCAGTAATTTCCTAGACAGAAAACATATTGAGAGGTGAGTGAAATCAAAAGCAGGACTCAGGCTGAAAAGATGGATTAGTGGTTAAGAGCATTTGCTGCTCTTCCAGAGGACCCGAGTTCCGTTTCAAGCATGCAGGTCCAAAGGCTCACCATCTCCTGTAGCTCCAACTCTAAGGGGTCTGATACTCCTGTCTGGCCTCCTTAGGTGCCCCCCACACACATATGCATACATGCATACACAGACACATATATAAATACATTTTTAAAAGAAAGCACAAGTACACTGTGATACATGCCTTACTGCCAGCACAGGCAGATCTCTGTGAGTTTGAGGCCTTCCGGATCCACACAGAAAATTCCAGGCCAGCCAGGGCTACATAGTGAAACTATCTAAAAGATAAATAAATAAATAAAAAAGCATGACTCAAGGCAGCAAGCTGGCAGCATCATGCCCTGTCCCAGGAGGAACTTTCCATCAAGGCAGGGGGAATCCAATGTTCCTATTTGGGTTCCATCAGCAGTTTAACCCAGCACAGCAAACAGGAACGTTTGCTCTCACATTTTCTTTTTGAACATATATTAATTAGAACAATTACTATGTCATTAGCGTGAACTGAATTCTCTTTAACAAATTAGGCCGCATAAAAGAGATCACAGCAGTGAGTGGGAAATGTCCCAGAGTAGCAGTCTCAGAAGATACAATCTCTATGGCCTAACACACGGGGCTATTTCTTCTTGATAAATGTCAACTGAAAGCATAGAATCATTTCTACTATTCAGACAAAAATTATCATTGTATAAAACAACTCAAAATAGAGCATTTCAAAGCTATTTCCTTAAAACTTTCCTGTAAAAGCAAAAGTCTGAAAGGAATGAAAACGGTCTTCATTTCACTGGGTTTTGAAGAAATAAATGATTAACTGGGTAACAGAGCACACACACACAGAGATGAAACACTACTCTTCAGAGCTGTATTATGATGGCTGCTTCCTTGGGCCTTGTTTAGCAAAGTTCATGTCTTACTACAGTTCGAAGCTTAGCTTCTGCACTCCAACTGGTCTGCTGCCATGGAAAAATATGTGTCTGCATAAGGGCCTGTGCACTTGTGAGCACTTGCATCCACTCTGTTCTCAATAATTACCTAGATTCAAAACGAACATTTCTTCCAGATGAAAATATGTGTCTGCACAAGGGCCTGTGCACTTCTGAGCCACTCTGTTCTCAATAATTACCTAGATTCAAAACGAACATTTCTTCCAGATAACTAGTAAGTTGCTTAGGATTCAGGATGAAAGAAAAGATGAGAATATATCCTATGTTTGTTATTATTCCTTTGAAGAAATAAAGGATGTTCTGTGACTTAGCTACTTTAATTTAGTTATGCACTTAATTTCCTTTTCTCATCAAGCATTTCAATTACCACCATTTCCTTAATGGCACCCTATTATTTTTATACATTTCTAGATGTACAATCATTTCCATAGCCAAAGTCAAAAAGCGTAACGGAAGCAAAAAGCCCCAGTAAAGACTATTGTCTTAAGACATATACACACACACACACACACACACACACACACACACACACACACACACTATGAAGTGTTTAATGATTTCAGAGTCAAAATAAATGTTTCATTTTATAGTGTTTAAAAAAAAAGCTGACATGCAAGAAATGTACTCTACAATGAGCTACCCAGATAATATTAAATTAGGGAATGCTCTCTTGTACTTTACAATATAAATGTAATTCACCCACATTAGCTATGAAGATGTAAACCCTGCTACAATACAGTCTCAATCACACTGGTGGCATTCCACGAGAGACCAGGAGTATAGCCCTATTTCCCTGTGCCAAGTCACCAAGTCCCAAAGGGTTGCTTCTGTAGCCACAATGCCTTTCCAC
>NW_008330327.1:2476432-2478703 GCF_000622305.1 Nannospalax galili
GATCCTGTTTCAATTTTTGAGGCTTCAAAAAGTTTTCAATAAGAGCTTTCCTTTCCTTATCTGATAAAGTGCACTGCTACTGCCCTCCATGAATAGAGAACTCTTCGATTTCTAGAACAGCATATCCAATATGACCTGACTTTATGATAAGTGAGCACAGACTTTCAGGATGTTTGTCAAACAAGTACTTACTAAATAAGGGAACAGATTACAGCAGTGGTGCAGAGACTAAGTTCAAATCCAGTCTGGGAAGTTTTGAGTGAAATGAATCCAAACCCCATTAAGAGGGGTATTCATCATGACGCCTCTCTTCAATAGAGTACTGTACAGCTGTTCAACAGAAATGAGGAGAGCTTTAAGAATGGACACACAAAAGTTACCCACACTGGAAATAAGGGGTGGTATGGAGGAGTGCAAGAGAGTCTATGCAGCCCATGGTTTTCTGTGTTTAAACACTGCTCACTGAGGACTGGCCATACTAATATCAACACTGCTTTGTGAAGATTGTATCACTGAATTCTTTCCACAACTACACAGATACACAGGATTATCACTATTGAAATGATGCACTGTGTGTCTTACTCAGTGACACAGTTGAGAAGCCAAGGGAGTGTTTGAGAGCAGCAATTCCAACCCTGTAGCCTATGTTAACCTCTGCAATGTGTTAATCCCTTAGAGATGAGTCCTCACTAACAGAGAATATTAAATCAATTTACTCTTGGATTCTTTCTTTCAAATACAATTAAAGGAAACCTTAAAAGTTCTACATAGTGTTCCGAGAAACAGTTCTAAGGAAATTTAATTTATGATGAAATACACAGAGCTCTTGATATTTAGCAAAGTTGATATGACCCACATTATCATTAAACTCAAGATCAAAGTCCAGAATAACTTCACAAACAATGCTATTTATAGGCAGTGGACATTTTGTCAGCCCTTGCTAAGCCAGTGCACTGTGAGTGCCACAGTTGTTTATTTCTTTTTAGTTACAAATGATTTTAAATTTCCAGCACTGAAAACACAGTGTCATAGGATTTAAGCTGAAACAATTTTAGGGAAAGCTGAGAAAGCTCCAGTCCACAGTCAATCTTTTGGCAGTTTCACATGCTAAGAACTTCAGAACAGAACACAGGCCCAAATGACTCACCAAAGGCTCCTAGAGGCTTAGGGCCTGTTCTAACCTACCTCTACACCCACTTCCCCCATGCACGCACATCTGAATCTTCATTCATCATTCTGACACACTCAGAGGGGTCTTCGCTCACCTAGCAGTCATCCACTGCAGTGTTTTCTCATCCTCATAAAGGAGGATACTCCAGACAGAACACCACACATTACCTGTAAGGCCTTATGCTATTCAGAGCACTATGCTATGAACCCTCAGTACGTCTTGGTCAAGTATGAGTATACTGTCTTTTTCTTAATGTATGGCTAGGAGATTTAAAAAAAAAAACCTTTCAGTTTCAAAGTCTTCAAATTACCTCATCTTTTAATTTACTATTTATCAGGAAATAACTGGTTAACCAAGGATAAATTAGGCAGTAATATTTCTCTTATTTTTCCACTCTTATTTTCTAATTTGTCTACATTTTGACAATGGCTTTATAAATAAAGGGAAAATAAGTTTTTTAGAGAAAAACAGAACAGGACTCACCACATCCCCTTCGCACTGGGTTGCTATGGAGACCTCCGAAAGGCTCCACCATTTCAAGACTCTGGCAGAGAAAACAGGTGCCCACTGCTGCCAGCTAGGTGCCAGCCACCCGTAGGGCCACTCTTACATTGGTCACAGGGCCCAGTAACAACCCTGGAGCCAGGAGTAAACTCTCTCCACAAAAATGCTAGAGGCAAACTATAGCCCAGAGTCACTCAAGACCTAGATGAGTAATAATCAAATTCTCAACAGAAAATCATCATAGAACTCAAAAGCAAATCATTGCAACAGGATGAGTTCTGAAAAACAAAGTGTTTAGTTTATATCACAATACTTACGCAGAAGTTCACAGACCTCGTATTATAGATAACACACTGTATAAGTTATTTGTGGCTTTCATCAAATTCCAAAAGGTGTTCTCAAGCCAAAGTTGCAAAAAACTTAACAGTAGTTTTCAACAGCCTCCCACTCTGCGCACGTTCCCCCAGAGCACCCCAAAAGCAACCATTTGAGGGTCTGGAGGATTCCTCTAACTCTGATCTTGTTCCTATCTTGCTTCCAGATCCTTCCAATTCATCCCAGGGTGGCTTTAGGTAGTTCTTTGCCTTCTGGCTTAG
>NW_008330327.1:2479713-2483086 GCF_000622305.1 Nannospalax galili
TAACCCTTAAAACCACACACACTTCATATGTGGACCCAGTAAGTGATACTTGATTTGACAGAGGTTAAGAGACTATTTAGCAAAATTCAACATCACTTTTTCCTAAGGTCCATGGAGGAGGGAGCTGTCTGGTAGGACTTCTAACACTAAAGGAGTATTTCAGTAGCACACATTTTATCAGCATAACAATGGTATTATGTAAGGTAAACTGTAATCATTACCCCATGGAGACCTGCCTTCTCCTGCCACCTATTTTGGCTGAATATAGCAGTAAGAAAAAATGCACTGTTACATGTGAATTTCCAGCAACCTTAATGGGGGGAGGGGGGAGGTAAGTACCATCTTACAGTTGAGGAAAGAGTTAGATAAATTATATATACAAGGTCTTCTAGCTCGAAAGAGATGGAGCTGGCTTTTGCACCCAAATGGGGGTTCAGTAGCAGACAAGTTCCAGGCTGGAGGTCAGAATGGAAAGGTAGTTTGGAAGCATGCACACAGCATGTCTAAGTATTTATGAAACCATAATGACTCAAAGGGGCTAAAAGCTAAAAACCATCTTACAGTTGAGGAAAGAGTTAGATAAATTATATATACAAGGTCTTCTAGCTCGAAAGAGATGGAGCTGGCTTTTGCACCCAAATGGGGGTTCAGTAGCAGACAAGTTCCAGGCTGGAGGTCAGAATGGAAAGGTAGTTTGGAAGCATGCACACAGCATGTCTAAGTATTTATGAAACCATAATGACTCCAAGTGGCTAAAAGCTAAATGTCTAAGACTAAGAAACTAAAAGGCCTCTGCAGAAAAATACAAATACATGATTAACCAAACGATATGTCAACACAAGCTTACCGTCTGCTGAGCGCTAATGTTAAGAAGCCTTGAAAGAGTCAGAGCTGTTTTTCCATACATGAGACATAAGGGTACACCTCAAATTATTAAACAGGAATATACTCTCTACCAGACATGGCCATCCTGCGGCCTACAGGTCACATGGTCTCATGACAGCTTTAAGTATGGCCCACTACATTTATAGATGATTAGTCATGAATGTCAAAAAGTCAGAAACCCCTGAGTCTCCACTATTAAACTGGCTAATTTAGTTTGGCACAGGATTTTCAATCCCAGATACCAGCGTTTATGTTATTGTATAAAGTTCCTGTTGTGTCCCCAGGTCAGCCTGAGTCCTTGGTCATGCACAGTGCATTCTGGAAGTACCTTTTCACTGCATTTCCAGAATAGTGTTGAACTTGGCAGACTCTGATTCCAAATCCCATCAGTACTCCCTTCAGTTCAAAAACAAAATCACTTAGTTTCTAAAACCCACATTTTCCCTTTGGGCCTCTCACACAGGACTTGCTCTTTCCCACAGTGCATCACTGTTTCAATCCAACAGACATGAACCAGGCCTGAGACAAAAAAATACAAACTTCTAGTCTTAGTAAAAACTCTGTATTCAAAGTTTTCTTCTATCTGGGAAAACTCTAGCAGCTCGTGGACTACGTAAGAACAAAGCTACCTGGATTATCACAGAAATATTTAATTTCTTTATATATAAAGAACAGTTATGTTTTATGTCATAGATCACCAGACTTCAGAAGTAAGTGAACACATCCAACTCTCACTGTGGCTTTCACAAACATACACAAGCATCGCTTATAAAATGCCGAAGTGTTACAAATAACCATGGGGGAGAAAATGCAAATCAACACGTCTTTATTTTTGTATTCTTTTAACTCCACGCATAAAGATGGTATCTGTTTTAGTCTCTTTCTATTGTTGTGATAAAAACACTGACCAAAACCAACTTGGGAGGAAAGGGTTTATTTTACTTTACAGCTTACAGTTTATCAACAAGGGGAGCCAGAGTAGAGGCTAAGGGCAGAAACCTGGAGCACAGATCATGGTGTCTGGCTGCTTACTGGCTTGCTCCTCTGGCCCACGCTCAGCCTGCTTTCTTATACAATACAGGACCATCTGTCCAGGAGTGGCACTGCTCACAGTGGGCTGGACCCTCACATATCACTCAACAATCAAAAAAATGCCCCACAGACATGGCTATGGGCCAATTAAATGGATGAAATTCCTGAATTGAGATAATTCCTGAACTGAGATTCCCTCTACCCAGGTATGTCAAGTTGACTGAAGCTGTCCAGCACAGAAAGCAAAAGGATAAAGAAGTCACTGAAAAATTATGCCTGCCTTCAACAGCTCATGATAAGAAGGGAAAACAAAACAAAACAAAACAAAACAAAATACTCAAAGAACAACTGGTCTACTGCTGTGGGTTGGTTGCACGCCATGCCTCTATAGTATCTGACATGCAGAAGGTAGCTTATAAATGTTATAAATGTTAGCTGGTTGACTTGATGACACATAGATAAAAGACTGGCTGGAGCGAGAGATAAACAGCATTTTTGGTTGCAAAGAAGAAGATGAGTTACCCAGTGTAAGGAGGTGGGGAGAGAGATAGAACTTTCTACGGGGGTGGGAATGGGGTGAATCTGCATCTGTCTGATGTAGTCATTTCCACAGAGATGGGAAATACTTAGGGCAAGTCAAAGACAAATTTATTAGAGTCATGTCATTATTTCAATGTCTTTTAAAAGATACACACCTGTCGTGAAAGATTTTTGTTTCTTGCTGAGGATGAGATTAAGCACTGAATTTTTAAGATGACTCTACTACTCAGAATGGTATGAATCACACTTAAGAATTACTTAGTCCTAGAATTTTCCATTTAATATTTAAAAGCCACTAAGAAGGGATTGCAGTGCCTGAAAGCACTGAAAACAAAGCCTTAAGTACTTGTATCCCATGGGGCCTCAGCGGCCACAACAGCCAAAAGGCAGACACAACCAAGCGGCCATGGGAGAACAAGAAGTGCTGTGTATGTACACACAATGGGACTGTCTAGCCTGAAAACGGGGTGCTACAGTATGCGACTCTCCCCCCCCCACAAAGGAAACAATCCAGTCACAGAAGGGCAAACACTACGTGATTCCACCAATACATACAGAAAGCACAACCGTAGTTTTCAGAGACTGAGAAATAGTCATGTAATAGCTACAAAGTTTCAGTTTGGGAGATGAAGGGTGGAGACAGTTGTATGACAGCATAAGGGTAACTAAAGTCCCTGAACTGTACACTTACAAAACAGTCAAGAAGTTCCAACCCCACCTAAGGACATTGTGGCAACAGGTGGCTGCTAGGAGGAGTAGAGAGAGTCTCATCCAATCATGAGACTCTTTGTAGGTTAACCAGGCTCCAATATGGATGGACCCATACTGAAGGACATTTGGAGTCATGAACTAGACTCTATAGGCACATATATATATATATATATATGTACATATATATGCATGTACATATATAATA
>NW_008330327.1:2483124-2504546 GCF_000622305.1 Nannospalax galili
ATATATGCACATACACATTAAATTAGGCAGCGGCAATATGGTGAAGGATAGGATAGGGAAGGGATCTAAATATAATCAAATTATATTGTATGATAATAGCGAAAATCAATTAAAAAGATCAGTAGGAAAGGTTAAAAAAAAACAAAGTCAAGGGATTAGGTGTGCTGGCTCACACCTGCAATCCCAGTGCCTGGGAGGTTGAGGCAGGAGGATCAAGTGTTCAGCCTCAGCTCCAGGAGACTCTATCTCAAAAAAGTTTAAAAAAACAACTTAAAAAAAAGAAGACCATGGACCAGGTATGGTAGCACACACCTGTAACTTCACCTCCCAGTGGTTCAGAAGTATGAAACTGCAAGTTTAAAGCCTGCCTGGGCTACATGGGAAGTTTAAGTCCAGCCTGAAATCCGTAACAAGACCCCGTCTCAAAAACTGAAACCAAACTGGTCAAGATGAAACATGTGCGTTATCACAATGAGAAGAAAATGCTGTCATGAGATAAATACCTTTTAAAACATCTGATAGGTTGGACAAGGGCAGGAGGAAGGACTGGGTATCTCACAAAGTTGCAGGAAAAGAGATCACAGGGGTGAGGGGAAGTAGAGACAGTACAGAGCCCTCTTTCAACAAGTCTACAAAAGAAGTTAAAGGAAGTGTTTGACAGTCGCTTAGAATAAAGGGGACTCAGTGGTAAGCAGGAGTTTGAGGAACTTTTACTTTGGTGGTGAAGATAAGCAGCGCTGGTAGCAGTGTGCGTCTGTGAGGCAGGGGAAGAAACTCGTGAAATAAAAAATGAGAAATTTAAAAAGACAGCAAAGGCAGAGCTGTGGAGTCAAAGTAGAACCCAGCACATCAGGAAAGCAGAGCAGGGCGCCCTTGGAGAGGTTTTTATTGTGTTAATCCAAAGTACACCTGAAGAGCAAAGATCCCTGGGAACCATTTGTTAAATAAAGAAATACTCAGAACAAACCAAGATGGAAAGAGGGCTGCCCAAGGTTGTACTTCAGATGCACTGATACACTAGAGAAAGATCCACGGTCCCAATGCACCCTTACAGGTTGGGGCAGACTAGGCACTTTGGGCATCCAGTGCACACCTAGGACAGGGTAACCATGTACCAAGGGCAGTGGCTGGCAGCCTCTGAAACTGTCTGCTTATCTCTTATTGCCCTGTCAGTGCAGAGCAAGACTGGTGGACACCCACAGATAGGGCCCCAGCTCCACAGGTGGAAATACACAGGTGTGCTCTACTCTCACTCTATTTTTTATTTTGCCAACAAATTTCAAGAAGTTAGTCAAAGTCATGTGAATTGAAACTCGAAAATGCTTCCCAACAGAGAATGCAGGAGCTATTATTACTTCAGCGTCACAGGAAAGGTCATAGCTAAGCATGGGAACGATCCATCCTCCCACCGGCTGCAACTCTCCCTCTGTGGGTTCCTCTCCCTCTTCACACACCCTTTCACACTGTTTACCTTAGCCAGGCCTTGATAATTTGTAACCCTAAGCAAATCCACATCAGATCCAATTTATACAAGCACAAATTAGAGCTGGCCTCTGAAGGGTAGTGGACATCTGTACTGCTTGATGCTCCAGCATTTGGAGGGCCGTCAACGTTTCAGAGAGCACTTTAAATGTTTTGGTTTGGGAGCTAGCGCAGCCTTCCCCACTGGTCAACACAGGCTAGAAGCAAAGTGCATTTCTCTCAACGCCAGTCAGATGTTACACTCAGTTGCTGATCCAATCTCGCCTACAGAGACTGCAGAGACTGGAAGAGCTGGTAAGTAGGAAAATTCCATCAAACACAGAATATCTTAAAAGAGTATCTGTGATTTCAATATCAAATGGCTTTTTGTGTGTTCAAGCTCCTAAATTCTTTTTATTTGATGAATGGAATACCGGATTTTACAGGTGAGACTGGACTTCCCCACATTCAAGGACAAAGCTACGTCTTATTAACTTTTCTCTTTTAATGGAACATCATTTTCTTCTGTGGGCTCCTATATTAGGAATTGGGGAATTTCTGTTTTAAGAAAACTGAAAGCTGATGGCAGCACAGCACTGTGGATAAGCGGGTGAGGAGTTAAAATGAGTTAACTGATATGGTAAAGTAGACTTGTACAGCTGGATTATGATGCAATCCTCAGAGCAAAGCCAGCCCAATAACTAAAATGCTCAAGAAAGAAAACAAATACAGAGCATGAAAGGCCACAACCCCACAAACGCTGAAGCAAACGTGCACTGCTTCGTGCAAGGAAGCCTGAAGTCTTCTCTGAAACACTGACCGCCTGGGCTACTGGCATGGGCGTAATGGTGAGTCACAATTTACTTTCAAAAGAAAGAAAAAGGAATTAAATTGGCCACATGGTGCTTGTGCTTTAGTGTCTTAGGTCTTAATTTTCACTTCCTTGACTCTTCACTTCTGATTTCTTCCTCTGAGATTTAACAAATACCTAAGGGGTGGTTTTAGTTTTCATTTGTGTGTGACAAGGATGAAGAGTATAACTTATAAAGTTTACCCCATGGTTTATTTTTCTGTAATTATTAGGTAACTTCCATGGAAGCCTAATAATTTTTAAAACATAAAACATGCTTAGACTATTCTCTACTTTATTTCCCAGCATCCCTTAAAAACTATTAGTTTAAAAAGTCCCATTTTATAAAGAAATTGAAACATTACAACTGAATGAAGGGAACGATTTATCACAGCAACCCCCCTCCCCCCCGAAAAAGATAAAATTAGGAAATTTAATAGTTATCCAACATATTAGCATTAACCTCGAGAAATTGCCATTTGGAGAGATTTAAAAATAGCCAAATATCTGCAATTTGATCACTTGATTGAATTTCAAAAAGAAAGGTGAGACCTTCTCTGCCTTTGAACTAAGGTCATGTGTGGAAGGGCAAAGAGACAGTGATATTTAGCATAACTGTCTATGCTAGAGATCCCCCCAGACTTCCAGTTAACAACTCCCCAGGCAGGTTGATGCTCTGGAGCCAGGTGACACTGAGAAAACCCTTGTCTTTATGCCTCTGTGTCCCCAACTTGGAAGGGAGTTGAGAGAAGTTCTGAGACAAGAGGACTTATCTAATAAAGCTTGAGGAAGGGGTCTGAGAAAGCTGTGACTGGCTTCAAACCCACCTCCTGGTCTCTAGAAGACTATATCCAATAAAAACTGTGATTTATGCACAAATACAAGTGGAAATGCAAGAATATTTGGGACTGCTCTTCCCTGGGCTGGCTGTTTACACAACGATGGCTATAATCGCATTATATAAAATAGTCAATATTATTGGGACTTAAATTTTTATAGAGGCAATCTGGCCTGGTGGAAAAAGAAGCAAGCTTTGCAGATAAACAGCTAAATCTGGATCCACTGAGACCTTGAACAACATCTTTTGTTTGGGTTTTTTAAACTATTTAACCTGTTTTACCTCTGTTCCATGACCTATTTCACAAACAAAAATAAGACACCTAGTACCCGGCACACAGCAGCTATTGCTATTCAATACAAATAGAATCCCTTCCCATCGCTGTACTGATAACTTAGGAAGTGAGAAGTGGAGCTAGCAGGAGCAAAACCAACACGAAATTGCTCAAATTGTAATGCACTACTCAGGGAGGAAAAAAGGAAGGTCCGAAAACAAAGGAGAAATGAATGCCTCTCCTGATTATGTACAATTACTCCCACAGAATACTGCACTGTGCCAGTGCAGAGGTAGTGAACAGCTCTCAACCAGGTCCACTGGGTGCATCTCACCCTGCATGTGACCTGCAGGCCACACAGTGGACCTAGCCAGAGCGAACCTGAAATTCAGGGTTGGGCCTGTGACCATACAGATGGGGGGTACACAGATTAAGAAATGAGAGGGAGACATAAGGGTTGGTATTTGCTTGATTCACATGTTAACTCCTCACCCCCCCCCAAAAAAAATCCAAAAAGGGGACAAAGCGAGAGATGCTGGCTCTGTAGGAGCCGCAACACAGACTGCGAGCTATTCATGCTGTTTACTTTTCATTGGCATGTGGTATTCCTTTGGGGTGTTTAGAGTTCAGTACATATACAGATAGGCTGGGTGCTAAAATATTAAAATTAGCAAAGTAGCCACATTTTCAAAATCTTGTATTAGAATGTGCACTTAAATATATTTTAGCCAGAATGCGTACACTTTTTCCCTCAGAATCCCTTTCCCTCTTAAAAATTATGGATGACTTCCTTAAGGAGCTTTTGTTTATATGCACCTAGCCATACTTACTATGTTGTAAACTAAAGCTGTGAAAAGTTCTACAATATTTATTTTAAATCACTCTAGAAGAGCATCATAAAGAAAACATTGTATGTTAATGTAAATAACATACTGTGAGAAATTAGCATTTTCAAAAAAATTTTGAAAATAGGAAAGTGACATTATTCTATATTTTTGCAAATCTCTTTAATACCTGGCCTACAAAAGACAGGTGGTTCCCAGACTCAGGACCATATCCAGTCTGCTACAAAATGTTGTTTGGGCTGAAGTATCGTGAAGAAGATCCAGCTTCACACAAATAAGGACATGAAAGGGAAGGAATAGTCACACCTCTAGAGTGTGATGGTCCCATATCAAAACTCAACAAGAGTAGCTTCTTAAGGCATGATTGCAATGTGAGACTAAAATAACTCTCTCTCTCTCTCACTCTCTCTCTCTCACACACACACACACTTACACACACACTCACACACACACAAAAAAAAAAACAAAAAAAACACATATATTTTGCTACACTGACAGGCTTAATATGTTGGCCGTGCTGAACTTTCTAAGTCTAGGTTTTCACGATACGTCAAAAGACTGTATAAGCACTGTCCCAGAGACCTAGTCTAGATGGTGGGAAGTTGCAGCACATGGAATATGTAAGGTTCTAAAATTCTGAATCTGAAAGAAACCAAGCAAATATACTATAGTATGACCACCAACCCAGGTGAATAAATTACAGCAACAGTTAACACTGAAATTCGAATGAATACAGACTAATAATCCCTAATTCAAAAATTAGAAAGTCAAAATACATTAAAATTTGAAATTTTGTAAGCATTTAGATTTACAGATTAATGTCCCACTAGTAAAGTCTATGCAAACATTTCAAAATCCAAATGCCCTAAAATATGAAATACTTTTGATTCCAAGCATTTGGAGTAGGAGAAACTCAGCTTGTATATGTAAAATCAGATTTTATGTATTTATACATATATGTGTCAATAGGCTATATTCAAAAACCACAAAAGATTACAGGTCAAAAAAAAAAATCAAAATTTTGGGCCAACAAGATGGCTCAGCAGGAAAAGGCATCTGATGCCAAACCTGAGGACCTAAGTTCAATCCTCAGAACTATGCAGTGGAAAGAGAAAACCAACTCCCATAGGTTGTCTTTGACTGCCAGATTAACACCTAAGCATGCACATGCCCCACCCCATAAACAAACAAACAAACAAACAAGTAAATAATGTAGTAAAAATACTTTTAAAAAGTCAAAATTTCATATACACGCCTACATATACAACATACAACCACACACACATACACACACAACACACACACACACACACACACACACACACTCACTTTTAGGACTACATATAGATGTTATAAAGCTCTGTAAAATAGAAAAGGGGAAACTGAAGGAAACAGGATTCAGATTCCATGACAGAGGGCTCCAGGTGGGCCACACACTCAGCTGCAGGTAGAGGCTTACCATCAAGGGCCTGGCTTTTTATGACGTTGTGTTGAAGGAGATAATAGCAAAATCAAATGTTAAACAGTAAACCCTGACTGAACACTGCAATGATTAAAAATGAATAATAAATCAAAATTATAATTATTCCAATTTTGTGACCAGAGGTTTATAACGGGTATCTACACAATTTACCTATTATACTTAAAGGAAGTGGCGATTCAGAAAAGCACGTATTCTGAAACTTTAGAAATCCTGAACAAACTCATCATTTGCTAGCTAAGAAATTAAGTGCTTAATTTGCCCACACCTATTAACATGAAGTATGTAAATATTCGCTGAGCCTCTAGTACGTGTTAGTCACTGTTCTGAGTCTCCCTAAAAGCCATGAAAAAGAAATTAAGTTCTGTTCTCACGCAGTTCACCTTTGGGGAGACTGGTATGCGTACAACTGGGGAGAGGAAATAAGTTGAAAATATCGTTTTAAGTAGTAAAGAGAGTTGTAAAGAAAATACACATGGTGAGAGGCTAGAGAATACAAGGTAGGGGTGTGGCTGACACACTAAGAGGAAAGGCTCCTGAAAAGGTGGCATTTCACCTGAGATCAGCAGGCTACAGCCACACCAAGGTGCCAGAGACAATCAAAGGCAGACCAGGGCTGTGCACACCTTTGCCCAGAAAGTTTGCTTTTGCTCTATTTAGATTTCATCTCTCCAGCGTGATGGTATGAAAGCAAATCAGCTGGGTATTCCCATTATTCCTTTGCGGGTGTCTGACATACTCAGTTGCTCATTCTTGAAGGACCCTGCGCATGACTCTCATCAGTTTACAGGGACAGAAAACCTTCAGGACATACTGAGATTGAAACATCTCCTGCTCCTGCTCAGTTCTGACAGAACCAAATGATAGAACCATAAGAAGGTAGCTAGGAAGGTAAACGTTTTGCTTTACTTTGCAATCGTGATTACTGGACCCAAAATACCCAATAAAAGCTAATAAGCTGCACATGCAACATTTGATCTACCCAAGCCAACAAGTATCTACTGCACCCTCCGTCCTGCACTGTTCCACAGGTTGTCCGTGTCAGTGCATTCTGGAGCTATGTGAAAGCCCACTATACCTGTGCTGGGGCAGCCTCAGCAGACCCACACACCGCAGGGAAGGGGCTTCTTCCACCCATCAGCGGAGATCTGGGGGCTGTGACAGCAGGGGAAAGCAGGGCTACAGTCAGTGACATCTATGTCTGTCAGCTTTCTTTTCACTGGGCATCTCGGCCACTTGCTGGAGGCAGCCTGCCACCAGGTAAGAGTTCACAGACTAGATACTGCAGTGACCAAAGGCTTCGAAGAGGAGAGTCACAATTACAGGTGCTTTGGGTGCTGCCTGTGGCAAAGTGCTCAACATACTAGGTTTTTTCATTGTGTGAATGGGGATCTTTTAGATCATTCATCAACAACCATACCTCTGCTACGAATCATTTGTTGGGTCACTTGAGAACATGAAACGTACTCCCCAGACAGAACAAACAAGGAAAAAGAAATTTTTAACTGAATATAATATTCCCTACTAGTTAAGGCTTCAAAATGGCAACAACCCGAACTTAACTCTTGGTTCAGGACACAGTGGGAAGACCACTTTGAATGATTTATTCAGGCGTCCTGGACTGTTCTTCTCAACAAAATGAGGATTCTATCTCACCGAGACTACCTGAAGACTTTAAAGTTCACAGTTAGACTTCATCCATTCATTCTTTTTACTAGAGAAAAAAATTAAATGAATAAATAGTTTATCACATCCATTCTCTAGTCAACAATCATCTGGGCTAATTGGACATTTTTGCTATTACTAACAGTATTTCCATGATACACATCATATCAGCAAACATTCTGTAGTCTCCCCTAGAAGTTAAAATGTTCCACCACAGGATGAGTGTTCATTCCCACCAAGTACCTCCAATTCATTTTCTAAAGTGATAAACTTTAGAAACATAATAATGATTAGTATTTTTTTTAAGTCCTGGAAAATTTTTACAAAGGAAGTCACATACACATGAGTTAAAATCATTTGTTTTAAAAATGGAGGAAATGAGGGGCTGGAGTGACTGCTCAGAGGTTAAGGGGGGAGTACTGTACTGCTCTTCCAGAGGGCCTGAGTGCTGTTCCCAGCATCCCATGACTAGAGGCCCACAACTGCCTGGAACTCCAGCTCCAGAGATCCACCATCTCTAGCTTCTGAGGGCAGCTGTACATGCATGCACATATCTACAGACAGACACACAAACACACACAGAGAATTAAAATAAACTCTTTTTTAGGAAAAAAAAATGAGAAAATGAAAAATGCAAAATTCAAAGCAGGGCTAGCTCTGGGTGGAAGATGGCCAGGAAGGAGGAGGGATGGGATGCAGGAGGGCTGGTGGGGCTCGGGCTCTGAGTGCTGCTGGGTTTTTTCTGTTGTGCTTTAGCTGTATTACATAAAGTACTGAATACTCAACTGGAAAGAAAAGCTAAAGTTAACCGGGCTGTCTATGTGTGCAGTGTGAGGGCTTTTCAATGAATGGCAGCTATGGCTGTAGATGTGATGGACAAGCCAAGACACAGCAGTAACTGAGTCGAGGTGAGGCAGGATTAACCAGTGCAGTGAGCACTGGTGTCAGACAGTTCCCCTCCCAACTTCCACAAGACACAGAGCAAATGACCCAGAGCTGCAGGGGAACTGACAGAGCTGCAGGGCCGAAAGCAGGGGGCACTGCTAGAAATCAGGAAGACCAAACTGTGAGTTCCAAGGGGGCTGGAGCCACATCAGTGTCTTTCTTCACTTTATCCTCAACATCAAATACACTACTTGGTAACTAATATCCACAAAATATCTGAGCAAACAAAAGGAAAATATCGCTTCATAATGACAGCACTAAAAAGCACACATACACACACACAAGCACACACACACACACAGTCCCACACGTGAATCTATACACACATGATCACACCACACATACATTTGCAAAAAAAGAAGGTATAAGGAAGTCGTGAGCTTAAGCATGAAATATATGTGCCAGTTACCAGCAGAAAGAATGTTATTAGATTACTTCACACAGACATTACATCAAGCCAAGAGTGAAATGGCATCTAATAGCCACATGGGGCATAGCATGACCAGGACAATTTTCTTCTGGCATACTTCACGGATCACTTGAAATTCACTGGAGAAAAATGAAATAATTCCAAACAGAATGGTCTAAAAAAGATATATACATTCAATAATGAGTCTAGTCTGTAGGTCAGGGATTAAAGGAAAGTCTTTGATTTCAAATGCACCCTGAGGTCACCTTTAAGCTTCATAAAGATGCACCACCCACATTTTGATTCCACATTTTAATTCTACCAATTCTGAAAGTTATACAGCTGTTCTCTTAGAAAAACAGATTCTTTAAGTATTGCTCAATTTGCAAGTTAGTGTCGAAATCTAATTCATTAAAATCAGAGGGTACTGATTCCTCCAGTGGGGACTGATAGACAAAACAGGGAAACAGCCACAGCACTTCGAGGTTAAAAGTAGATGGGAACCACTTCAGTGCAATTTTTCCATTCCCTCTAAAAGTCCTGGGCATTTATATTCTTTCCCTTTGGCTATACAATCCCAGATCTTAAACAAACATACAGGTAAGTGGTTGCTATTTGGCTAGGGAGTGAAAGCTGTTGCTTTCTCAGAAATGGAAATCTATTCTCTATCCATACAACCAAAGGATATCCACTAATGGCCTAAGTACCACAATTGGAGGTCTGAGTGCAGCTGACTAACTGAGAAATGCAAACACCATCTCAGGGAGGCCAAAAGAGGTCAGAGATTCATTTCCTTCCACGGCTCTAGAGAATAGAGCTGTGTATCCCAAAACAATACTTCTAGGGAGAAAAAAAATCCAAGCTGCTTAGTCTAGTAGTTCCAGAGAAAGAAAACAATTGGTTCTGCTCACTCTGAAGGCAGGAGACACACAGCTTCATGCCAGTCTCATCAAAGACTATGCCATCTAGTACTGACTGCTGAATACAAGCATAAAGCACTGGATTTCACCTCCTCTCACCACTGAACACCACTTTCTGTGACTAGAACAGGGGAGCCATCAGAAGCCAAGCCTCCCACCATTTCTCCCTCCAGGGGATGGCCAGTGAGAACATGCTGGGCCACACACCCAAGGAAGCTCAGAGCACTATGCAGAGAACCCTGTGCTTCCTGTAATCCTGCATCTCAGGGCAAAAGAATGTCAGCCTAAATAAATACTCAGAAGCAAGGGAAACCAAAGGGCTGGGAAACAAAGCATTCCAGAGGCATTTGCGTATTCTGTTCTCAGCTCCCTGTACTGCCCAAGTTCCCACTGAGTCACACATTGCCAAGTGCCAGGTGTTTGATGCTTACGGAAACAGGAACCCTATGAGGTAGCTACTCTGGTCTCAAGTTAGAGATGCAAAAACTGATACTAGGCATTTATCACTGATGTACTGGGCATTTATTACAATATTGACACTATTAAGAAATTGAACCACACGTCTAACCAAAATCCACTGCCTCTGACCTGCAGTCATTATGTTGGACATTTTGTCCACTATTCCAAGAGGGCAGTAAATAAAGTCCAAAAGAGTCTTTAGTGCTGATGGTATAGTCAACATGCACTTGAGGTTTGGTACCAAAAAGACAGCTAAATTCTCTCCTTGTATCAGAAGGATATCAAACACACCTACTGTTAAGGAGCTTTTCCAGTGGTTAGCAATGTGTCTAGAGAAGACCACAGAGTGCTACTGGCACCTAGTGGACAGAGGCCAGGGCTGCTGCTGAGCATTCAACAACGCCTCAAACAGCCTACCCATGAGGGGCTGGAACCAGAAAAATTGTTGAGTGCCAAGGTTAAGAAACCATGGACTAGCCCAAAGATAACAGGTGAAAATTTACCACATTTCCATCATAGCTATCTAAATGCAATTTCTATACTAGAAATTGCATTTAGATAGCTAAAATATTGTCATTTTTATAACCTCCAAAGCTTGATATTCTGAGTACTACAGGACCATGTACTGGAGGCATGAAGAGCCTTACTGCCACACCCTGCTCTCCTCTACTAGCATCCCCCATGATCTGCCCACATAATTGCAACATGATGAACACAGATAGTGTTCAGATGGACCAGATGTGCCAGACTTGCATGTTGTTGCAAGTACTGCTAACAGTGTTTGGGGGAAGTGGTTAGAATTAAAACACTAGGTTTTAACACTTTTCAGTTTACTACCCACACTAACTCAGTCCCTCTTCTCAAACATGGTCAAAGATTGGAAACGTGCATTTTTTTTTATCTCCCTGAATAGTCCGGACTAGAAGGCAAGTCAAGACAGAGTCGAGTTTATGCTTTGGTGAAGAGGAAGTTCTTAGGAGTCTGCAACTCAGTCTAAGAAGAACACAGGGATATTTCCAAAGTGAGAGCTAACCAGTCAGGTCTTCATGATAAGACCATGGTATTTGTCAAATTGTGAATTACCTTAGTATACATGGATCACTAGCCATAGTGTCCAACAGGTAGGCGAATCAAGTTATGCCTATCTAGGACTCATATCTACCACCACAAAAACGTGGCCAAAGGTGAAAAGCAGCAGCCAGCAGAGCCTCCTCTAGCCTCGGGCCCCAGGGGATCCCTGTAGCCTTCTGTTCTGGGTTTCCCCTGCAGCAGTCTCTTCCACTGAAAGGTCACTGT
Organism: Nannospalax galili; assembly: GCF_000622305.1. Taxonomy (NCBI): domain Eukaryota; kingdom Metazoa; phylum Chordata; class Mammalia; order Rodentia; family Spalacidae; genus Nannospalax; species Nannospalax galili. The sequence continues at coordinate 2,494,567 of NW_008330327.1, forward strand.
CATTGGTTTTAATAGTTACCGTGAATATTCCGATTCTGAATCTTTACTTGGGTATCAGCACATAAAGCAGGAAGCTGAATCAAAATCAAAGTCAAAAACACACCCTCGTTAAACAGTTTTAGGAACTGGTAATGAAGACTCCCACGCAGTGAGTGGTAAGGAGACTACCTGGAGAAAACAAAGGCATCTCGCAGGACTTTGAAGCCCAAACACAAATAGGCATCCACATTCATAAATGCCCACATGTACCTTCCCTAAAAAGAGCTGAATCCTCAGAGTAAGGCTCCAGAAAACTCCTGAATGGCCTGTGCACATGCTCACACACAAACTTTCTCCTTCTGCTCTCAGCAGTAGCACACTGACTTGGACCTGAAGCAGTCTAAGTTTAAACACTGCCATGCACTCACTGCCCTATTTGCTTCGGGTACCTAACTCAAGCATTTTGGGCACTGGCTAATCTTTATCTCTACAATGGTGGTTAACAGTGACTTCTAGGCATGGCTCTACCCCAAAGCTTAGCCAACCCATGCCCCACTATATTATCATCTCATGTGACTTGATACCTGTTCCTGTCACATTCTCTGCCTCCAAACCCCTCCTTCTTCATCTGGCTAAAGTCGGTTCATGTGCCAATCTTCCCCATCACAGGCTCCAGGAGGGCTGCCCTGATATCAGGCCACTGTCCCTGAGGCTGCGGAGGTGCTCCCACCACTCATGTGCTTTGTCCTTCGATGACTGCCTTTATCACACCCTGAAGTATATCACTCTACTCAGCTCCCCCAGGCCTAGAAACTTCCTTAAGAGTTCTCTTTGGCTGATGGCCTTCTGCAGTACCCAGCGAACCTGTTCTGAGGGTTTTAGTGAGCAAATGAGCAAATGATCTGGGCAGAGTAAGGAGAAAGGGCATATGCAGGAGCTTAGACCCACAGTGTACTGTAGGAACATAAACTCTCAACAAGAAGGACACCGAATGGTTCGGGTCAGAAAACACGGCAGCTGAGAAAAGGGCACGAGACCTGAACTAGGTCCTCGGTGGCTTCTGAGATGTGTGCTATCAAACACTGGACTGCCCTCAGCAGTGAAGGAAGGTAAGGAGATTCCTTCAGGCAGAAGACAAAGTGAGCTTCCCACTGGCTGAGTCGGAACAGGCATAAGCCACTCAGGACATGGGGAGGGCAGAAAGGGGCTGAGACTCAGGGAGGCAAGGAGGCTTTCTGAGAAATAAGAGTGTGCTGTTTTTCTTACACAGAAGGTAGTCACTTCCCTGAAATCACTTGCCACACTACACTGACTCTGCTGGGTAGGACTGTCTGTTCCTCAGAAGCAAAGAACACTGTTTATATGACTTGGGAGTCTAATGTTGGGGAACGCAAGCAGAGACAAAGGTCAAAGTGTGAGTTCTAAATTTTCCAGCCCAATGTGGAATAAGAAAAACTAGGAGCCTGGAGGCAGACCTAGGAGGTAAATACCACTACTAAGTAACATAAAATGTTTTTAAAATAATGTTATAAAGTATCTAGAAATATAAAATTACAAAACCCAGCCCACAGATGAATCCCCTGGAAGCCATGTAGAAGACTGACAGAAGGATGGTGGGCACATTATGGAAAGGGAGTAAAAGCAGAAATTTAGAACGCCGTTTAGCAAATTTAGAATTGTACACACGACTATAAATATTTATACTATTTTCTTCTATTAAAATAAGAATCAGACGGGTAGAGAGACGGCTCAGCACTTACAGGCAGTCGCTGATCTTGCACAGGACTAGAGTTGAGGTCCCAGTACCCATTGCAGTTCCAGCCCCAGGGGATCCAATGCCCAATGCTGGCTTCCATAGGCACCCTCATGTATGTTCTCACACACTCACACAGATGCACACACATACACATCAGTAATAAGTAAATAAATCTTAAATAAAAGAATCAGCTTGAAGATGAATATTTACCTCCTATGAAAAGGTCTTTGATGAAACCGTTTTCATGTCTGGACAAGAGGGAGGAAAGGAGACTATAAGGGGTATTCCTTTGTCAGAACTGAACAAAGAACAGAAGGGAAGAGGTTTATCCTAAGACGATATCTGATAAGTTGTACGTGAAAGTAATCTATTTATCATGCACATTTTTATTCCTAATTTTGAAATATCTCAAAGACACAAAAATAAAAGCACAGGAACTAATGCTGGTAATACCACTAGAGTTAACAGAAATTTAGGCCAAACACACCTAATTCAGCATCTAACTCCTAATTCTCCAAAATTTGGTATGTTTGAGTGTCAGCATAATGCCACAAGTAGAGAATTATACACTTGACCACCTGTGATTGTTGTGGTCAAAACATATGCAAAATTAAAACATTATATAAAAATCAGCTTCAGGCTATGCACATATGGTGCATATGAAATATGGATGACTTTCATGGGCTGGGAAGATAGTTCAGTAGGTAAAGTACTTACTGTGGAGGCAGAGGACATGTGTTCAACAGACCACATAAAAAAGTTAACAGTGTGCACTTACCATCCCAGTAACGGAGGGGAACATAGGCAGATCCCTGGGGCTCACTAGCCATTCAGCCAAGTCTACTCAGCAAGCTCCAGGCCAATAAAAGACCCTGTCTCACGAAGAAAACAAGAACAGGCATGGTGGCACAAGCCTTTAATCTCAGCACAAGGGTGACAGAGGCAGACAGATCTCTGTGAGATCAACGTCAGTCTGGTTTACACAAAATTCCAGGTCAGTTGAGGCTACAGGTGACCCTGAATCAAAAAAGAAGGGCGGGGCAAAGTGGGTGGCTTCTAAGGAATGCTTTAGCACCCAAGGCTGACCTGTGTCCTCCACGCACACAGACATGCATGTGTTCTCAAACATACACAACTACTCCAAACCCAAAACATTTATTCTATACATTTTGGATAAAGCACACAAAACCTGTGTTATATATGCTTCAAAATTAAATGCATATAATGAAAGATAAAATCAAGTCTGGCCACCTTCCCTCATCCTACTCCTACTTCCCTGCCTAACATAAACAACGTGCTAAAGATTAAATGACCCGCTCTTTTTAAAAAATATATTTTATTTATTATTTTTATGTGTATGCATGTATTTCCTGCATGTAGGTAAGTGCACCCATGTCGTGCAGTGCCCTCAGGAAACAGACAAGGCTGTCAGATCCCCTGGGACTGGAGTTACAGACAGTTGTTAGCTGCCATGTGGGTGCTGGGATTCGAACCCTGGAATTCTGCAAGAACAGTCAGCGTTCTTAACCGCTGAGCCACCACTCCAGCCCCGATCCATTCTTTTTTATTATTTTTGTTTATGGGTATGAGTGCACTGCCTGCATGTATTTAAGTGCATCCATGTCATAAAATGCCCATGGAGGTCAGAAGAGGGTGTCAAATCCCCTGGAACTGGAGTTAGGGACAGCAATTAGTCACTATGTAATCGAACCTGGGTCCTCTGTAGGAGTAGCCAATGCTTTTAACTGCCGAGCCATCTCTCCAGTCCCCAAATGCCCCATTCTTAACCAATGCATGCTCCATACCTCCCTGGATAATGCACATCATTCCTCCATAGAGACCTTAATATCTTTATTTTGGATCTTAAGATCCTTCAGGATTATTCTAGGTAAATAAAAGATGACCACTGACAATGGTTCTCAAGCAGGTTTCTGTATCTACATTTGAAGACATAACAAGTTTAAGTAGTGATTAGGAAATCTGTAATAAATTCTAAGAAATATCCTAGGTTTTGAGGTGGCCTAGACAGTAATTATCCTGTCTGGAGGGCCTGGTGTGTGTGTGTGTGTGTGTGTGTGTGTGTGTGTGTGTGTGCAATTTATTAAACATTTCATATGTACTTTATAAAGAAAAAATAAAAATAATAAATAAATAAATAAAAACAAGCAAGCAAGCAAGCACACTACTCAGAGATCCTTGGACCAGTCATCATGTCAGACTCCAGACCCACAGAATCTCAGTTCTCATTTTAGTAGAATTCCCAGGTGATGCTTGTATGTTACAGGCTAAGAATTGTTGGTTTTTTTAGAATCCAGAAAAGTGAGAAGCTGTATCACATAAAATCAGATCTAACCTGTCTTTTGCTAAATGTTATCATCTTCCTGTCACACCACATGGAAAACCCACACAGTAGTCTCTGAAGACCAGTTGTTACAACTGGAGGCAGGTCTGTTACCCCAAAGGTTATCTACAAACAATGCCTGTTACAGCCCTGTGGGAGGTAAGGATGACGTTATCCACATTTAGTAGTTATAAATCAAGAATAAAACTAAGCATTCTACAAAACAGCAATAGGGCAAAGGCTTGAAAGAAACACCACCAGCATTAAACCTATTGTTTTCTGCTGAAAATAAATAAATTATTAAATTCAGTAACTGAATGAACAGATTTAAACATCCACATTTACTAAGGAAAAATAAACAGGTATAAACAAATATCCAAAACATTTTATGGCTACCACTCTCAAAGAGTTCTTAGGTTTCACACAAAAGTTTGCAATCAAATCAATAATGAATGCTGATAATCAAGAGTCAATACAACAACAAACACACATGTTGAACTATTTTACAACTAGACAAGCTGAACTGCAAAACTTAAGTATTCTGTTCCAAAAAAAATGCTTGGTGCTTAGTTAATTTATTTTTCTTTCATAATACAGAATCCCTAACGATGAAACTTTGGCCACTTCAAGATGAGAAGGATTCACTGGGCTAAATTACTGCACTGAAAGGAGACCATATTTTATACCAAAAAAGCTCTTAAAGGTAATTGGAGAAAAAAAAAAAACTTTCGTGTATTGTCATCCTACAGCCTTACACTGCTCGAAGGGACAAGTATGTTTGCTGTCTACGCCACATTAAATCACTCACTTTCTATACCACAGTAAATCTTACACTGGCATTCTTTTTAGCTGTGGGAAAAAATATGAGGGAAGACGAATTATATGTTGTTGCTATTACACCTGCCTTAGGGCCTCACAAGTCCCACACTTGGCTGAGCGTGTCATATCAAGGCCCTAAGTGACGGTAAATACAGGCAGAAGCACTTCACATCACTCAGCCGTCCTCATCCACCTGTGAAACAAGGAAGGGTTCTACCAAAGACAATCGAAATACAAACACTATTAGGATCCCTTCTTAAGAAGTATATCCACAGAGCGAAACCTTTCTTAGATATAATCTTTGCCATTTAGGAAGTACTTTTTTGATTTCTAATGCCTAAAGTAAACACTTTAAGGACAGAAATCTGTCCATAATATCTAAAGTAACAGAATGTCCAGGGACAGGGTTGCACAGGTCTCTGTGCTGGCTCACCACAGGCCCATTTTTCCATTTTCCAGTTATCATCATCTAGCTTGTTTCAACTTCTAGTTTTATGATGTCTATCCTCTTCAGGGGGCTGAGATACATCAGTAAGAAAGAAAAATCAACTAAGTGAAGCATGTGATGGGGTGGGGGTGGTCACACCAAGAGATTGTTGGGATTTTAAAAACATTCGTTTCTTATTTCACATTACTGAACACAATTAACATGAGGATATGACCATTTCTTCATTTGTGAAGCAACCTGAAGTTCCAGTAGGTCTCTATCAGACATTAAATCATCTACTAATACTAACGATAAAAAGAGATTGCTCAGATACATATCTTTTTGTGATCGTGTCTCTTTCATATGCAATAATATTCTCACCTTTTCTTTTGGATATATAGTTGGCTTTGCTTTTTCATAGATACCTTAACAGACCCTTTGTCAGCTGATCACTGTTCTGATGTGCCTTATAGAAAAGGCTACAGACTTGAGATAGCTATGCCCACAAGATGGAACACTCATCATCCCTTGCCAACACCATTCAATACAACAAAATGTTTAATGTTTAAGAGCTTTAAAATCACTATCAAGAATGCCTTACAAGTTCTTTTTAGCTCATTAAAGTGTTCCATTAGGAGAAGGAAATTGTCTATTTGAGCCTCTGATACATCAATAAAGTGCAGAGGAAGAGAAGATATCCTTCCCACAACAGCAGGTCTCAAACCAGTCCATTCTGAAACAGATTCTCACCAGCAACCACTGCAGAAAGCAAGAATAGCAAAATGAGTTGGGAAAGACCCAGGCAAACCACGGCTTGGTTCTCTTTCTAAAGAAGCCCACACGGATCAAGTCAATCCCTCAAGTCAAATCACGGACGATGGGGGAAAGCACTGCTTGAATGTGAGCACAGGTTCTCGGAATCTAGAGGAACTTGAGTTCTAGTGTTCCAGACCAGGATGAAAGCTCACAAGTAGACATACTGAAACTCACAAATTTATGCAAATTACAAGACACTGGTGTATTAGTTACTTTTCTGTTGCTGTGATGAACATCCTGACCAAAGGAACTTATAGAGGAAGAGTTTACGGGACTTACAGTTTCAGAGGGATAGGGATAAGAGTCCATCATGGTGGGGAGGCATGGCAGGAGGCAGCCAAGCAGAAAGTTGAACACTCACATATTCCAGCAGGTACAGGAAGCAGAGAGCCAGAATGGAGGTGGGTGGGGCTAAAGCACAGCCCAGTGATGTGCCTCTTCCAGCAAGGCTACACTCCCCAGACCTCCAAAAACAGCACCACTGAAGTAGAGACGTGTTCAAATACTTGGAGCCCATGGGGGACATTCTTATTCAAACTACCACACTGGGAAAGTAACTTTTACACAGATTTTTATCAAAAAGGAATTGTGTCTATCATGAATTCATTCCAGGGAAACCCTTTCCTATTTCTATATATAGTGGCTTCTATAGCATCCCTGAAAGGAAAGGAATTTGGCTCTCATTAAACCACTTCTGGGAATTTCTTCACTATCTCACTACATAATTATGTCTAACATACTTGAACTCTCTCTTCTTTAAAACTACAGCTGCTTTTATTTTGGAACTTAAGGTCAAGTGAATTCTACAGATCAGTAAGTGTCTGCCATGAACACCGAAACATCGTAGTGAGATAGCAAATTATAGACAGGAAAACACCGCAGCACTCAGTTGGGACCTGTCACGTGGGCTTTAGACAAAAAAGCATCCAATTGTGAGGGAGCACATTTTTTAGGAAGAATTCTTTGTTTCAATGAAAAGTTAAAAATGGAAAACATATTCTTCCTCCCTTATCACTTAATATGTACTACAGCCTGTACAGTGACTGTTCCCCAAAGGCCCATTCAAGACTGGCCCCCAGAGAGGTGCGACGGGAAGGCGATGTGTAGTGGAGCATAACACACGGTCTTCAGGCCAGCAAGGACACGCTCCTCAGGAGGCTGTGGGCGCTCAGTCTCTTCTTTCTCTTCCCTCCCTGGCTTGTGATGTGAGTGGTTGGTCCCACCACGGATTCCTGACATAATGTGCGGCCTTGCAACAGGCCCAAAACAATAGAGCCAAATAATCGTGGGCCAGAACTTCCCTCACTGTGAGCCAAAGTAAACCTTTTCTTAAGTGAATTATTTCAGGTATTTTTATAGCGATATAAAACTTACTTAAACGATACGAAAGAAGAGCCTACGTGTAAAGACCATGGAGTCCAGCAAAAGAGCAAACTGTACCCACGGCCAAGCAGGGAGGGGCCTGAGAAATAAGGAAAGCAGACTTAAACGATTCTACGGAGGAAGTAACGAGTAATTTTTCTTCCACAGGACATATACACAACAGCAAAATCAAGCAGCAATATATACTTCTAGTTCTGTCATAAGACACATGAAAGGAAAATACAGAGAAACAAAATATTCCTGTAAGGGAAGTAGTGCACAGCTCATCAGGACATGCTTTTGGATGTGGAATACAACTGTATTTCGTACTCCATAACTACAATTTCCCTTTTCTCACACTTCCTTATTTTGCTGGCACAGCCTATCACTCACTGTGTATAAAACACAGTGCAAAGTTTGGGCAATGCAAACCAGACGCATCTCTGACCTACAGAAACACATTGTCCTCCATAATCTCTCTTTCTCACAATTCTGAGTTAGAAGCAAGTACTTTGAGAGCAGGAATTCATGTGTAGTATTTCCAGAGTAAAAATTCCAGATAAAAATTGGGTTAGTTTAAGGGAGGGGGGAGGGAAGGGTATACAAGGAACCTAGGGGATAAGGGGAAAGAAGGAGCTCAAGAGAGGTAGGACCATAGGAGAAGGGTATTAGTAAGGGAGAAAGGGGGGAAATGGGGGCACCTTAAGTGGGAAAACCATGATGGAGGGGTGAGACAATGAGAGAGATAAACAATGCCTGATAGTTTTGAAAACCAGAAGGAACCATATTACTCCTACAACCTACTGACAAATTATACATAGCAGATCAAGAAATATATGTAGAGGTGAGGTTTATGTGAGAACAACTGGTCTTTGCCCAAGATTTATGTACATAACACACAGTAATTAAAAGTACCAGACTGGTGGAACTAACCTTCTTGGGTGTTTAACAGACATACTTTGAGGCCTATAATAATTTGGTCAGAGAGACATAAAGGACACTTTTTGCTCCTTGCCCTCCTAGGTCGACTAGTTCCAGGAGACTATGAGCATCTCTCAAAATGTCCTATAATGGTGGTGGGTCACCTATCCTCTTGATCAAGGAGGCCAAGGAGACCCCACAAGATGGACTTGAACCAGTGTCCAGTCTACAAAGAGGAGGGTCAACACAGAGGAATCATTTCCTCCATGCTTCCAAGCAAAGCCAACCATGGTCGAGCAGGACCTCTGACTTATCTTCACATAGGCAGAACTGGTAAAAGAAAGGAGCCAGGGGCTCCTCCCAAGCCCATGTAACCCCTGAGGAACAGATCCTCAAATGACCTTAGCAGTAAAAATAAGTTGGTTTTATCTGGACCAGCTGTATGGCATTAAACACCCAAAAGGAAAGTATAACCAAAGATTAAAGAGGCCAATATAATTTCTTAAGAGTCCATATGCATAGCTAAAGGCTACATAACAAGCAACAATGCCAGACAGGCAATACCTTCTTTTGAGTTGTTGGCCAGGGTGGCCCAAGGGACTCCCAGATAGTAACCCAGCATAGAACTGGGAAAATGAACAGCAGACCCCAATCTATTGACAGGTGATTGCTGCTAGATGAGGAAAGCTGACCCTCCTAAAACAAAGAGCCCTAGGTAGGCAGACTAGATTCACCAGAGGGCAAGTAGTGGGGAATGGCTGGGGTGCCGACAACACAGCAGACAGTAACAGGGATATCAGAGTATAAGGGCTCTAGTGATGGGAGGGAGGCTATGGGAGGGTGCTACCTGGAAAGGGGATGTATAGTCGAATGAGATGGTTTGGGATGTTCTATATGATACACATACATACACACACACACACACACACACACACACACACACACGCATGCACGCACACAAAAAATGTTAAAAAATGTATTATATTTGAGGAGGAAGCATGGAAATTTATATCATGCTAATTAGTAGAGGTGATAAACATTACCATTGAAATCTGCCTGATGACTTTATAGACATACGTGCACGGGCGCCAAGGATCCAAAAGGATCCAAGTGCAATTGATTATGACTAGTAATAATCTGATACATACAGGTTAGAGATGCAAGCACCAACATCTTGATGTTAGTAGCAAAAGCAATGAGTCTGTCTACAAGGAACAATATATTCTAGAATGAAATGGAGCTCTTTTTTAAAGGTTAAAAACTCATCCAATTTTATGTCTTACAGGGCTTATACTGAGTTCAATAATATATAACTATATTAATTCAACTGTGAACCTAGAAACTTGCACCCACTTGTGAAAGAGATGTACTGCTGCTCTGGAGTGTGTTACTGAATATGTTAAAGCTGTAGTGAAAAGCTTCTAATCATGTAGTCATTAAAATTTTTTAAAAAGTATAATGATTAAAAAAATAATTCTTCAAAGCATAAATATTTGCTCCTTAATAATTAGTAGATGTGGAAAACCTTACCATTGAAATCTACCTGATGACTTTATATC
>NW_008330327.1:2504642-2525867 GCF_000622305.1 Nannospalax galili
ATTAGAAACGCATGTGCAAACATCTTAATGTCAATTGTATTAAAAATGAAGTTTTCTGCATGAAACTCTGTATTTTAATAATGAATTGGAGATCTTTTTTAAAGGTTAAAACCTCATTTAATTTTATGGCTTATAGGGCTTATAATAAGTACAATATTGTATAATGGTAATAATTCAACTGTAAACCTAAAAATGGACCAGCCATTTTTGTAAGAGATACATCCTAGCTCAGAAAATTGTTATTGAATATGTCAATGCTGATGTAATGAAATGTTTCTTCTAAGTATTCGGTTATTAAAGAAATAATTAAAAAAAATAAAAGAACCTAAAAACTTTAAAAAAAATCAGGGAGAGGGAGAATAAACATACTGGGCTGCAGCATGCTGTGACTTGAAGGTCATAAGGTGTCCTTCAAGTGTAAAGCATCCTTTCAGTGACTTTGTTTCTCTATCCAGGCCTTGGGCTCCAGAACTTACGAGATGACCAATTCAACAGCCACAGAGCCCCCGGAGCAGCTGTGCTCCCAGAACACCCTCATCACCCGGCAGGTCATTCCTGTGCTATACTTCCTGGTCTTCATCACTGGAATCCTCCTCAATGGAGTATCAGGATGGATATTCTTCTATGTTCCCAGCTCTAAGAGTTTTATCATCTATCTTAAGAACATAGTGGTGGCTGACTTTCTGATGGGCCTCACCTTCCCTTTCAAGGTCCTTAGTGACTCGGGCCTTGGTCCCTGGCAGCTGCGAGTGTTTGTGTGCAGGGTCTCTGCTGTGCTCTTCTACGTCAATATGTATGTCAGCATCATGTTCTTTGGACTCATCAGCTTTGACAGGTATTATAAAATTGTAAAGCCCCTTCTGACTTCGTTCATCCAGTCAGTGAACTATAGCAAACTTCTGTCTGTGGTTGTGTGGGCGCTCATGCTTCTTCTTGCTGTCCCCAACATCATTCTCACCAACAAGAGTGTCAAGGACGTTACAAAAATAGAATGCATGGAACTGAAGAGTGAGCTGGGACGGAAGTGGCACACAGCATCTAACTATATCTTTGTGAGCATGTTCTGGATTGTGTTTCTTCTGTTGCTTATCTTCTACACTGCTATCACAAGGAAAATCTTTAAGTCTCACCTCAAGTCCAGAAAGAATTCCATTTCAGTCAAGAGGAAATCGAGCCGCAATATATTCAGCATCATGCTTGTATTTTTTGTGTGTTTTGTACCTTACCACATTGGCAGAATCCCCTACACAAAGAGTCAGACAGAAGGTCACTACAGCTGCCAGTCCAAAGAAACCTTGCGCTATGTGAAAGAATTCACTCTGCTGTTGTCTGCTGCAAATATATGCCTGGACCCCATCATTTATTTCTTCTTGTGCCAGCCATTTAGAGAAGCTTTAGATAAGAAATTACACATCACATTAAAACCACAGAACGACCAAGAAAACTCCAGAACCAAAAGGGAAAAATCAATTCATGAAAGCACAGACACTCTGTGATCCCCCTTCCTGTCCAAGCACCGTTCTCGTCCACATGCCAGCATCCTGTTACATATTAAGAGACATGAATAAAAAGTATACTTATGATGAGTAATGTATCTAGCATTATTATCCACTATTAAGTATGAAATACAAAAAAATTAATAAAATTCAAATATAAGTTTCCACGTAAAATGACATTTCATAACATCACTTTTTAAAAAAATTACTATTATATTTTCTTTTTTAAAAATTATTTAATAGGGCCAGGCATGGTGGCGCACACCTTTAACCCCAGCCCTCGGGAGGCAGAGGCAGGCGGATCTCTGTGAGTTCGAAGCCAGCCTGGTCTCCATTAGTGAATCCAGGCCAGCTGCAGCTACGGGGAGACCTTGTCTCAAAAAAAAAAATAAAATTTAATAACCACAGGATTAGAAGAAGCATCTCATTACAACAGCATTAACATACTCAATAACAATTTCCAGAGCAAAGATGACTCTCTTTCAAAATTGGCTGTAAATATTTAGGTTCACAGGTGAATTAATACCGTTATAAAATGTTATACTTAGTATAAGCCCTGTAAGACATAAAATAGAATGAGGTTTTAACCTTTAAAAAAGATCTCCATTTCATTTTAAAATATACTGTTTTATACAGAAAAACTCATTTTTAATGCAACTAACACTTAGATGTTTGCACATGCGTCTCTAATCTCCATATATCTGATTATTGCTAGTCACAGTCGGTTACTTTCTGAGGTCCTTGGCACATGAGCATGGATATAAAGTCATCAGGTAGAGTTCAATGGTAATGTTTTTCACCTCTACTAATTAAAATGAAGCAAATTTTTATGCTTCTTCCTCAAATATAACTCATTTTATTTGTTAATTTTTTGTGTGTATTTCATACAGAACATCCCAAACAATCTTACCCATCTTTATACCCACATGCCAAATGGCCCCCTCCCATAGCCCCCTCTTCCCCCCCACTGGAGCCCATATACTCTGTCACCCCTGTTACTGTCCACTGTGTTGTCAGTGCCCCCAGCCATTCCCAAGTGCTTGTCCATCTGCTGAGTCTAGTCAGCCTATCTAGAGTTCCTTGTTTTAGGAAGATCAGCTCTTCCTCATCTAGCAGCAAGCAGTTGTCAATATTCCTTTAGATAAGATTGGGGTCTGCTGTTCATTTCCCCAGTTCTATGCTGGGTTACTGTCTGGGAGTCTCTTGGGCCACCCCGGCCAATAACTCAAAGGAAGGTAACTCCTGCCTGGCACTGTTTCTTGTTTTGCAGCCTTTAGCTGTACACATGGAATCTTAAAGAGTTACATTGATCCCAACATCACATTTTTTAAGAAATCAAATGGATGGAGAAACGGGATATGGTTTCTGGCTTAGGAGTCACTGAAACTAAATTCTTTCTCTGCTTTTAACTGACTTTCTTAGAGGACATTCGGCCAATCTTTCAGATGTTCTTCCTAAGCACTTCTGTAAGTAATGTTCCTATTTCATTCTTTATATATACATACACCAATAAAGAAACTGTCTTCGGAACTGTCAGGTTTTTTTTTCCCCCACCCTTAGTCATCAACATGCCCAACACAGGTCTCTTTATGCTCAGTTACATACTTCAGCACAAGGAAGAGTTACAGAGAGAATGTTTCTGACTTTCCAAAATAAGTATCCCATATGCACCATGACCCATTCAGGGTTTAGACAAAACTCGGGAAACATCCCCACCCTGGAACAGGAAGGCTTCTGTGCTCTGCTCCGTCTTCATTGTCCACCTTCCTACAGCTCCCTCCTGCCTCCAATGATGAAGCAAAGAAACTCTTCAAAAAGACAAAAATCACTAAGCTCTGACAAATGACTTTGGCAACTAAGCTTGCTGCATGTGTTTGGATTAATACACTTGGGGGGGCAGATGGGGGGCTGTGTTTATCATTCTTTACAAGTCTCACGATCAGAGCAAATGAGCAAAGCCTGAGATTCTTCAAGGCCTTCCACTGGGCCACCACAGCAAATGAAAGTAAGAACAGGTTGACAACAGCAGCAAGCACGGCTTGAGTGACCTGGGTCATCTTTCCACCCTCCCTCCTCTTCCCAACAGTACAAGTGAAACTTTTCCTTGAGAAAGTCGCTTTCCCTCAAGCATTGTGCTAAAACAGACTAGTAATGTTAAAGCGAGGTGTTTCAGGAAATGACGTGTGAGGCAGGTGAGTTTGGAAACCACAGCTGAGCAGCAATTTCTGTGTGCTATAACTATTACTAGGTGCACAGCAACAACTCAAAACAAAGTGCCAGGGCACTGGCTATGGAGAATTAACCCAGACACTTTTCAGAGATCATAGTACCACTGCAGAGGGCACAGGGACGCTTTACTAGTGCTTCTATAGATGAAACTACAGTACAGAGTGGAGCACCTCAATTAGATACCTGCAGTGTCAGAGAAGGTGATGTAAAATAAACAGTCACAGGGAAACTGAGGAGGATGGTGAGCTGAGAGCTCTTAGCTCCAGTCAACTGCTTCCTCATTTTTGCAAGAGAATGTAAAATCATGTGGTTTTTGCATTGCTGGGCTAGTAATTAAATGAAAACATCTGTGGATAGAATATAATATGCTAGCAGCTACTCTGAAACTTCTAAAATGCAAGAATCTATTGGAAAGGTGCTCCAAGGATCCTCCCTTTATTGGAACCTTTCTGACTGCTTCACTTGAATGAAGGCTCATTTTGATACGTAACTGATTTAAGTACCTGGGCAAAAATGTTCTAAAGTGTTTTCATAGCAGGAGTACTTGTGACAAGAAGAATCAAGAAACAGATCACAGAAGATTACAATCATTTAAAATGACTAAACATTGCCCACCAAGGGAAGTGACCCTAATGTCTCACAGAAACATCACGAGCAGCACTCCCGTCACGTTACCGCCCCAGCCTCCATCTTCTTTTTTCAGCAATAAAAGTAAAGCTTTTCATTTGAGAACGTCACTCTCTATGTTCTGAACCATACAGCTAGCAGAGAGAATTAGCACTAGGTAATTAATTGCCACATCTGAAGGCACTGACTACAAGTCGGGATAGAGCAAGATCCAAACTGACTCAATGAGACCAAACCCCACATTCATCCTCAGGAAATTTTCTGAAATGAAGGGGTGACTGAAAAGATGTAGACTCTAGATGTGCAACACTTCCTAGGAACTGATGCTCACACCACAGAAGGCAGACTAGAAATAGTTCAAAGCTAGTCCTGGTTTCACATTTGAGTACTTGTGTCAACCCTCACCTAAAACCACACCCACAACTTTGGAAGGTCAAGTTATGTCAACCAATAAACTTGTTGCAGAAGTTTAAGTAGGACTTTGTGAGGGGTGGGGGTCACCAGTACATGAAAAGGTGTTGTTACATACCTTCATCTAAAACAGCCATCCAGAAACACTAGGAATATCCTCACACCAAGCCTTGCTTCTACTTGATGTTGGAAAGTATAGACCACTAGCTCTAGATTCTGTCCTTAATCCCGCAGGTACCACCTGATCTTTCTAATTCGGGGGAGAAGGAAAGTGAGCATTTATAAACCATAACATACCTGCAACATCAAAGGGTAATAGAGAAATTATAAACTATTATCCCCCACAAAACAGCAAGGCATATCTTTGAGGTGAGCAGTTCTGGGACGGTCTTTGAGGTACTGTGTGATCTTTAATTTAAAAAAAATCACTACTTCCTTTAGGTTACCTACTTTCTGCAAGAATCCAATGGCATGTGGCTTACATTTCATCACAGGAAATCCTTGCAAAAAAAAACCATCTTAAAAGCACAGCTTTCCTAAACAGCATTGTGGTAGATGCTGTAATCCCAGCTCTTAGAAGGGAGAGGCAGGGCAATCAGGAATTTAAGGCCAGTCTTGGCTCCAGGTTCAGGGAGAGACCAGGCAGGCCTAAAAGTAAAATGGTAGAAAGTGATACAAGACACTTGATGCTAACACTGCCTTCTGCGTGGTGTGCCTATAAATCAGTTCTCTCTCTCTCTCTCTCTCTCTCTCTCTCTCTCTCTCTCTCTCACACACACACACACACACACACACAAATGACAAATCTAGATATGGGCTATAAAATGTGTATTATTGACTACATGTGCTTACATTGTTTACATGGCATCAACTTAGCTAACAAGTGGTCACATAAACTAAGATTATTAAATTAGCCCAAATTCCTTTTACTTTCTAATGTAATTGGAATTTTAAAACAGAGTCCTGGCTCCGATAGCCCCCATAGGTTAAGCTTGGCCACTAGTCTCAATATGTAAATTAAGGAAACAGTAATGGTAGAGGACAGAGGGAAAAATTAATCAATGTGGCATGGTTGAGAAAGCAAACAGAACAGTCTGGAACCTCCAAGTCTGTCTTTGAGGTACTGACACACTGCTACAAAATATATTTCTGGTAAAGAAGGTTAACAAAAAAATGCTTTCAGAAAAAGGATTTTAGATGGTAGTTTTATTGTAAAGAATCTTTCAAAATGGAAATATAAAGTACAGCAAAACCAGAAAGTGTAAGCTTCTTGCTACAGAAGGTCCAAGGAGTCAAAGAGCACTTATGAGGGATAAAACATAATGATGACAGTTATATGATTAAGTTTTCTGTAGTTAGAGTTTTTCCTGAGGTCAGATACTGCTAGATGCTTATTTCCCCAGTTAACTTGCTCCAGACACGAGGCAGAAACTGTAAAAGTGAGCAGGGGCACCCACACACTCCAAGTTAACTTTTAAATTTGGATTTCAGGGTTCTCTGCAACAGAAATAAGACAGAGACAGTACAAAAGGGAAAAGGGAAAGGATTATAAACACAGCCAAGCCCAGTTAATAACCTTAACCTAGGACACTGGATGGGTAGCACAGGCCTTTAATCACAGCACTGAAGTAAGATCGCTGAGATCCAGACCAGCCTGGTCTACATAGCAAGTTTCAGGCCAGCTGAAGCTACAGGGAGAACCTGTCTCAATAATAATAATAATAATAATAATAATAATAATAATAATAATCTTAACCCCAGGAAGACTATATTTCCCATATAGCTAACAACCTCCTGTCTCAGAGAAACCCCAGGCTGAAGAGATTTTCAAGCAGCAATGCTAGTCACAATTCAGGGAACCAGGGTACCGGAAAAAAAAGAAATACCCTCAGCAGGCTTAGATTTTAGAAGCAGGGTTTTGCCCTTTTATGAAGAGGGAAATCACTGTAAGGGACAATGTCCTATCTTCCAAATGAACAATGGGTCCCCAGCTCCAATGAGGGCCCCCCTTGAAGGCTGATGTTGATGTTGCCCAGTCCTCTATGAAAAAAGCCTCATTCAAATGACTACGGTCATCAAGGTTCCTCACGTAACACAACATGACAGATAAAAATGCTAATTTTCTTTCCAATATTGGGGTAAGTTCTCTGCCCTCATCAATAACCTAGGACCCTTTACAAAATGAATCTATGTAGTAACCAGTGTTGGTGGGAATCTTCAACAGTCAAAGGTCTACTGTCAACCCCAGCCTTGGAAATGAAGAGAGAAAAAGCAGGAGAAGGGGAGGGAACACAGGTGCACTTACCTACATTCAGGCAATACACAAGGAAGGAGGGGAGGGGAGGAGGGAGGGAGGGAGGAGGAGGGAGGTTCTCAGACACATGCCTAGCTATGGTAGTGGCTACCTACACCCAGTAGTCCATTTCTTCTTCCCCATTAACTCCAAACAGCTTCTGAACTATGTTTGAAAGTCACATTTTAAGAATGTTAGGCAGTATTATCTGGTAACTGGTTTCAGTAAAATTAAAAGAATGATGCACACAGATATACAGACTAGACTACAGAAATATTTCATATCCCAAATCAACTTGTTAGTCAAATTAGCATTTTACACATACAAAATATACATAAAAGCAACTAAAATATCATTTCTTAAGTAAAAGTATCACCATGACCAAAGTAAGGGAAAAATACCTTGACCTCACTTTTTCCCACCTGGGTTTCTGAAATAGTGGGTTAGTGATGACATGCAATTTCCTGGAACACTAACAAAATACAGTCTGGAAAACTGTCCTTAATGAGACAGAAAGAAGGTCCATCTATTAACTCAAAAGAAACCTGTGTTTAAAAAATAGTACTAAGGGAAGCAGAGGAAAAATATATATTTCCACTGTGAATAAACTTTCACACAAAGCACAGATGCCAAATCTCACTATCAGAAGTGGCCTGTAATTCCAGAACTTGGCATGTCAAGGCAGGGGCATCTGGAGTTTAAAGCCATCCTGGGCTACATAGTGAAACCTTGTCACAAAACAAAACCAAAAAAAAAAAAAGAAAAATACAATTTGGTTTTACTATTGAAAAGTAGCTCATCTCAGACACAGCAATGCACACCTATAATCTTAGCACTCAAGAAGCAGAGGCAGGAGCATCCCTGTGAGTTTGAGGCCACCAAGGGAATCTGACAAGATTCTATCTCAAGAAAACATAAATAAACTGATTAGTTGGTACTATTCCATGTATGAAATTTCTCACTAAGGAGGAGGACACTTTAGCTTTCTAGAGTTTAGCAATTCAAACACAACTGTGATCTTAGATTTTTAAGAACGGCTGCTCGTATTTTTCTATTGTCTATAAAGCCTAAAGTAAACCAAGGAAGTAAACATAAAAACACCTACCTAAAATAAAATATAAAATAAATAAAATAAAATAAAAACTTTACCAGAAATCTTTGTCTCACTTTTCTCTCATGCTTCACTAAAACTATTCAGCACTCAATCTGTAGCCAATTCCACCTCTAACTGCCCCTCCATCCCAGGCTTACTCCCAGTGAACCTAAGCCCTATCTACAGCCTCATCTTGTTTTTGCAGATGTCTTTCCTCTAAGTGGCCCTTGTTGAGTCCTCTCTACCACAGAACAGGAGTCTTAAGGATAGACCACTTGCTCCAAGATAAAGATCAAAGTTAGGATGGCTTCTGATCCAAATATCAAATACAAAATGTAAAAAAAAGGAGAACAAGGAATGTAAAACAAATGGCTATTATCATCATAAACAGCTCTGGTTTTTTTTCAAAATTCATGTGATACATTCTAAGTTCCATCTAGCTGGACATTTTTCATTTGGTCAGTCCTAAGGGATGCGTGTTTGTTAATTTCTGTTATTAAGCTAGCAACAAGGCAATAAGAGGTTTGTTTTGGGATTTAAACAGCTCTCTTGTGACTTGTTTCTTCTCATCTGAAAAACTGACAAAGAATCATCAGGAGATAAAGAGGAGAAATCGAAGCACCAGCCAAGGCAGTGAAGCATAAATAAACAGACCAGCACCCAGGTCTTAGCTTGGCACTTACAAACCAAGTTTGCCCCAGCACATTCACCACTCCCCGAGCATGTTCAGGTCATAAAAACTAGCCTCATTTTGCCCGTCACACTTAAGGTCTTGGGTCTAGTCTACAGCCATACAAGAAGAAAAGGTGTAAAAAAAAAACAAACAAAAAAAGAGATAACCTTATGAAAAAAATAATAAAGACAATCACTAAGGTAGTAACACTGCTCTTCAGACTCAGGAAGTGGTCAGGCAGTGCTCCCACCCAAGGCCTTTCTGGCACCCAGTTAGCATCTTCTCACTGTAGGCAGGAGAACATTTAACCAGGCAATATAACATATAAACCACTAAATACCTGCCTCAATTCACTATGCTGTTTGGATCAAACTGAGAAATGGTAGAGGTTTAACCTCATAACTTGAAAAAGCATGTGAAATATATTTTTTTCAAATTTGTTATTATTATTGTGTATGTGTGAGAGAGAGAAGGAGAGAGAGAGAGAGTCAGACAGAGAGAGACAGAGAGACAGAGACACGCTCAGGCACCATGATGCACGTGGGAAGAAGTAAGAGGCAGCTCTGAAGAGCCAGTTCTCTCCTTCCACTTTTATACGGCTTCTAGGGATTGAACCCAGGTTGCTGCACTTGCAGGAGAAGCACCTTAATCTGCCGGGTCATCTCCTTGGCCTAGATATAATATATTTTTGAATTTCAAACTCTAAAGCCATATGTACAATAACACTTTTAAGTGGCGTATGTAAGCGCAGACAAAATTAAATACACGAAACAAAATTTTGATGTATTTATCTATATAATGTTCTTTTATTTATATTTAAGATTTTTCTGCAATGGGACAGTGAGAGTGTTTCATAGGTTAAAGATGCTTGCCACCAAGACTCACAACTTGGGTTTAATCCCCAGAACCCATATGACAGGAGGAAAAAGTCAAGTTTTACAACTTGTCCTCTGACCTCTACACACACACCATACCAAGCATGTGCCCAAATACATACACACACAATAAGCAAGCAAGCAAGAAGAATTTACAGTTGGCTAAAAAAAGTGTGGGGGCGGGGGATTACCCTACCAGACTCAGTTAAATCATTTTGTTCCAGTGTTTGCTTTGTGAGACAGGGTCTCTTTCCATAGTCTAGACTGACCTTGAACTCACCATAGAGCCCAGGTTGGCCTCAAATTCATGGCTATCATCCTTCTTCCCAAGTGCCTCCCAAGTGCCACCATTCTCCATAATAGTTTTTTTTAATTTTTAATTAACAGCTATCTTAGCAGGAATTAAACTGCAACAATATGTGTACCTTTAAAATGCTGATGTCAATAGCTAAAGAAGTATTTAAGTACCTTATTGTCATTAACAAGAACTGATAGAGGGCTTTAACGCTGACATTCTTTGGAAACTATTATGACACAGAAGATATCTTGGATACTTTTTTAAAAAAAGAAAAAGAGAAAAAAAGGAAAAGAGAAAAAAGGGGCAAGGTGCTTTAATGAATGAGCGAACTTTTCTCTAAAAACAAATAGTTACAAATTGAGTTACACAAAATTGTTTTCTTACAAAGCTTCCTCAGGAGACTTTCATACAGTTTAAACTATTTGCAAACCACAGTTTCATCTACGTCAGTCTGTAACATTTTTAAACCACATAAAAAGGAAAGGAAATTCTTAGTTCAGCCGGCAAGCCTGCAATGGGGCTGCTGTCTCTGCAGCTAGGCAAACAGCTCCTGCTTCTCTAAGACCTGGACCCTGCTCAGGCCAGAGAGGACTCTCAGGTATGTCCTTTTCAATGTTTGGCTACTCAGTGCTTTTCCACACACGACAAGCTTATGACTTCTCAGCTTTTAAGTAGAAAGCCAACAGTCACAAAGCTGGTGGCTAACAGGACAAAAATGACGAGATCTTAGCTGTGAATATTCTGTAATTTTATGCTCTCTTTTAGTCTTATCCATCTGTCTAAAAAAGACAACTACATCCAAGCTGGAGTAATTACATAGCTAACTTAGGTAACTCAGTTTCACAGCAAGATAGATACTGGCTAGCTGCATGAGGTCCTAGAAGGAGTTTCTTTCATAAGTACTACAATAGTCAATTTCAAAAAAATATTCACGATTCCCTCAGAAAACCTAATGAGTTTTTTTCCCCCCAATCTATGGGAACTAAGGAGACACTTAAAATACTTTAAGTTTGCTGGAGTACCTCTGAGTATATCTAATCTCCACTGGCTGCTAACTGGTTGGCAAAATATTTATCAAGCTCTTAAATAGAAAATTTGTGATAGGGAACATGAGATGTGATCATAGTACAATTTTAACTCTACTCAACATACACAGTTTTTAATAAACCATTCTCCATGAAAATCTAGAAGGAATTTTATAAAAGTGAATGCAAAGCACTCAGGACTCTCAAGCATTACTAAATAAGCAGTCACATTGTAATTATTTGAAATCAGTTCCTGCCTACTATAATATATTGTCAATTCTAATTACAGAGTATTTATCAATCAAAACAAACTAATACTTCTCTTCACCATATAAGTATTACTGATAAAATGTATAATTATATAAGCAATGAGGCACTTGAAGAAATACATTATTATCCTGCTATCACTATATAACACTTGAAATAAAGGAGTTGAAATCAAATCATAGCACTCTACACATAAACAACAGGCAAGCATGGGAAATAAAATTGGTCTCAGAATTCCAAGATACAAATGAATGGCAACTATCAAAAACCAGGGTTGTGAGGAGAGAAGCCTGGAATAGCATTCTAACTTGAAAAGCTTCCTTCAGGCCTGTAGGCGACAGGCAGGAATCAAGAAACATCAGGATAAAGGCAGAGAGCCTAGAGACCAATCAGCAAGCACAGACCCTGGTCTTGCTCAAATACACTGCAGCACCTTGAGCAACGTGCAAGGGCCAGACCTCAGCCTCCTCCACCGATCTGAGGACTTGGACAGAAGCTATCAATAGAGAGTCATCTCTCTTTAAAGTAGAACAGTTCTAAAATTCTATCCCTGCTAAAATACAGAGATGGGAAGGAGTTGTTCACAGAGTGTAGATATGACCACTCTAAAATGAGACCTGAGACTGAGGGAGGGGGAGCTGTAGCTTAGTGGTAGATCACATGTTCGGTATATACAAAGCCATGGGTTCAATCCAGCATGCAAAACAAAGACAGAGAGATAGATGACAATGGGAATAGGAGGGAGAATGTATGTTCTGAGAACTCTGAAAGTTAAATCTAAATTTATAGACTAAGACTGAGATTTAGTTTTAAATATATATAATAAGACAAAACAGCAAAACACACGAAATGCCTAAACTTCTTTTACTGTAACAGTACGAAGGGAAAATGGTAAAAGTAAATATTTTATTTCAGCTGTTTTATGTGAAAATTGCTAAGAACATCCCTGTCACATAACCCCCAGATAGGGAACAAACGCTACACCATTAATAATAAGCATTAGCATTAGAATCATCACCACCATTACTGGGGCTTCTGAGGTGTGACTATACTGAGATCCTGGCTTTGTAATCTGTCAACTACACAGCCCAGGGACTTAACCTTATTATGCCTCAGAATAAAAAGCTCTAACTTGCTGGGCGTGGTGGTGCATGCCTTTAGTCCCACTCTCGGGAGGCTGAGGCAGATGGATCTCTGTGAGTTCAAGGCCAGCCTGGTCTATACAGCAAGTTCGGGCCAGGTGGGGCTATAGGAAGACCCAGTCTCAAAAATATTTTTTTTAAAAGCCCTAACTCTAATGGGAGAAAGGGAAGGGTATGCAACCTTTAAGTAACTTTAAAAAGTTTGATGTACTTGCTTACATACATTGATTCATTCAATGATTACACACCATGGCACCAGATGGCTCAGCAGGTAAAGTTGCCTGAGTAGACCTGAGTTTCGTACCCAGAATCCATGGAATGGTAGAAGGAGAGAGTCAACTCAATGAAGTCAACGTCCCTCCAGAAAAGTATCGCGTACATGGCATACACACCAGCAGTCATGCATCACACACACACACACACGCACACACACACACACAAATAATAACGATAATAAATAATAATATAAATAATTTTTAAAGATATACAATGCATTATTGAATAATTTGAAAAATTAGGTTTAATAAGACTTCTGAAGTTGCCTAATTTAAAGCAAGATTTGATGGCTTCTGAGCCCTTCTTTGCCAGTCATTACATATCCAACGTCCTGTAGCACTATATATGAATTTTTCTTGATGAAATATAAAGGCAATCGCTAGACTTTAAAACAAAAGAAAGTTGTTTAATGCAATAGATAGCCCACACCAAGAGGCTCTAAACCTGGGAGTCAGACTTGACTTTGTCAATGAAAGCTCAGTTTAACTTGAACCCATAAATCAAGCCAGTGTTCTCTGTCTGGGGGGAACATGACAAGGTTATTAATGTCAATTATGGTGGTTCCAAGAGACTATCTTGTGGACTTTTGACTACAGCAAAACTCACAGTTAAAGGGAAAAAAAACACCTAATGTTAAAGTTGGATTTCTGGTTTTTTGGTTTTTTTTTTTTTGAGATTGAGATAGGGCCTCATGTATCCCATGCTAGCCTTGTCTTATAGCCTTGTAGCTAAGGATGACCTTGAGCTTGTGTTCCTCCTTTCTCTACCTCCTGAATGATAGGACTTCAGGGGAGTGCCACCAGGTCCAGTAAAGTTCCATTTTGATACTGATATAACTTAGCTTTTCTCGGAGGATGTTGTAACCAATAAATATATACCCATGTACTAGAACCTTTAAAAATACACTTTTTATAAAACTACTCAAAAACACGTCAACTAAAACATCTATACACATACTGTCCAACAGCAATACAATCAAACTTTTAAAAAGTTGAAGCTTGGGGCTGGAGAGATGGCGCAGTGGTTAAGAGCTGACTGCTCTTGCAGAGGACCCGGGTTCAATTCCCAGCACCCACATGGCAGCTATGAACCGTCCTTAACTCCAGTTCCAGGGGAATCTGACGCACTCTTCTGACCTCTGTGGCACCGCACAACACGGGTGCACTCACATACATGCAGACAATACACTCATACACATAAAATAAAAATAATAAATAGGATTTTTTTAAGTTGAAGCTTTTCTAGTACGTGCATTTAAAAAGTAAAAAGAAACCCAAGAGGAAATGTGGCCCTGCAGTTTAAAGGACAGGCTGTTCTTGCAGAGGACCCAGGTTTGGTTCCCAACACCCACACAGAAGCTAACAACTGCCCATAATTCCAGTTCCAGGGGATCTAATGCCCTCTTCTAGTCTCTGTGGGTATTACACACATGCAATACACTTACACTTACATACATGCAGGCAAAGCACTCATACACATAAAATTAAAATTAAATAAAATACAAGAAAGTAATTTCATTAATATATTGAGCTTAATAAAAATGTTACATAGGTGCTCAATATAAAATGTGAATATGACAGTAAAGAAAATCTTTAGGGGCTGGAGAAATGGCTCAGCGGTTAAGAGCACTGACTGCTCTTGCAGAGGACCTGGGTTTGACTCCCAGAACCTGACCTCTGTGGCATCGCATGACATGAGTGCACTCACATACATGCACGCAGTACACTCATACACATAAAATAAAAATAATAAAATATTAAAAAAAGAAAATCTTTAATGTGTTCATCATTGAAAATGGTTAAAGTGTTTACCAACACGTCCACAGCACTGTGAAACCAACCCAGTGAGAGGCACCAAATTCCCACCGTTCCATTCTGTCTGCTGAAAACAAAAAGAGACAAAAATTGTACTTCTAAAAACAGTCTAGCAGGGTTCACACTGGAGAGCCTACTTTATAAACAACACTTTGAAAATCTGACTGAACTAGCTGTCATCCTTTCCTCTCGTCAGCCTAGGTTCTTCCAACATGAGCTCGCAAACCAGAAAGCCTCACTGAGATCTCTTCAGGCAACACCACAACACCAGCTTCCCCTCTGTACTTCTCAGAATTTTTGGCCACTTAACCTCCTCTGCAAAGAAACTTCTCACTCAGCTGTCACCAAAGAGCTACCGCAATGTAAAACCATGAAGTCAAAAACATCGCTTCCAAAGAGCGAATCTACCTAAGATTTCCTGAAATCAGACAATGGAAACCCAGGGCTTCTCATACTTCAGGGTGCTCCCACACAGTCCGCTAAGTTCACCAATGAAATTCTTCCTAAGAACTAAGATGATGATGATATCCTCAGTACAGATGTTTGTAAGGAAGGCTGTTTCTAATTTTAATTACTAACATCTCCCTCCTTCTCTTTTTAACAGATTCTTTGGACTTCCTTTTTTAAATTATTGAACTCTTCCTTCTTTTCCCTCAAGATGACAAACAGTTCACTGTTCTGTCCAGTTTACAGAGATCTGGAACCATTCACCTACTTCTTTTATTTAGTTTTCCTTGTTGGAATTATTGGAAGTTGTTTTGCAACCTGGGCCTTTCTGCAGAAAACCACAAATCCCCGGTGTGTGAGCATATACCTAATCAATTTGCTTACAGCCGATTTCCTGCTCACTTTGGCACTGCCAGTGAAAATCATTGTAGACTTGGGCGTGGCACCCTGGAAGCTGAGGATATTCCACTGCCAAGTAACAGCCTGCCTCATCTACATCAATATGTACCTGTCAATTATCTTCTTGGCGTTTGTCAGTATTGATCGCTGTCTTCAGTTGATACACAGTTCCAAGATTTACCGAATACAAGAACCCGGGTTTGCCAAAATGATATCAACTGTGGTGTGGCTCATGGTCCTTCTTATAATGGTGCCGAACATGCTGATTCCCATCGAGGACATTGAGGAAAAGGCAAGCGTAGGTTGCATGGAATTTAAAAAAGAGTTTGGAAGAAACTGGCATTTGCTGACAAATTTCCTATGTGTGGCAATATTTTTAAATTTCTCGGCCATCATTTTAATATCCAACTTCCTTGCAATCAGACAACTCTACAGAAACAAAGACAATGAAAACTACCCAAATGTGAAAAGGGCTCTTGTCAACATACTTTTAGTGACAACTGGTTACATCATATGTTTTGTTCCTTACCACGCTGTACGGATCCCTTACACCCTGAGCCAGACTGAAGTCATATCTGACTGCCCAACCAGAATCTCACTCTTCAAAGCCAAAGAGGCCACACTACTCCTGGCTGTATCAAATCTGTGTTTTGACCCAATCCTGTACTATCATCTCTCAAAAGCATTCCGCTTGAAGGTCTCTGAGACTTTTGCCTCATCTAAGGAGACTAAGACTCAGAAAGGAAAAACAAGGTGTGGAAATGGTGTGGAAAATATAGAATTTTTTCATCTTACCCCATCTTCCCTCTCTATACCGTAAGGTTAGTCATAATTCTCAAAAGCAAAAATAAACCAAAAAACAACAGTAACCAAACTAATTCATGTACAAAGTTCATTTTTCAATAAAGGCAATCCTGCACTCTCTTATGGTCTGATATTCCTTAACTCAAATATTTGTACAGGAAAACTAAAAAGTCTTCTTGAACCACAGCCGAACTGACCTACCCTTCAAATCAACATGAGAGCCATGATACAGATGCAGAGATTCATTTCAATGCCTGCAACTGTCTTCTTGAGGAAAATATGCAAAATAATCTGAATCTAAGTTGCCAAGAAGGATGTCATTAACACAACTTTAAAGGGCTTTGATCATTTTAAAAAATTAAAACTTACGCCGGGCGTGGTGGCGCACGCCTTTAATCTGAGCACTTGGGAGTCAGAGGCAGGCAGATCTCTGTGAGTTCAAGGCCAGCCTGGCCTACATAGTGAGTTCCAGGACAGGTGGGGCTACAGGGAGACCCTGTCTCAAAAAGACCGAAAAAAAAAATTAAAACTTACATCAAACCAAATATGTCTCATTTTTACCCTACCACACTGAAGGGTAGTGAACACTCTATTTGTTGTTCCAGGTTTTAACATCCAATTTTTTGTAGCATAATAGCTAACAACTTTCATTTATGAAAAGGCTTACAATGACAAGAACAGTGGCTCATACCTGTTAATTTCAGCACCCAGGAGACTAAGGCAGAAGGATCACCATGAGTTCGAATCTAGCTGGTCTATAAAATGAGATCTTGTCTCTAAGTAACAAATTAATGAATAAATTTTAAGAGGGGTTTGCATGTTTTATATATACTTAAAGTTGACCTGTAGGTTATAAAGGCTTCTTACTGCCAGTAATGACAGATCTAGTGCTTTATGGCTTTTGTTTTACCATTATATGAAACTCCTGGTCCCTTTAACAATGTAAGGGAGGTGGTGAATTTTATTAACTATTGAAACTGTTTTGGAACTAGAAACTCATATCAAAGGTATAGAAAAATAATACAAACCAAATAGTCTTTAAATTTCTTTAAATATTTTTTAAAATTATTTATGTAAGTGTGCATATGTGTACATGCGTGTGTGAGTACAGGTGCCCTCGGAAGCCAGAGTTCTCAGGTCCCCCAGATGCTGGAGTTACAGATGGCTGTGAGCTATCCAAAGTGGTTTCTGGGAATTGAAGTTGGGATCTCTAGAAGAACAGTACATACTATTAACCACTGAGCCATCTCTCCATCTTCCAAATAGTCTTAAAACAGGGACACTGACTAACAGAGCAGGGTCATGCTAGGAACACAGTCCACGCCAGGTCACGGCCCCTGTCAAGTCCAGAAACCAGGCTAACCCACATGGACTCAGTCTCAACTACAAATCAGTCCAGCTCTGACCAGGTCCTCTCCACTGCCAGTATACGCAGAGACTTTGATGCATGGCATTAAATGAGGGACTTACCTGAAAGACTGGAAAAGTACTGTTAAGCATGTGTGAGATTTTGTGAAGTTTTGATTTGGCTTAGTTTTTTGAGACAGGATCTTATACAGCCCAGTTTTGAACTCACTATCTAGCCAAGGATGGTCTTAAACTCCTCATCTCTACTCAAGTGCTAAGATTGCAGTTACGCACCACCAAAAGTGGGGCTTCTGTATGTACTGTTAATATTATAAAAATCCACATCAAATCATCAGTAATAGGCTGGAAAGAGGACTAAACGGTTAAGAGCGCTTGCTGTTCTTGCAGAAGACCCGGGTTTAGGTCCCAGAACCCACATCAGACAGCTCATAACTGCCTGTAACTCCAGCTCCGGGGAGATGCAGGCCCTTCTCTGGATTCCACAGGCACCAGGCATGCACATGGTTCGCACATATACAATGCAAGCACTAATACATACAAATAAATAACACTGCAATAGCTGCACTGATTATGAAGCCGTGCTCCTGGCTGGATGTGGCGGCACATGCCTAGAATGCTAGCACTCAGGAGATGGGGCAGAAGCACTATATAGTTCCTGGAACGCAAGAACACAAATTTGATTCCAAAGTTATTTCTGTACTTGAAGAATTTGTTTCTGAAGCTTGAAACACCTATCTGTAATTTCACAAACATATACTCTGAATCTGAGTGAATAACTAAAATGAAAAAGCACAAAATGTCTATTTTAAAAGCTGTAACACAGTGAGTTCTAGAAAAGTCTAACCAGCTAGTAAAAACTGACAGGGAGTCTCTCTCATCAGTAAGACATGGTACAGTGTAAATGACTTTCCCAGGTTACAGGCTGGTAGAAGGTTTACACGATAGCATCTGTGCTCCTTGGCGGCCTAAACAGCACATTTTCTTGGTGGACAGATCAGAGTATTCACCATGTACCTGTGTATACAGAACTGTATTTCTGAACAGTTGCTCAAGCCTCCTTGCATTCTCTCCCTTCATCTCCACAGTCACAAGGCCACAGAACAGTTAGCAAAAGACCAAACTTTTTAAGCATATTCTTATATTCCTTTCATATACACAACAGGCTAGATTTGCTCTTTCTAATAAAGAAGAGGACCAGACTCAATAGAATGTCAAGATTTTAATAACCTAGCCTTTTCATTTTGCATACTGATAATTTATTCTGAATTACAGCCATGGTAAACCAGTAGTGGAAAGCTACTTAAAAACTGGATCGGGGCTGGAGAGATGACAGTAGGTTCAAGAGTGCTTGTTGTGCAATCAAAGGACCTCAGATTGGATCCCAACACCCCCATAAAAAGCCAGGTGCTGCCACTCATGCTTGTGTTCCCCGCGCTGTGTGGGACAAAGACAGGAAATTCAGTTCAGCGGGGCTCACTGGCCAGCAGCCTAACTATAGGCTCAGCAAGCAACCTGTCTCAAAGGACAAGGTAGAGAGTGACAGAGCAGGACACGTAACAACCTCCTCTAGCTTCTGTACATTCATGCACAGGCACACACAGGTATACACATGTACATACATCACACACATACACTTTACACACATGCATATACACACACACATACACACACTCATGCTCACGCTAAAAAAATAAAAATTAGCATCAATGGTCAAGAAACATTATCAAGCCGTTTCCTCTAAGGAAGTGGGCAATCCTTAGGATGGCACAGACTGGAGGAGCTAATGTTTGGCCCCTGCTCAGACCCCAGAATCACAGAGCAGAGAGATGTGCAAGGCGTTGTTCACCTAAGACAAGGGCATGCAACCCTCAACCATTTCCAGCACTTCACGGTATCCTTTCTCCCTGCTTCCCTTTGTCTCCATCTTTCCTTTATTTTAATAAACTCTGCAATTCAGAGTAGTTTCAGGTTTATAGCAAAAGTTGCAAAGACGGTTCAGAGTTCCTAAATACCTTTCAAATGATTCCCTATGATATCAATGCCTTACAAAACTATGATATGTTTGTTGAAACTAAGAAGCTAGTATTGATGAATTAGTAGTAAATAAACTCTGGACTTTAAAGTTCATTTCTTTTACTCTTAATGTTTATTTATTATATTTTGTGAGTGGGAGTGTTTTGCTCTTAACCAGTGAGCCATCTCACCAGCCCCATAGTGTTAATTTTTTTATTTTATTTTATGAGTATATTGTCTGCATGTATGTAAGTGCACCTGTGACAAGCAACACTCATGGAGGTCACAAGATGGCATCAGATCCCCTGGAACTGGAGTTACAGACAATTTTTAGCCACCATGTGGATGCTAGGAACTGAACCTGGGTCCTCTGCAAGAGCAGCCAGTGCTCTTAACTACTGAGCCTCTCTCTAATAACTACTCTTAATAAAAATAAATTTTAAAATAAATCCAAGATGTGATAGTTCATCCATGGATGTTTCTGTTGTATTGAAATAGAGTAAGACAGAGAGCCACTGAAAATTGGTGATTATATTCCAAGATGAAGAAGAGATCCCCTCTTGGAAAGTTTTGACATCTTCATGGACATAAACAAAAAGGAATTTTTAACTGTAATAAGTCAAAAGAAAATGGGAACTGAGTGATTCTGAGTCACTTTGGAGGATGCTACAAAATACCAACTCTATTTAGCTTTAACAAAATACTTACTGATCAAAACTTCTAGAGGCATCCAGAACAAAACACGCCTCACAGTCGTACTTCTGATACAGAGAAAACCGCATGCACACACCAAAAAAGACGTACTGAGACTAAATTTATCACAAAATTTCAGGAAATAGTAAACCCAGTGCTTAAAAATGTTTTCGGCATTTAGCCTAATATTCATTGCTAACATCAAAAACTAATCTTGTTTCTCCTGGGAATAAAGACATTACTACATTAAGACTCCAACACTAAATTTCTTGGCATGCTTTTTAATGTGCTATCCGTTTTTAAATCCCAAGTGCAAACCCCAATCTATCTCACTCACAACCTCTTCCATCAAGTTGGAGCTTCTGGGCTGGCATGGCCTGCTTTCCAATATTCACTCTTAGAAATTAGAAGGGACCCAGAAATGCCAAACAGCCCACTTTCTAGGGGCCATGCGGTTTTCCCTCATTCACTTCACTGGCATGAGTGCTTCTCATTCATAAACATTTGCCCCTCTCCCTATTCATTTTTCCTGTGCCCCAAAATTCTTACTCGGCTGTGTAACACCAAAAATGCCAACAGCCAAAGAGTACATATGGAAACCAATAAGCAAATATCTTTCAAATTCAAGTTGGGAACATAGTTAGGATTCATGTGCAGTGACTCACATTCTCTGATAAAAGGACAAGCAGGGGATAATCGGACAGTCAGTGGTTAATGACCTTATAATAAAACTTATATAAAACTCAAGGTGCACACCGATGGAGCAAACAACTTACCAGAGGTATAGGAAAATGGGTTGCATACTGCAGGTGACGGAGGAGGTCATAATTGGATGGGAAAATTAATTCCCTGGTTTTTTCCCTCTTCACCAGTTTCTCACCATTAACTGACATTCTTCTGCTCAAAGAAGGGTTGGCATTCTCACATGGTTCTCCAGGCATGGGAGAAAAAATCTAAGTCATGTAAAACAAATGTTGGAAAT
>NW_008330327.1:2525921-2552620 GCF_000622305.1 Nannospalax galili
ATCATACCCCCTTGAGAAAATAGGAAAATAAAACCCATATACAGAGGGAAAAATATGCCTACACCAACCAGAGGACCAGTGATGTAACAAAACTTAGAGATAAGTATTGTCCTCAAAAACATACAAAACAATAATTAAAATATTAATCAATAACAAACATCAAGGCTTTAATCTGCACCCCAGACAACACTTTTATAAACACTTACAAAGATTCATGAAAAACATTACAATTATTCTGACAAAAGAGCAGAAAAGTGAATGAGCCATAAACCTATTCTTTAGAGGCTCAAAATATGCATAGATTATGATAATGAAAGAACATTCAGGCATTCCTCAGAGATGAGCATCTCAAAATGAACAAGAATCATAGCCAGTAAGCGCAGAGGACTGTTAGCTTTACAAAGGAGCAAACGATCAAAGTGAGGGGGGCCTGAGGTACAAGCACAGACGATCGCGGTGACTCGGAGCGGACAATGGCAAGATTACATGCACATCACAAGGGTGTGGGTCACTCTGATACATGGGGCGAGAAATAAAAGGATGGAGCCAAGCTGAGGTGGGAAGTGGTAGACTAATTATCAGTAAGAGCCAAAGGTTGAACCTACTGGAAACTCCGAACCAAAGTCACTTTTAAAGTCATTCTTGTCTACTTCATCAAAAATGTGAGCGGTTCCTGAGCCAAGGCCCATATGCGCCATAATGTTCTGTTCCTGATCATTGCCAGAGAAAGAAAGTCACGTTGTAAATGTTGTAGCTTAAGGAACACAAGCTGGTATCTGACAGCAAAGCTTTCAACATCGTATAAATCATTCCCACTGTCTCTTCATTTTCTCTAAAAGCTGAAGGCACCATGAAGATATGTATTGCTTTGAACAGTCATGTACTTTCCACTCATGATAAGAAAGTTGTAACTCTCACGGCATTTTAAAGGAAGACACATAGACTTCCTGTTTAAACACAAACTGGCTATAATTTCTTTCATGGGACTGTCTAGTCATGGAAACCAAAGATACTTAAATATCCAAGAACAGAAAAGAATGCTTTAAAAACTACAAATACGGCCACAATTTTAAACATATCTTAGCAGTATCTGATACGCTCACACTACATAACCAACATGAAACTGTATTTCGAGGACTGTTAAAGGGGCTCATCACTGTCTACCGTTCCCATTGTTTCCTAAATCTTTTTATACCGAAAATGTACGTATCTGGAAGACTGTCCAAAATATTCACACCTGGCAGAAAAATCACACAGTGGCAGCAACAGCATAAAATAATTTGCTGCAAATAAAAGTTCTTCCACATTTAAGGAACAGAGATCAAGTTTTGAATTGAAAAGAAAATGTGATGTGTTATTAACAACAAAGAGTTCCCCATTATGTGTAAAACAGTAGTATACAAAATAACCAGTACATAGGGGAAAGATGCTCCTTAGTTTGATGTCAAAACTCACTCACTTGCGATACACAAAATTAGAAGAAAACTTCAAGCTATATTCATCTATAACTAGAAGTGTACCATTGTAATCCCATGAAAAGAATCACAGCCAGTCATATCTTTTCATCAACTATACAAAAAGAAAATTCTGGAAGACA
This sequence comes from Nannospalax galili, assembly GCF_000622305.1. Classification (NCBI taxonomy): domain Eukaryota; kingdom Metazoa; phylum Chordata; class Mammalia; order Rodentia; family Spalacidae; genus Nannospalax; species Nannospalax galili. The sequence goes on from NW_008330327.1 coordinate 2,527,519, forward strand.
CATAGTCTAAATGTCCTTTCTGAGTTAAGAACAGAGATAAAGGAACTTTCTAGAAAGAGAACATAACTAAAATTCAGTTGCCTTTCCATCATCAAATTGCCCATGTGAAACTGGATCCCACTGTGGAGTTTACTGTGGGGGAGGGTGTATCACCCTCAGGATCATACCTCCATTTTCATATCATGGTCCTTTGAATAGTGTTCGTCAGCATTCTCCCCTGCTGGGGACCGCAACCCAGAAGAGGCAGTGACTGACAAGTCTCCTCGAGAGATGAGGGTGCACATGTATGCATCATGGGAGAAGACGTCATGGCGAATGAACTCACAGAAGAGCAGCACCAGGTTCACAAATTCCACCTTTTCACATTCACTATTTGGGTCCGCTAGGCAAGAAACAAATTCAATTAGAAATTCCTTGGTCATTTGACAGAAAAACAGACAAACATTTAGAAGGTTTAAGAATATTTGGGGCGGGGGGTAGAGATATGGCTCAGCTGTTAAGAACACTGATTGTACTTGCAGAAGACCTGGGTTCAAATTCCAGCACCCACATGACAGCAAACAACTGTCTGTAACTCCAGTTTGAGAGGATCCAACAGCCTCTTCTGTCCTCCACGGCATTGTACAACACAAGTGCACTTACCTGCATGCAGGCAATACACACATACACATAAAATAAAAATAATAAATAAAGTATTTAAGAAAGAAGAATATTTTCAATACCTTTTACAATCGATGTTTCTTTTTAAAAACTGCAAAACTGACAGGAATCGGGGAGGGGTGGTAGGAAAGGGTGGAAGGTCAGAGGAAGCAGGATGCAGGTACGAAATGGTCAAAGAAAAAATTAATAAAAGGTATATTTTTTTAAAAAAAGAATTTATCCCAACATTTACTGAGGCATTCACCTTTTGGACAGAGCTGACAAGAATTTTTTTTTAAGTATATGTGTATATGCCTGAGTGAACTTATGTGCACCACATGCATACAGGTGCCTGTGATGCCAGAAGAGGGCACTGGACAACCTGGAGCTAGAGGTGCAGGTGGTTGTGAGCCACCCAATGTGGGTGCTGGGTAATCATACCCAGGTCTTCTGCAAGAGCAGTCAGCACTCAAAAACTTCTCTCCAACCCTGATAGGCAAGCTGAGATTGACCAACTGTAATGTAAGCAGCCAGTATACTGAACACAATTTCAAGTTTAATGACAGTAGTCCCTGACAAGCAAATGACCATATTTATCATAACGCAAGCATAAAGCATGGCTAGATTCTCTTCTGCTTTTATTACTAAAATAATCTGTAAGTATCTTTAAATGCTCTGTGGGGACTGCATCTTTGGTGTATGTATGTGTACTATTTCAAAGGAGACTTCAAAATAGAACAACTTAAATGATACAGGGACAGGGAGGGATCCTGTGATCATTAGTCTCGATTGCAAACTAGATGAGATTTAGAATCATCGCGGAAGAAAAGCTCTGTACGTGTCTGTTAGGGAGTTTCCAAATTGGGATGAAACAGGAAGACCCACCCTAAATGTAAGTGGCACCATTTCATTTGCTGGGGCCTTGGGCCAAATTTAAAAAGAAGTGAGCTGAACCCCAGCATGCCTTAGGCTCTGCTTCCTGGGTGTGGATGCTGTATAACCAGTCACCTCCAGCACCTACTGCCACGACTTCCCTACCATGCTGAACTAACCCTCACGAGCCAAGATAAACACTCCCTTCCTTCAGTTGCTTTTGTCATAAATTTCATCACAACAATGAGAAAAGTGACTAATACAGAGTCACTGAAAAGAAAAAGACAAAACAAAAGACCAGTAGCCAACTCTAGAGTCTTTTTTTTCTTTAATTCATAACCCATATATTAACTCACAGTATGATTTCCAGTACTGTAACTGCATTCTAGAGCTACATCTCTGGAATAAGCTTAAAAATCTTAAGGCTAAATCCTACAAAGCTCAATTCCTAGCAATATCATATTCACAAACAGCAATGGGAAACACAGAGACCCGTTTGAAGAGCAGTAAACTCAGTTCTCTAGACCTCGCCCGAGTGTCTCCTCACACTCAGTGACAAGCAGTCTCTCCTCAGACAGCCAGCTCCCCTGCCTGGCAGTAAGCTTTCTCCAACCAGCCATCTACTCTGACCTCTCATCTGTGTACTTCCCTTTCATGTATTGTGGATCCCTATAGTTCAACCACCTGCCTGACTCCAACCTTGCTTTGCCTAAGCCCGGAAGGTCTCCGGATAATAAAAAGAAAGCCACTTTTTCCAGAGACCCTCCTATCAGGCCTCACTCAGCCCCAAGCACTGTGCTTCCTCACAAGACATAGCTGCAATAGTAGATACTTCTTCATCTCTTTCCTTTCCATAAACTCCTGCCTTCCCCGCCCTACCTTGACCTCCATCTATCACGTTTTACTTTGCTGAGGCTGTTTTGTGCTATGTCTACCAGAAGTCTCTCTCTGCTGTATTTTCTCATTTGAAAATCTCAGACTAACGGTGAACTAACATTGCTCACACAAATGACTTTTCACAAGTGTTTACCCTTCATACACACCGAGAAGGCGGTTGTTTATTCCACAAACCCTCAACTCCCAATTAATAAAATAAGGGAAAAAATAGTGCAGGGAAATATGCTGGTAACTTCTGGTGAATCTACAGCCATGGTCCCTGCCATCCTGCAGGCTCTGGTTGTACCATGAACCTTTTTAACTGTGAGAGCTAGAAAATCAGAAGGTCAGAAAACAGCTCCAAAAGCAAAAACCTGTAATCACAATACATAGTTGGCTATGACAGGCCCTTACTTCCTCCATTTGGGTAAGAAAGACTGAAGAAAGAGAAATTAGTGCACCAAATATAAAAAAGGAGGTGACTTAATTTAAAATTTTAAAAGTTTTTGGATACTTCAATTATTTTAAAAATTACTAATCTTGCTCAATAATTTTAAAAAAACTACTAAAATTTGTTCAGTAAAAGAGATTATATTCAGTGCCAAAAATTTTAGTTAGGATTCAAAGAAGAAAGAAAAATCAGCTAACAGAAAAAAAGAGAGCAAGAGGGAGACGGGGGGGGGGGGGGGGGGAGGGAGACGGAGACGGAGACAGAGACAGAGACAGAGACAGAGACAGAGACAGAGACAGAGAGGCAAAAGGTCTTCTTTACTTACACAGTGAGGGAGCCTGTGTATCTAAAAACCTTAGCAGAACATTCTGAAAAACAGGCAAACTAGATCCAGCTAGAGAGGCCGAAGAAATAGACTCCTTCTCATCTAGGACTTCTGATTCACCACACCGCTACAGGTTAAAAAGACAAGCACAGTGAGTCACAGAGGATGAGGAGTTATAACAGGTGATGAGTTGGCTGGCTTTATTAACATTTGAGCTCTTAGATAAAACATGAAATTGAGATTTCTGCACTATCTGAAGACCATGCATCATAGTGAATATAATTTCTAATAGTTAGAGGAAACCACCTCATAACAATTCAACTGAATTTAGAGAACACCTAGAAGAAAATTAATGTAAACCATAAATTTTGTCTCGTACTTTAATAGTACCCAAATGGGTGTATTGCACTGTACAATAAAATATTCCATATTTGTATACAAAACTGCCGAAAACAGAGGTTCTTTTTCTTCTTATGTTATCCTGAACTATCTGGCACATGTTACTGGATCTGATTACTTTGTTTCCTGTGTGTCTGTCAGGAGGATGTATTTATGAATGTGTGTTAGGGGGTGTTAAATGAGAAAGTGAACAGTTCTTCCAAGAACATTCTTTTGCTTGTTTATCACACTTCACCACTAAGATTTTTTTAGGGTCTCCAGGAGTCTCTGTGGTTCACAAAACACATCTAATGAAACTACTTAACTTTTATATTTCTAAACCTGGAATTTACTAAAAGACAGGAAATGAAATGGTTTAGAAGTAACCAGAATCTTCATTTCTATTTTTGGTATCTCTTTGAACCTTTCCCATTTTGACCACTTAGTCTTGAATTGGGGTATTAATTGTATTAAGAATATATATTAAGATATCAATGATTCAATCTGTCCTCTGTTTGCAAATGTCTCCACGTCAAGTTCACATCCTAAAAGGAAGGCAGACATTAAATAATAAGCAAATTATCTATTCACTTGGACTGTAATGCCGAAAGTAAAACACAGTGATGTGAGGAAGAGGCGCTGGGGCTGACTGCTGTCAACTTCAGATCACGGGTGATGGGAGACTCCAGCGCTGGGAAGGCAACATGTTGTCAAACGATGTTCCACAGAAGTGACACTTCCTGAAGTAGGAATGTTCCAGAGAGACAATGGGCGTGGAGATGCTCACTTTCAGAACCTGTCACCCCAGAAGGAACAGCAAGAGCCAAGCCCCCAAATCAAAGTAAGTTGTATACGGAGGAGGGACAGAAAGACCAAGATTAGACAACAGCCAGGAAACAACTGTACAAAATGCTATGAGAAAGGCAGGTGGGGCCAGGCAAGGGGTCTCTGTGAGCAGTAGAAAGCTCTGCCACTTCTAGTTAGGGGAAACTGTGATCCACATATGCTTCAAAAAGACCACTCAGGATGCTATGTAGAGGGCAGTGGAGGGTAAGACGGAACAGAGTAGCGTAGGAGGCCAGGAAGCCACCAAGGCGAGGCATGCTGGGGCCTCATCAGATCAGGCACACCTCCACTGCGGCTGTCCCTGCTGATGTTTACATTAAGAAAGCTCACTCAGACAATTCCCTTTCACAGAAACTAATGTCGATGAATGTTAGTAATCCTTTTTTATCTTTTATAATACAAGTCTGAGGCTTTAATAGCTGTTTAGGACTAAAACATAATCTCAAAAAATAATTCAAATTGGTATTTATGCTCTCTAATCAAAACTGCCTCTAGAAAATATTTCCAAATCTGCTAATATATGATGTGGCTTCAAAACTTCATAAAGCTGGCTATACTGTATACAGGGTTGTGTATGCTTATGTGTTCTATGAATCTCAGTCTCACAAAATGAGAACTGTTCTAACCAGATGTTAAAGTTTAATTTTAAAAGATGTATTTCTTAATTAGTCTAGAACAAATTATTGGCTGAGTCTACTTAGAGAGGCACTTACTATGGAGTCCTCCTTAGAAGAACTGGTATACCTTCCCCTTCCCAAAAGAAAAAGGCTGGATATAACAAGGTCAGAAGAAAGGATTCTTCTCACAACAGTAATTTAATTTAGTTTGTCTTTTTATTTATTTAATTTTTTGAGACAGGGTCTCATTCTATGTAGTCCTGGCTGGCCTGGAACTCACTATGTAGACCAAGCTATCCTGGGACCACAGAGATCCACCTGCCTTAGCCTCCTGAGTTCTGGGATTAAAAGCATGAGCCATTGTGCCTGCCTACAACAGCATTTTAAACTATGGCATTCAATAAGTAGAAGGAAAGTCAAACCTACCTCTGCCTCAATTTCCGCTTGCCTTTTCTCCAAGAGTTTGGCCACGGCCATTGCTCTGTGCTTGCCAGACCTTTTGCAGCTAACAGCCCATTCACACAACAGTGTCACAACGGCTTCATCATTAGGAGCAACCTAAGGACCAAGAGAAACGAACCGACTGTATCACACCGATACAAGCAATAGACTGCCTAAATCTTAAAGCTTTGTTCCCACATTTTATTAACAGAGTGCTTCCAAATCATTTCACTTAAGTAGGAGAGGAAAACTTCTATTATAAAGAAGGAAATCAATCAAAAATCACTTGAATGTGTGATAATCCCAAGAGAATTAGAGTTTCTTTATATAAGCTATCACACATAGGGTCATAATCTAGTCCACAATCCCTATAGAACTCAATTTCAAATCCACCCAGAAAGGGAAATGTCCATCGAATTCTAAGAACAAAAGTTACAAAGTCAAAGTACTTTGCTTCCGTGTTGGGTATCCAAGACATGGACCATGTGTCGTTTGCCGCATAATGCTATCAGCCTGGATCCTAATCCAGTAAGAAATAAGAAGTACAAACCTTGGGAAGGCTGGACTAGTGATGAATACGTGATCAATTCCACCATAAACAACAAGCATGGAGAGAGAATGAAAAGCACATCTGGTCAGCAAGATGCTGCAGGGCTCTGCAGACCTATCGGCCCAGGGATGGGCTGCACTGACAGAGGTTGAGAGGGCTTCAGGGACCCAAGTGACATGAAATACAGGTGGGGTGCTAAAGGGTGACAGTACAGAGACTGTGGTCCATGTAACCTGCTTTTCCTTTTATGGCAGCCATGCCAAGGAGAGACACAATATTATCTTTTCATTTATTTTAATTTTAAAAATATTTTATTTAGTATTTTTATTTTATGTGTATGAGTATAATACCTGCATGTGTATAAGTGCATTTGTGTCACACATTGCCTACAGAGGTCAGAAGAGGGTGCTGGATTCCCCAGGAACTGGAGTTATGGATGACTGTTAGCCACCATGCACTCTGAGTAGTATCTCCAGCCCCAATTATTTTAATTTTTTGGAAACAAGGTATCACTCTGTAGCCTGAGCTGTCCTGGAACCAGGCCATCCCAGGCTGGCCTTGATATCACAGAGATCCACCCGTCTCTGTATCTGAGTGCTGAGATAAAAGGCATCACCTAGCATATTCCCTTTTTTTTTCTTTTTTTTTGGGGGGGGGGGGCTTTTTGAGATGGTCTCCCTGCAGCCCCAGCTGTCCTGGAACTCACTATGGAGACCAGGCTGGCCTTGAACTCACAGAGATCCACCTGTCTCTGCCTCCCGAGAGCTGGGATTAAAGGTGTGCACCACCAGGCCAGGCCATATTCACATTTTTAAAGACAGTATTTCCCCCTGCATCTTCAAGATCAGTTAAAAACATGCTACAAAAGAATAAACAAGTGCTTGTTACAAAGTAACAAAGTAACCGTGGGTTCCTTCACTGGGTAGCCTCATGCCTGGCAGTTTAATTTTCTTTAACTATTTTCCCCACTGTATGAGATTTTACATCTAATTGAGGTGTATCACAGTACATAGGGGCATGCTGTGTGTTCAGTAACATCTGTGCTAGGTGAGGAACAGACTTCTTCAGCTCTACTGGATGGACTACAACAAAAGAGAATCACAGAAACTTACAGGACCACATTCCCTTTGAGTGAACAGCAACTGTCAGGGCCACCACCTCTTGGGAAAATATCAGTGGAGAGAGACTCGTTGCAGGGAACACTCTGAAGATCACCACAGTAAGCAATGTGCATGTACAATGTACAAAAGACTTGGAAGACAGGAAAAAGACAAATCTGATGTGCCTGCAGGAGTGTCAGACAGTGTTAAGAAACAGGAATTTGTCACTCCTCAAGAAATGAGGAAGACAAGCTAGCAAAGAACAGGACAGCGAGACGGGCTCTACGGGGTCACCCAATGAAGGAACAGTACTGGGACAGTACTAGAAAGGGTTCCACCTAGAACATGGCTACAAAACTGTACTCCCAAGCTTCAACAGTATTACAAAATTCTCACTGCTGCTGTAATGTGAGTTTGGTATGCCCCTTACAAATTCTCCAACCAAGTTTTTCAATATAATCATGTTATCTTTTTTTAAAAACAAGCAATGCTAACCAAAAGAAAAAATAAATAAATATACCTTCTGATAGCTACAATGGTCATAGTGGTTTTATCAAGATGAAAGAATTACAGATTTTCATTTTAGGTTTCTATAGTGTAAAAGGAAAAATAATTTCTATTTCTATTTCCAGTAAGAAAAAAGCAGGGGCTGGAGAGATGGCTCAGCGGTTAAGAGCACCGACTGCTCTTGCAGGGGACCCGGGTTCGATTCCCAGCACCCACATGGCAGCTATGAACCGTCCTTAACTCCAGTTCCAGGGGAATCCGATGCACTCCTCTGACCTCCGCAGCACTGCACGACATGGGTACACTCACATGCATGCAGGCAGTACACTCATACACGTAAAAATAAAAATAATAAATATTTTTTAAAAAAAGAAAAATACAAATGAGACTTGGAAGAAAAATGGAAACAAATGCAAAGGACAGGAAAACCCTATCAAATGTAGCAGAAATCTAACGCTATCAAAATGTAGCAGAAATCTAACGCTCTGTTACAGCCTGACCACCTTGCACCAGGCTCTGTGCTCTGCCCTATTTACAGGTGACCTCATTTCACACTCACAGAAATCTCAAAATACTTAGCAGTCAAATGGTAATGAAAAACAAAGTTTAAATTCGTGCCTCCAGCCTAGAACTCTCGATCGTTTGTCATCAGCCACAGGGCATCTATAAGCAGCTGCTACCAAGAGAAGTCCAGGACCCCAAAGGAAAATACCCACTTACTCCAAATTCATCTTGGTGATTTAAAAATCTGCACTGCCATTCAGGCCAGAAACCTGGGTGTCATGTCCCCCAAACACTGCATGCCAGTTCTAAAGGAGCACATAAAGCATGCCATGCCACCCATCTGGGTAACACTCCTTTACTCCCCGCAGCTCCACAGAGCTATAATCAGCTCAGAAATCCTTTCTCTCAGCTGGCACCCCAAAAATCCCCAAGAGCTTTCAAATTGTAACCAATGTCTCAGTTGTCATGAAGACTTAAGTGAGAACACTTCTAATTGGTAGGCTGGCATCTTCTTGCCACTGAGGACCTCAAGAGTTCTTTCTCATTCAAACTGTCACTCCTATATAGCAGACAGTCACCCTTGTTTTCCCACCCCACTGTCACTCCTATATAGCAGATAGATACCCTTATTTTCCCACCCCACTGTCACTCCTATATAGCAGATAGTTACCCTTGTTTTCCCACCCCACTGTCACTCCTATAGAGCAGATACAGTAAACCTTGTTTTCCCACCCCACTGTCACTCCTATAGAGCAGATACAGTAAACCTAGTTTTCCCACCCCACTGTCACTCCTATAGAGCAGATATAGTAAACCTAGTTTTCCCACCCCACTGTCACTCCTATATAGCAGACAGTCACCCTTGTTTTCCCACTCCATTCTTGAAGGGAGAGTAGGCCAGGCTGGAGACAGACAAACCACTTCAGTAATATCACTCAATAATTCAAATTAACTAGGATTTTTTTATAACAAAAAAATTAAGGAGTAGCAAGTTAAAAAAATAATTCACTGGAAACACTAGTTGACAGTCTGGAATCAAAAGAATAGGATTGTTGCTTATTGTTACAACAACATAGCAAAATCAACCAAAGCTTGTCTGTCTGTGTCCACGGGCTTCTTCAATGCACTAAAGGGAATTAAAATATCCACTAGACTTCCAGTTTTGTGTTGGAGAGTTTTGTTCTTAATAATCTTTTAAATAGATTCAGAAAAAAAATGAATAGAATGAAAAGCACACTTGTCTGTCAATGACTTGACTCACCCTGCAGAAACTTCTTTTGGACACATCTAGAAGTAACCATTGATTCGGAATAATGTGCTAGGAAAACCTCAATTCACTTGCCAAAGCAGCCATTAAATGCTTTAAATACCTACAATATTAGACACTGTGTAGACTCATTTCAAAAAATTTGGTCCTTATTCTCAAAAAGTTTACCCCTACAAGGAAAAGCACACAAGACAATACCAGCAGGAGTTAAAATGATTTGAAAGAGGGAGTGATGAGTTCTAATTATTGATCCTTCTGTGTCTCACAGGAGACGGGCCCCCATTCTCCACACATACTGGCACTGAGATGTGAACTTGCTGACAGGCCTCCAGTCACCTGTACCAGCTGACAGCTCAATTTCTGATTATTAGGAATTAAGGGAAATAAAATAAAGGCAGAGATTAAAATATTGGCCAAACGGGCTGCAGGAGAGATGACTCAGCAGTTAAGAGTGCTTGCTGTTCTTTGAGAAGACCCAAGTTCAATTCCAGCACCCATGTCAGATGGCTCACAATTACCAATGCCCTCTCTGGTCTCTGTAGGCACTGCATGAACTTGCACAAACCCAGACACACACATACATGTAATTTTAAAAATAATAAAATAAGGTTGGAGAAATGGCTCAGCAGTTAAGAACACTGGCTGCCCTTCCAGAGGGCCCAGGTTCAGCTGCCAAAATCCACATGGCAGCTAACAACCACCCATAACTCAGGTTCCAGGCGCTCCTACACCCTCTTCTGGTCTCCATGGGCACTGCACAACACCAGTGCACTTACATACATGCAAGCAAAACACTCCTACACATAAAATAAAAATAAATCAAAAAAATTAAATATTTTTAAAACAAGAGAAACGTAAAAAATGAGCTTTCTATTTATGTTTTTGAGAAAAATTTAGTTTTTTAAAGTAAAAAAATTTTAATACTGTAATTTACTTGGTCTTTACTCCTGTACAACATTGTACACTTAACAGATCTGTTCTGAACAGCATCTTCCAATACAAGCCACATTCCAAGAGTACAAAGTCCATTCATTTCTGATATCAAGTATCTTGGCAAATGATGTCCCACTCCTTGAAACACTGGAAGGAGTGGAGAGATGGCTCAGCAGCTAAGAGCATGGGTGTTCTTGCAGAAGACCTGGGTTTGAATTCCAGCACCCACATGGTGGCTAACAATCGTCCCTAACTCCAGTTCCAGGGGATCTGACGCCCTCTTCTGTTCTCCACAGGTACTGCATGATACAGGTGCACTTACACACATGCAAGCATAACACTCATAAACATAACATAAAAATAAATAAATTTTTAAAAATAATCCTAATAGAAAGCCCATTAATTATAAAAATAAAGAGAAAATTTACTTCTTTCAGTCCCAGGGTACACACTACAAGAAACCCTGCAGACACTTCATGTAGTCACCTAGCACTGCTGTACATAAACCAACTTCTAAATAACTATTACACATATATAAGAACCTCCATTTCCACCCTGACATCACATATTTAAATAAATAGACCACACTTATTCAAGGATGCAGATGGCTTCCAGATGCCTGGTAAGTACTACCTTACCAGTTCAAATAACTGTCAAAATATATCATGATTTCAAATATGGAAGCAGATACCAATTCTCTTCCTAAAAGCAAATTTCTAAAACATATAAAGGCCATTTTCTTTAAAGTAACAAATAACTACCTGTGATATTCACTAAATATTATTTTAATACATGTTAACACCAAACAAATACTTAAAGATAGGAATTAAGACACACGAGCCTTCAGTAAGATGGGAGTCAAGTAGGACAAACACACAAGTGAGTATTTTGGAAGCAAAGGACACAAAAAGTTATTCAGAAAATAACAGTATTGAACAGGACAGAGAAGATTAAGTGAGATTATTGAGGATTTGCTTTAAAATTAAAAATTAGCCAATGTCAAAATAAAGAGCAGAAAGAGGACCTTGAATGCTCTCTCACTCAGATACCCACCACCTCTTTTGGTAGGGTATCAAAACCTATACTTCTGCTTTATTCTTTTTAATAAAACTTCTAATTTTAAAAAGAATTAGAGGAACACAAAGACAACAGGAAGAAAAGGAATTCGAGATCTTCGGAATACTGCCCCACCCTAACCCAGGGCACCTGCATTCCAGTCTGGCACCTGTGAACACAGTCTGGCAAATGGCAAGAGGGATTTTCAAATGAGATGAACTTGAAGAAAGAGATGTATTTATTATATTACGTTTTAGAGATGAGTCCAATATAATCACGGGGTGCTTCTCAGGGACAGGAGGCAAGCAAGCCAAGGAAGGAGGCGTGGCAGCAGAAGCAGGAGACAGCCTTGGTCTTAAAGATGAGGAGAAGACCACATGGCTAAAGAGGCAAGCAGTTTCTAGAAGCCAGAGAGACAAGACCCATTCTCCCCTAGTGCTTTCAGAAGGAACAAGCCTGAATGGCCCCTTGATTATAGCCCAGTAAGACCCTAACCTCCAGAGCTCTAAAAGAATGAATTTGTGTTGACCGATTTCTAATAATTTGTAACAGCAGCAATAAAAAATTCATGCAAAGTAGTTTTAAGCAAGGACAGAAAAGACAGAAAATATGGATGCAAGTCGTATAACTCCAGAACAACAGGCTGGTATTTGAAAGGTAAAATAAAAATTTTAAGCCTGGAAAAAGTTCTTAACAGTATCCTCTGCAAATGGTCTCATGAAGGTGAAGATGTTATTTAGTTTAAGGTCAGCAAGAGCTCATGGTGAGTTTTTAAAAGGCCAGCTTATTAATTAATGTTATTTATTAAACACCTTTTCTGTGCACTGGATAGAAATGTATACTTACGTGGTACTTTGAAGGAATAAAGATGAATGATATTCTTTTAGGTATCATTTCTATTATAGTCACAGAATCTTTAAAATGTTTGTATAATTTGTTCCAATAGGTGATGGGGAAGGGACTTACAGTAAAACCAGAGGTGGGCTCAGAACATCAGTGGGGAATGCCACCAAAGCCCTCCTGAGCCTCAATAACTCACAGCGAGGCAGATAATGGAATAAACCAGGGGAAAGTAGAGTGACCTCACAAGTCAACAACAGTTCACATAGACGGCTCCTGGGTAAGGAGATTTGTCTTCAGCAAAAGGACTCTGAAAATGTTTATGGTTATTGTTACTTTTTATTTTGCTTCTATTGCTATTTTCACACAAGCAAATGGGTGATGTCCGGGTACCTGACTAAAGGCGTACAAATACAGGCAGATGGGAGAGGCTGACACAACACAGTGAGGAGAGAGGAGCAGCTGCCAAGTACTCTCCTACAAACATATCCTCAGCCCTTAGTAGCAGCTGTCTGCTCACTGTTCTGTCCGCTCTGCAAGAGCGATACCCACGACCCCAGGGGGGAAGTCTTTCCGGTCCCCAGATGACTGAAATAGGACTGTCAATCACAGGTCCAATGCTCTCAGCTCTACCATCACATTCTGGATTTGGGTCCCTGACTGGCAGTAAAGATGTTAGCAAACTCTGAACACAAGGGGAAGAAACGCACTCTACCAGATAGTCATTAGCTACAATGTCCTGTTCTCAGTCTTACATCTTTTTGAAGCTAAAAGAAACTAGCTGTGACCAAATAAAATTGTCTATTTCACTTGGCTAAAATACTACTGATAATAAGTTTTCTGCGATATTTACTGCTTATGTAAGTCACAATTAAAAGGATTTATAACTATCCAAAGTAAACACAACAAAAATTGAAAAAGTAAGTTGGGCATGATGGTTCACATCTGTAATCCTAGTACTGGGGAAGAAGAACACTGCCTCAAGTTCAAGGCCAACCTGGGATACAGTAAGTTCCGGGCTAGTCAGAGCTACAGAATGAGACCCTGTCTCCCAAATAGCAGGGCAAAAGAAGACTTGTCAAGAGGTAATATACGTTTCCTCTGAGTGTTAGCTAACATGCGGGCTCTGCGGTCCCTACGATGTTTGAGCCCATTTTCTTTGTTGAATCTGAAGGGGCATGTTTGTGGAATGAAGCAGGGATACAGCACTTCTCTCTGACTCCTGAAAGTCACAAGGCGTGCTTTATGCCTGGCTGTCCACTCCCCCACGCAATGACAAGGTCCTCTGTGACAGACAGAGGCAAGGCGGAAGCACTGAACCGCAGACTCTAATGACCTCCCTGCATGCTAACATGGGGTCAATGAGACCTGAATTGAAATGTGCGCTTGAATGGCTTTCTGAAAAGTCCTGTGCTTCTGTCTCTGCAGAACTTAAAACTTCCTTCAAGGAAAGAGAAGAACAGTGCTCTTGTGGATGCTTGTTTTCCACCTTACCTCTTTCACGGGGAGAACACAGAGGTTTGGGTTTCTGTTGCTGACAGAATGGAAACAGAATCTGAGGAGGCAGTGTTCTCCACAGCAGAGTCTGAGACGGGAAGGCTTAGCAGATGCACCTCCACGTGTGTCCCAATAACCCCCTGCTAAGCGGAAGCTATCATAAGTCACAGATACAGTAAATACACGCCATGGCTTAGCAACATGGCATCACGGCATGCTGTGGAGTCACAGGAGCCTGGCAATGTGGGGGATACAGCACACTGATACTGCCCAGCATCAAAAGAACAAAACAGGCTGCAAACTCTGGCCCAGGAAAAGAACAAAATTCATAAATGAGGGGCTGGAGAGATGGCCCAGTGGTTAAGAATACTGACTGCTCTTGCAGAAGACCCAGATTCAAATCCCAGCATCCACATGGAGGCTAAAAACCAAACTGTCCGTAACTCCAATTCCAGGAGATCCCACGCCCTCTTCTGCCTTCATGGGCACTGCATAACACAGATGCACTGACACACATGCTAGGACAACACTCATACACATAAAATAAAAATAAATTTTAAATTTTTAAAAATTCACAATGATTTCCACAAATACTGAAAGTTTTTCATCCTAAATGAAGCCTTTCTTTCAGTTCTAATAAAAATTGTCGCAATTAGTAATGTCAATAGCATAGTAATTTTCAGGGAGTAACAAAAGAAAAATCACAATTAAGTGCTTACTCAAACTACAGTCAGAGACTGGAGAGATGGCTCAGCAGTTAAGAATACTGACTGCTCTTACAGAGGACCCGAATTTGATTCCCAGAACCCACACAGTAGCTAATGACCATTTGTAACTTCGGTTCCAAGGTATCTGATGCCCTCTTCTGAACTCCAGAGGCACTGCACAATACAGGTGCACTTAGATACACACAGGCAATAAACTCATACACTTAAAATAATAAAATACTAAAATCAAATTGTAGTCAGATATCATAACTGATGTGTTTCAGGAATTCTTTTAAACTTTACAATATATGAGCTAGTTAATATTATTATCCCCAGTTTGGAGATAAGAAAACAAATAGGGAAAAGAATAAATATTTGTCCAAGGTCACTCACCTAACTAATGACACGTTTGTCACAACTGAACTCAGGAAAGAACCAAGTAAGCATAGTTGAACTCGTATGTCACGAGAACCCGAGAAGAGGAGCTGGAGACTAAACTCAGTGGTTAAGAGCACTGGCTGCTCTTCCAGAGAATCTGGCCTGGATTCCCAGCACCCACATGGCAGCTAACAACCATCCATAACTCCAGTTCTGGAGGATTGATGCCCTCTTCTGGCCTCCATGGGCACTGCATGACACAAGTGCACTTATACACATGCAGGAAAACATACACATAAAATAAAAATAATAAAATATTTTTTAAAAATATACTCTGAGGAGGGAATCTCAACCTCCTCTGCAGCGTGCATCAAGGCACTCAGCTTGAGTCCCAAGCTCCCATGGTCTCTCCCAGCACCACTCCCATTACATACAACCTCAGAGTATTCTGCTCACTGCATTTCAACATGTATTCGCATGTGATATTCACCATACAGCTCAGTTTCATGGCCATTAGATCCTCCAGCTACTAGATTCATAACCCTGTGAGGGAAACATGGAGGACAAGAACTAGAGAACCACCAGAGGAACTAAACAGAAAGCACTTCATCCCAAACACTGGACAATACTAAATAAGGCATTTCACCATTACAGACATGGGGGACCGCAAGGAAAATGTTTCTTCAACCCAGACACTACACAGGCTGGGAAGGGGATAATTTGTCTTTGCAGGCAGTAAGTGGCAGATTTTCATATTGGTACTTTCTAACAGATGCTAGGAAATTCTAAAACTGTATAGCATGCACCTCTCAGCTTCTAAGTACACACAAGCAAATGGGTACAGAAAATGGTGGTTAAGGGGCTGGAGATATGGCTCAGTGGTTAAGACCACCAGCTGCTCTTGCAGAAGACCCAAGTTCAAATCCCAGGACCCACATGGCAGCTAACAACCATTCGTAACTCCAGTTCCAGGGGATCTGATGCCCTGTTCTAACCTCCGCAGGCAATGCACCAGACAGGTACACTTACATACACGCAGGCAATACACTCATACACATAAAATAGAATCATTCCTATTGTAATTTTTCAAATGTATTGTAACAGCAGAATGTTCTCCAGTGTTCTGCTTTATCCTATCTGGTGTTCAGCATATAGAATGGCGCCAAAGGTCCAATCCTTCCCTCAAAGGTCTAGTTAAGAGAGATGCAAGACCAGTAACTACAAATAAAGCCTGCAGGGTTAGGAAAGTGTCAGAGGCAAAGACGAAGACCGGATGGTTAGAAAAGGGTTGGCGTAAGAGACGAAACTTGTGTTGTGAGATCCAGCATTAAGCACCTGCATAAACATATACGTTGTATTCGCACACAAGGAACTTGGTCACCAAAAGACAAAAATGGTATGATGGGAATAAGAAGATGAAACTTTAGGACAGAGATAAATTCCAGAGGTCACGGGGTGACAGATGATGAGAACAGACAAATGCCAAAGCTTACATTATCCATAGCTCTTTACGGTGTTCTGTAAGAACCGTGTGCCACCACACCCGGCCACAAACTCTAATTTTAACCAACCAACCTTGAAGTAGGCACTGTTGTTCCCAGTTCACAGGTAAGAATTAGAGAGTGGTGACTCCTAAGCCCCCACCTGCTACACCTGCTACACTCCTGGTGTGAATCAGCACAAGGCACGGCACAGTTGGGTACAGACCTCAAACCCCAGGAAGCTGCAGTCCAGCCAGCCACTGGAACTCTGTGGACCAACCCTGGCCTCTACCTGTCTAGGAACAGGCCAGAACTCTGACCTGACTGATACACAGGAAATGAAAGCCAAAGAATGGATTACCTAAACCTTTACTCTTCTGTAGTATTCTGCAGACTAGATGCTCCTATGGCAGTAGAAATCTTTCTCATGGCTTCAGTCTTAGCATCTATACTACAGTGTGGCACAGAAAAGGCTCAAAAGATATTTTCTTAATCAGTGGGGTAAAGCAATGCACTGTGTTACATGGAACCAAAAGAAAAAAAAATGCAACAGGAAAAGTTTACAGATGCACTTACCATGGGAAATATCTGCTTTAATCCGACAGTTGATTAAGTGCAAAACATGAGACATGTTCCCATCCCTGATTTACTGAGTGCGGTGGTTTGAATGAACAATGCCCCCCATAGGATCACGTATCTGAACACTTGGTCCCCAGGGATGGTGCTGTTAGGAGAGTTCATGGAACTTTTAGGATACAGAGCCTGCTGGAAGAAGTATGTCACGGGGGGCTTTGAGAGTTTATGCCTCCCTAGTTCCAGTTTGCTCTCTGATTCTGTGCTAGAAGAAATGTGATTCCTGAGGGAAGTCTAAGTGTCTGGGGCAGGAGAGTAAAACCAGAGGATAACACTGCGGGCTGAGAGAGACTCGGTATGGACTGCACTCACATTCGTGAACTGCATATACGGCAATTGTAAGCATAACTTCAGTAACAGGAACAAATAAAACATACATGGAGACGCTATTAGCTTGGCCTGGTGAATCTGAAGCACGCACCTACTGCTGAAACTGTGCAAGTATGACTACCTCAGCATCTAAAAGTCATTCATGGTGCTACTACAGATAAACACACCACAATGGTGAAGAAAGGCTTCTATCACAAGGAGAATTTGCCACTTTATTCTTTCTAGAAGGATGGCACAAATCTGACTGAACAAACACCAAATTAGGCTTTAGTTATCATTCAATAACCTAAGACTCTATCGAAGTTAGCCACAGATCTTCTATTCTTCAGTAAATAAAGAAGGGAAATTAAGTATCAACTACATCCTTAAGAAAGTGGAAGAGAGGCTAGAGAGATGGCTCAGCGATTAAGAGCACTGGCTCCTCTTGCAGAGGATCTGACTTCAGCTCCCAGCACCCACATGGAAGCTAACAACTCTCTGTAACTCCAGTTCCAGGAGATCCAATGTCCTCCTCTTGTCTCCATGGGCTTTGAATGACATGGGTACACTTAGATACATGCAGGCAAAACACTCATACACACAAAATAATAATAAATACTAAAAATTTTAAGAAACTAGAAGACACTGGTGAGATACTGCTATTTTAAAATAATAAATTTCTTAGAAAAACTACATAGCTTAAAAAATGATATCATTAAAGGGAGCAGGAAAATAAACGTCAGTGATTCCTTACTGTAAATAACAACTTAAGGATTTGAGGTCAGATACAAAATAAAGCTCTTAACAGCTCTTTACTCTCAAGACTGAAAGGGCATATTTATAAGTGAAATCAACCACTCAGTCACATAAAAAATGGAGATATTATCTGTAGTGCAGTACTAGCAAACAAAATGGATTAACATGCAGAAGGCTCACAAGAGCCAAACATGGTCTGGAAGTTGCGGCACTTTGTGGAGCACTGGGTTAATGTCCAGTCACATAAGCTAAAGATGGTCTAACTGCTCATGGGCATAAGCCCTTTCTACAAGGTCACCAACATCATTTCTAACCATCAGAATCACCATATAAGGTAATAAGTCCAGACTATTAACCAGAAACTCCTACAATTTACAGCATAAAATGCATGGTATTCATTATGCGTATGAACATTCCCATAAGCACATTTCCCAGAGATGTCCTTGGTGACTGACTTTTGTCTTAGGAAGAGGAGAGGGATAGAGCAAATTTTCTTAATCTTACATTCTCGGAATCAATATGTTTATCTTGTAATATCTAAGAAGCAAAATGTAAGGTATGGAAATAAAAGAGACCACCACTTTCTGCTTTTAAAGGAAGCAGATGAAGACAGCACATTGAGTTCTCACAAGAAGTGATGCAGCAGGAAACAAAATTAAGACAAACATCAGGACATCCGAATCAGCTACAGGTCATTGACTTGCTCTGTGACAAAAAATAAATTTTCTGTTCTTCAGTTAAATTACCATTTAAATAACACAAATGGAGAAAATCATCTTGAGAAACGGGTAACTACACAATCACTGAACTCATATATGTGGGAGGCAATTATCATTGAAAGTAAATCCTTCCAAAGACCTTGAAAAGTGCCTGTATCTCATATTTAAAATACTACGCTACACTTCCAAAAATCATCACTTTACAGTAAAGCAAA
This sequence comes from Nannospalax galili, assembly GCF_000622305.1. Taxonomy (NCBI): domain Eukaryota; kingdom Metazoa; phylum Chordata; class Mammalia; order Rodentia; family Spalacidae; genus Nannospalax; species Nannospalax galili. Next base: position 2,546,417 of record NW_008330327.1, read on the forward strand.
CCACTTTGTGTCTTTTAAGGAAAATGAATGCCATATGTGGATAAGAAGGGAAAGGCAAACGTCTGAAAGTGATTTGATTTACTGGCTTGACAGCCAAACCTGCCCAGCCACAAACATAAAACCACTGGTTTAGGAAGTGGATTCCATTAAAGCCTCTGTACACAGAAAGGAGATGATGCTAAGGGAGCTTGTAAAGGAAAGAAAACGACCTAAGGCCACATGGCACAGAAACCAGGATTCAAAACATAGATGTGAAGTGGCGTAAAGTGTAAGATATAAACAAAGTCCAGGCTGTTCAAATTTAGCATTTGACTTTTCTAATTTTCATGTTTCTAAGTTGGGCCAAGTAGCACAGTGCTGTAATCCCAGCCACTTGGGATGCTGAGACAGGAAGATGAAACGTTCAAGGCACTCCTGTGCTACATCAAGTTCCAGGCCAATCGCAACAACTTAGTGCGATCCCGACTCAAAATTTTAAAGACTAAAAAAAAAAAAAAAAAAGAGTTGGGGGACTCTGGGGTCGAGCACTTTCTTAGTAGGTGTGAGGTCTTAAATTCAATCTCCAGTATTACAATAAGGAGGGAGGAGGAGGAGGAGGAGGCAGAGGAGGAGGAGGAGGAGGAAGAGGAGGAAGAAGAGGAGGAAGAGGAGGAAGAAGAGGAGGAGGATGAAGGGGAGGAGGAAGAGGAGGAGGAGGAGGAGGATGAAGGAGGGGAGAAGAGAAGGAGGAGGATTACTATCTTAAAATTGTCAAATAAGTTGTTTAAAAGACCACAGATCACTTCTACATACACATGTGCCAGTATTAACATGTGGGAAACTATTCTAGACATCACAAAGGTTGTCTCTTCCTCCTGTCACAATTACATCTGAAATTTCTGTTCTGCTCTATTGTTAGGTGAAACAGTTTTCAATAAGCACTATAAGGACTTGAATCCATCAGAGTTGAATGTCATTTTATTCTCTCACTGATGAAGTAAGTATAAACTTGGATAACTCCCCTTCTCTAACCACCGATTTGCTCAACTATAAAGAGATTTTTAAAAATTTATTTCAGGGGCTGGAGAGATGGCTCAGCAGTTAAGAGCATTGGCTGCTCTTACAGAGGTCCCAGGTTCGAATCCCAGCATCCACATAGCGACTAATAACCATCCCTAACTCCAGATCCACAGGAATCCAACACCCTCTTCTAACATTCCTTGGCATTACTCGACACAGGTGCACTTACATACATGAACGCAATGCACTCATACACATAAAATAACAGATACTAAATATATATTATACATAATATATATATTTCACAGGTCAAAAAAAATGAAATACTGGGGCTGGAGAGATGACTCAGCAGTTAAGACACTGACTGCTCTTACAGAGGACCCGGGTTAGATTCCCAGCACCCACATGACGGCTACAAACTGTCCTTAACTCCAGTTCCAGGGGAGTCTGAAGCCCTCTTCTGACCTCAGTGGCATTGCATGACAAGGGTGCACTCAGATGCATGCAGACAATACACTCATACACATAAAAAATATTTTAAAAAATGAGATACTGTGACATAAGATACTTAAGATGGGACCTAGTACATAAAAAGCACTTTTTGAAAAATGTTAAGAGCCTGTTTGTGGCCTCCCTCTGGCATAGGAGCTGACAACACAGGAGACTGCCTGAGAGCTGCCTCCACATGGTGGTAAGCCTCCCCTAACTGTACTGAACCCAAGCCCCTAACCGGGATTGCGTGAGGCCCCTCCCAAGTCGCCAGGGCAGACCTGGCTTTCAGAGGATAAGGCTGAGATCTTAGCAGAGAGTCTGGGAGGGAGGATTCTGACCTCCATCTGTGTAGAGGCTGTGATTTCAGCAGACCACCAGAGAGTACCTGCTTCCAGCCTCCCTCTGGCATAGGGGCTGAGAACTCAGCAGATCAACTGAGACTTCCAAAATCAGCCCCTCCCCCCTTAGGGAACTTCCCAAATTTTGCTCTGAGTTCCCACTAGTAGGGGTCCAAACCTTAGAAGGAAGCCTCAGTGTACCTGACTGGAACTACACTTAGGCTTCTGTAGATGTTCCTGAGTAGATTATCTGAAGCCACCAGCACCCATCAAACTAAAAACTGAGAGAATCTGAAACCTGGACCAACCAATTTTACATAAACAATAAGAAAAGGACCAAGGCACACCAAAAATACAAACAGAAGCATACTTCAACTTACTTTTCATATCAGAATCACAAAAAAACAAAAGAAATTCACATACTAAAATCATAACGAAAAAATATAAAATGGAAAGCCAAAACACTTATGTCTCACCAAACTCCACCAGTCCTGTAGAAGAGTTCTACAAGGAAAACCCCCTAGACATAACCCAGGACACAGAATTTAAAAGAACAATTATAAACAAGATCAAGGAATTCAATGAATTTAAAGAACACACAAACAAATCAAAGAACTGAAAGAAGATAGGGATAAACTTCTGAATGAATTCACAAAGGATGTAGAAACATTGGAGAAAACTCAGGCAAAAATGAAGAAGGAAATAAAAACTCAACAAGCCAACTTGAAACAACAGGGGAAAGCCTCACTGCTAGAATGAATGAAATGGAAAACAGAATATCAACACTGGAGGATAAAGTTGAAGAACTGGACCACTCAAGCAAAGATTATGAAAAATACTAAAAAATACAGGAATGGAATATACAAGAGATGTGGGACACCACAAAAAGACCAAATCTAGAGATCATAGGAATAGAGGAAGGAGAAGAATTTCAGGTTAATGGTATTGACCAGATCTTAAACAGGATTGTAGAAGAGAATATCCCAAAATTAGGAAAGACATCCCCATAAAAATACAGGAAGAACATAGAACATCAAACAGGATCAGAAAAGAATCTCCCCATGACATATTACAGTAAAAACACTAAATGTACAGAACAAAGAGAGAATACTGAAAGCAGCAAAAAAAAACACAACAAGTCACATACAAAGGAAAGCCCATCAGAATTACAGCTGACTTATCAATGCAAACTATGAAAGCCTGAAGAGCCTGGACCAAGGTATTCCCAGTTCTAAATGACAACAGAAACCAGCCCAGAATACTTTACCCAGCAAAAATGTTTATTATAATCGAGGGGGAAAGAAAAATCTTCCATGAAATGAAAAGCCTGAAAGAACACATGTCCAGGAAACTAGTCCTTCAGAGAATACTTGAAGCAATACAGAGAGAGGAGACAGGAAGAACTATGCTTCAGGGGCAATGAAAGAAAACAAATAAAGGTGTAACTGAGGAAACACAAAATCAGACAGAGAACACAGACAGCAGTCAATATGACGGAAACCAACACACATCTTTCAATAACAATCTTAAATATCAATGGACTGAACTCCCCAGTCAAAAGACACAGGCTGACTGAATTAAAAAAAAAAAAAAAAAAATTCTTTGTGCTGTCTGCAAGAAACCCATCTCACCTTCAAGGTCAGGCACTACCTTAAGGTGAAAGGATGGAAAAGAATATTCCAAGCAAATGGCACTAAGAAACAAGCAGGCATTGCAATTCTAATATCTGACAAAATAGACTTCAAAGTAAAACTAGTCAGAAGAGATAAGGAGGGTCACTTCATTCTGATCAAAGGAACAGTTAACCAAGACGATATTACAATCCTTAACATATATGCACCAAAATCTGGTGCGCCCAAATTCATGAAAACAATACTACAGGACTTTTAAGACACAGATTAACCCCAACTCAGTAATAGCAGGGGACTTCAATACCCCACTATCTCCATTAGACAGGTCAACTGGATAAAGAATAAACAGAGAGATGTCTGAATTAAATGATACCACACATCAAATGGACCTAACAGACATCTTTTGAATATTCCACCCAAGCACCAAAGAATACACTTTCTGCTCAGCACCCCATGGAATTTTTTCAAAAATTGACTACATACTGGGACACAAAACAAACCTCAACAAATACAAAAAAAATGAAATAATCCATGCATTCTATCAGAACACAATGCAATTAAGCTCAAAATTAACACTGGACGAAGCCCTAATCACTACATGAACTCATGGCCATTAAACAACACACTCCTAAACAATAAAAGGGGCAAAGGAGAAATTAAGAAAGAAATAAAAGAAACCCTGTAATTTAACAAAAAGGGCAATACAACACAACAAAATGTCTGGGACACTTTAAAAGCAGTCCTAAGAGGGAAGTTTATAGCTTTAAGTGCCTACATTAAAAAATTAGAAGGAGCCCAAATAAATGACCTAACACTGCAACTCAAGACACTGAAAAGCCGAGAACAAATGAAACCCAAACCCAGCAGAAGAGAATAACAAAAATCAGAGCAGAAATAAATGAAATAGAAACAAAGAAAACAATACAAAGAATCAATGAATCTAAGAGCTGTTTTTTTGAAAAGCTAAGCAAGATAGACAGAGCCCTAGGCCAATTAACCAAAATAAAGAAAGAACAAATCCAAATCAACAAAATCAGAGATAAAAGGGGAAATATTACCAACAGATACCCAAAAGATCCAGACCATTATGAGGGAATATTTTAAAAACATATATGCTACTAAATTTGAAAATCTAAGAGAAATGGATGGATATCTAAAATCATGGGGGAACCACCAAAGTTAAACCAAGAAGTGATCAACAGTTCAACAGACCCATAACATATAAGGAAACTGAAACAGCAATACAAAGCCTCCCAACTAAAAAAAGCCCAGGCCCAGATGGATTTACAGCAGAATTCTACCAGACATTTAAAGAAGATCTACATCCAATACTACTTAATTTATTCAAAATGATAAAAACAGAGGGACAACTCCCAAATTCCTTCAATGAAGACAGCATCACTCTAATACCCAAATGAGATAAAGACACAATGAAAGAAGAAAACTACAGACCTATAACTTTAATGTACATGAACACAAAAATTCTAAACAAAATACTAGCAAACCGCATACAGACACACATCAAAAAGATCATTCACCATGATCAAGTAAGCTTTATTCCAGAGATGCACAGATGGTTCAATATACGTAAGTCAATAAACATCATTAATAATATAAATGGACTCAAAGACAAAAAACACATTGTCATATCAATAGATGCAGAAAATGCTTTTGACAAAATTCAGCATGCATTTATGTTCAAAGTCCTAGAGGGAATTAGACTGGAGGGAACATACCTCAACATAATTAAAGCCATATACAACAAACCCACATCCAATATCATTCTAAATGAAGAAAAACTGGAAGCATTCCTATTAAAATCAAGAACCAGACAAGAATGTCCACTATCTCCTTTTCAACATACTGCTTGAGATACTTGCTAGAGCAGTAAGACAGGAGAAGGAAATTAAAGGACTAGTAACTGGAAAAGAAGGGGTCAAACTATTCCATTTTGAAGATGATACAATACTATACCTAAGAGATCCCAAAAGTTCCATGAGAAAATTCCTAGAACTGATCACACTTTCGGTATAGTGGCAGGTTATAAAATCAATCTACAAAAATCAGTAGCCTTTCTATATACCAATAACAAGCAATTGGAGAAAGAATACAGGGAAATGCTCCCATTCACAATTGCTGCAAAAAAATTAAAATATCTTGGAATAAATCTGACCAAAGACACCAAAGATCTCTACAATGAAAATTTTAAATCATTAAAGAAAGAGACTGAGGAAGACACCAGGAGATGGAAGGACCACCCATACTCATGGACTGGAAGAATTAATATTGAGAAAATGACCATCCAACCAAAAGCAATCTATAGATTCAATGCAATCCCAGTCAAAATTACCATGACATACTTCACAGAATTAGAAAAAAAATCCTTAACTTCATATGGAAGCACAAAAGACCCTGGATAGCCAAAGCAACCCTGAGCACAAAGAGCAAAGCTGGGGGGATTACTATACCAGATCTCAAAGTATATTACAGAGCTGTAGTCATAAAAACAGCATGGTACTGACACAAAAATAGACACATAGATCAATGGACGATCACTGAAGACCCAAACCAGAGTACACACAATTTCAGCCACCTGACACTTGACAAAGGTGCCAAGAACCCACAATGGAGGAAAGACAGCATCTTCAACAAATGGTGCTGGCAAAGCTGAATCCCCACTTGTAGCAGAATGAAACTAGATCCTTATCTTTCACCTTATCTTTCACCTTGCACAAAACTCAATT
>NW_008330327.1:2553268-2557206 GCF_000622305.1 Nannospalax galili
GTAGAGACACTTGTACAACCACGTTTGTTGCTGCTCTTTTCACAATAGCTAAGAGATGGAAGCAACCTAAGTGCCCCTCAAATGACAAGTGGATAATGAAAATGTGGTTCATTTTATACAATGTAGTTTTATTCAGCAGTAAAGAAACATGAAATAATGAAATTTGCAGGTAAATGGATGGATCTAGAACTGTTATACTAAGTGAAGTAACACAGACTCAGAAAAATAAGACGTATGTTCTCCCTCATATGTGGATCCTAGCACCAAATCATTTTAAATTCAATGTCCTTTTAATAAAATGATACCGTACAGCAGTCACGTCTGCATGAAATAACTACCATCATCATGACTTCAGTTGTGCCTGATAGCTAAATATCGTCACAATTGGGCTTGTTGTAGGTTGTGCATTAAAGGAGGAGCAAGCAGGGTCACTGGACCATCACCAGAGTGTCCAGCCACTCTTACCATCCAATTGTATATAATTTGGCCCTAATCATATATGGTCTCCTGGATTTGAGGAGGGTAAAGTATACAATCTGGGGAGAGCTAGGAAGAGAAGGCTTGACCCATGCTGGGTAAAGGCTTTCCAGTGTGCATACCCTCAGGTCATACATACACCTCAGCAACCCCTTGGTTATCTTGGTAAGTAAGCTCAGAAAATTCATTGGTTCCCCAGTAAAACTTTGATCAAACATTGGTTTGACACAAGAACCTTAAAAGGGAATAAGCATTGCTTAGCATCCCCAGGAAAAAAGTCTCACAACACACGGGAAATTTATTTGTTAATGTTATTATGTCTCATAATTATTAAAAAAAGAAAATGAGAGGGGGCTGGAGAGATGGCTCAGCAGTTAAGAGCAAGGACTGCTCTTGCAGAGGACCTGGGTTCGATTCCCAGCACCCACATGGCAGCTATGAACCGTCCTTAACTCCAGTTCCATGGGAATCCAAAGCCCTCTTCTGACCTCTGCAGCATTGCATGACATGGGTGCACTCACATACATGCAGGCAATACACTCATATGCATAAAATAAAAACAATAAATAAAATATTTTTTAAAAAAGAAAATGAAAATGTAAAAGTTGTTAAAAGGATATGGGAATGGCAATATTTTCCAAAATAGACAAAAAAAAATGAGAAAGCCTAAGCAAGTGATGAAAGTCTGTTTAGGTTTGTTATATATAAAGGATGAGACAAAAATAATATACATATAATCTTAAATTTTCTTTGGTCATAGTTTAGTCAACTAGTTTAAGGAACAAAATATATATCTAGTCAATGTTTATCTGAGACTATTTGGTTTTTATCCAAGAATTATCTACATAGCATATGATAATTAAAAGTACCAGACTGGTAGAACTAATCTTATTGATGTTTAACGGCTGTACTTTAAGGCCTATAGGCCTCCAAGGTTGACCAAGTTCCAGGGCACTATGGAACATCTCTAAAAATGTCCTGTAACTGTGTTGAGCTACCTGTCCTCTTGTTCAAGGAGGACGTGGAGACCCCATGAGATGGGCTTGAACCCATGCTCAGCCTGCAAAGAGGAGGGTCAACTTAGAGGATTTACTCAAGCTTTATCTACATAGCACATGGTAATTAGAAGTACGAGACTGGTGGAACTAACCTTATTGGATGTTTAACAGCCATATTTGGGGGCCTATACTAAGCTGGTCAGAGGGACATAAAGGACAGTTTTTGCCCCTTGCTCTCCAAGGTCGACCAAGTTCCAAGGGACTATAGAATATCTCTCAAAATGTCCTGTAACTGTGGTGAGTCACCTGTACTCTTGTTCATGGAGGCCATGGAGACCTCACCAGATGGACTTGAACCAGTGTCCAGTCTACAAAGAGGAGGGTCATATACTAAGCTGGTCAGAGGGACATAAAGGACAGTTTTTGCCCCTTGCTCTCCAAGGTCGACCAAGTTCCAAGGGACTATAGAATATCTCTCAAAATGTCCTGTAACTGTGGTGAGTCACCTGTACTCTTGTTCATGGAGGCCATGGAGACCTCACCAGATGGACTTGAACCAGTGTCCAGTCTACAAAGAGGAGGGTCAACTCAGAGGAAACATCTCATTCATGCTTCCAAGTGAAGCCAGCCATGGTCGAGCAGGGCCTTTGATTTACCTTCACATAGATAGAACTGGTAAAAGAAAGGATCCAGGGGCTCCTCCCAAGTCCATGTGACCCCTGAAAAACAGATCCTCAAATGGCCTTAAATGTAAATATAAATTGATTTATTTGGGCCAACTGTATGGTCTTCAACATCCAAAAGGAAAGTATAACCAAAGAGTAAAGTCATCAGTATATTTCTTTAAGAGATATACTTCAAGGGATTACACTTCTCAGACATTAGGCTTAAATCCATATAAAAGTTATTTAGACAGTTATCTCTCATTTATGATTTTTTCTGAATCAGAAAGTGCTGCTCAGATGTAAGACTTCAAATCTTGGTCTCCAATACTGTAGTGCCCACCTGTAGCTAAGGGAGACAACCCATTACTGTTCTAAAATGATGGCCAAATTTGTTTTCTCCCCCTATCTAGAAGCCTTTGAGAGGGAACTGACACTGATTCTAACCACTCCAACAGCTATCAAAATACTTGAAAGCCAATCCTGAATCTATCACTCTTGAGTCCAGCCTTGGCAGACAAAAGAAAAAGGAGGAGGAACCCAATAGAGGGATGCTTTTGGAAGCTCTCGTCAAGAAATTCCAATGGACTCTCATATGAACATTTGAAACCTGTCCTGTTCTAACTTTTTTCTAGTTCCCTGTCTGGAACTTGTAATGCTAATTACTCTTGTCTTTACTTCTCCTTCACATCTGCTATTCGCAGATCAAGGACTTTCTTTTCTCCCTACAGATAAGTTATGCAATTTGGGAAGACCCACTGAAGGGGTACTCCAGTTGCTTCATCCTGCGTCCCTACTCAGCATGGTAGAAGCCAGAGCAGTCTACGTCTCGATTCCCTATCCACAAGCTGCGTAACCTCTTCAGAGGATGGTGTGATAAGAATAGAAGGTAGGAAAAAAAATGAGTTATATTTGAGGAAGTATAAAAATTTGCTCCATGTTAATTAGTAGAGGTGAAACATGTTACCATTGAAATCTACCCGATGATTTTATATCCATGCTCAGGTAGATCTCAGAAAGTAACCAATTGTGACTAATTATAACCAGATACATAGAGATTAGAGACGCATATGCAAACATTTAAGTGTTAGTAGCATTAAAAGTGAGTTTTTCTGTACAAAACAGTGTATTTTAAAATGGAGATCGTTTTTAAAGGTTAAAACCTCATTCAATTTTATGTCTTATAGGGTTTATACTGAGTTCATTATTGTATAACTGTATTAATTCAACTGTGAACCTAAAAATTTATAGCCAATATTGAAAGAGATGCATCTTTGCTCTGGAAATTGTTATTGACTATGGTAATGCTACAATGAAATGCTTCTTCTAATCATGTGGTTATTAAATAATTTAAAAAATAAATTTTTTTTAAAAAAGATTAAGAGGTAGGGATTGGTTAGGCAGTTAGTATAAAAAGACCCCCCAAAAAAGTAGGTAGCTTCTTGGCTCAAAGTCAACATGTCCTTGGGCTTCTTAGCAACATACTCTGTTCCAAAAGCCAAATTTGGGAGCTCTCCTAATCCCTAAAATATTTTAGGGCTACCTCTTCAGAGGCGGTAATGTTACAGTAGCAGAAAGGCCCATTTAAAAAAAAGAAGAGTACATGAAGTTATCAGAAAAAAGTGATGGGGAGACATGAAAGGAGTTGGAGGGGAGGGAGTGGGATTTGATCAAAACACCTCATATGCTTATAGCCCTCTATGAATTTCTCAACAAATTATTAAAATAAGAAAGGAAGGAAGGAAGGAAGGAAGAAACAAAGAAAGAAAGAAAGAAAGAAAGAAAGAAAGAAAGAAAGAAA
>NW_008330327.1:2557262-2562955 GCF_000622305.1 Nannospalax galili
AAGAAAGTTAAGAAAAAAGTCTTTCAGACTTACTGCGGGCCACACAGCAAATTCTAGGACAGTGTAGGCTCCAAATCCAGACCATGACTTAAAATAATTTAATTTTTTTTTTAATCCCTGGGGGCTGGAGAGAGAGCTCAGTGGTTAAGAACAACTGCAGCTCTTCCCAGAGGATCTGAGTTCAGTTCTTAGTACCCACCTCAGGTGACTCACAACCACCTATAACTCCAGCTCCAAAGAATGCAATGCCCTCCTCTGGCCCCAATGGGCACCCAGACACAGATGGCACACACAAAGAAAGGAGAGAGAGAGAGAGAGAGAGAGAGAGAGAGAGAGAGAGAGAGAGAGAGAGAGGAGCGAGAGAGAGAGAGAAACACATACACATAAATTTAAAAATAAAAATAAATCTTAAAAAAAGTCTTTAGGGTAATGAGATGGCTCAATGGGTGAAGATGCTTGCCTCAAAGTCTGACAACCTGAGTTCGATCTCTGGGACTCATGGTGGAAGGAGAGAACTAACTCAAGTTATCCCGATTTCACACACACACACGCTGTGCCGAGCACATGTGTCTGCACATACACAAGAACATACAAAATAAACACATTTTCAAAAGAAAAAATCTTTGTGTAGGGCTAGCAAGATGGCACAGCGGGCAACGGTACTTGCCACATGCAAACAGAGATTAATTAATTTTAGATCCTGCATACATGCTTCTATGGTTTGTGTAAGCGCTACAACACAGGTCATGTGTTGAAGGCTATGTCTGCAGTCCATGGAGCTAACAGGAGGTGGTGCTAGAAGGTGGGAGCTAGTGGAAGAGCTTTATGAACTACTGGAGCATTCCTTCAAGGGCAGAAGGGGATCCCAAGTTCTTCCTGTCTTTCTTTGCTACTGGGCCAAGATGTGCGTAGCTTTGCTCTGCTACACTCTTGAACCAGGACACACGCATTGCCTCCTCACAGGCCCAAAGCAACAAGGCCAGAAATAGTCAGAAACCTCTAAAACTGTGAGCCACGTAAAACTTTTCTGGAGGTTGTGAGATTGCTCAGCAGGTAGGGTGACTTCCACCAAGCAGGAAAACCCGAGTTCAAGCCCCAGGACCCACATGGTGGAAGGAGAGAATGGCTCTTTGCTCCTCCACATGTAACATACACACAACCAATAAATAACTAAATGCAATAAAAAATTTTAAAACAAACCTTTTCTGTTTACCAATTGATTACCTCAGGTATTTGCTACAGGAAGCTGGCTAGCACTCATACTCAGAAACAAAACCAAAGGCTTACCCCAAACTAAGTGGTTATTAGCATGTCTCTGTAACTATACAGTAATAAATGTCTGGGCGCACACTGTGTACATTCCAACTAAGCTACTATCAATGACAACTTGCTATAGAATTAAGAAAGAGCATGGTCATTCTAAAAGATTCACGGGCCTCCTCTGAGTTTTCAGTAGGAAACGTGAAGTTCTAAAGCACCACATGGTTTTTGACATGCCCTGCTAAGTGTTAACACATTCAGTATACAAGGGTCTCAGCAGGAAGACATCCATATACATTTCCTCTGCTTACTTCACAGTATGGGACCTTAAACTGCGCCCCCCCCCCACCAAAAAGCTCACGTGTTGAATCTTGGCCCCCAGCTGGTTGCTGCTATTGGGTGATGGTGGCAACTTTAGGGGGTGAGGCCTATTTGAATGAAGTAGGTCACTGGGGGCTGATGGGAAGGGACGCTGACACCTGACCCATTCCTCCCTGTCTCTGCTGCTTCCTGGTCACCATAAGGTGGGCCACTCTATTTTACCACATGCTTCCTCCACAATTTAGCCCTACTACAGGCCCAGAAGTAATGGCACCAAGTAACCAAGGAATGAAACTTCTAAAATCATGAACCAAAATAAATCTTTCCTCCTTTAAGTATTCTGTCACAGCCATGGAAAAGTGACTGACACCCTTGACTGATGCCTCACTCTTCCCCCTTGGCTGATGCTTTTAGAAAGTGATTTGTTTTCCTTACACTAAGCAAAAGCATAAAAAGAAACTAAGCATTTGCATGAACACCATCTCTTTCACAGTTCACAGCACTATACCACAACCACCTTGTCCTGAGTGGGTCTGTCCCATTTAAGTGCTTCCTTACTGTGGATGAAAACTTCAGAAAACCTACAGAATGCAAAAAGCCAGACAGAGGCTGAGCCTTGTGGATTAGTAGGCTATGGGCTATACCACAACCACCTTGTCCTGAATGGGTCTATCCCATTTAAGTGCTTCCTTACTGTGGATGAAAATTTCACAAAACCTAAAGAATGCAAAAAGCCAGACAGAGGCTGAGCCTTGTGGATTAGTAGGCTATGGATTGTTACATGAGTGGGAGATGCACACAAGCCCCAAGGGGCCCATCATACTTTATCACACTCCAACCATTTCTCCCATGTTAACTGCCTCTCTAAATTTGTCAATCACTAATAACAGTAGCTAGTGCTTATTAAGTACCTACTTACAAAAGGCCTTGCTAATAGTGGTTTCTTGTCATTCTGATAACATCCACAAATGAAATGCCCTTTTATAAATACAAAGCCTGCTATTTCACAGTTGAGAGGTCTCTTGTCAGCCATGGCTCCTGTCCCACTTGCACATATACTCTTATCCATGTGTGTCTGCACCATTTGCAAAACCAAACTGATGCACACACATTTTATTCCTGTATGCACCCCTCTCCTCCAGGCAAACCTCAGTGGAGTTTCCTCCTTCCCATCACTGCCCCAGCAGCTTTTTAATGAACACAAAAAAACCTGTGCAACTACACACTGTGTACCTGCTGGAACCCGGGCATGGTGCCAGGGACTAATGACATGCTGGTGTGCATAAGACACAGACCCTGACACCACAGAGGCTTCAGGAAGAAACCAAGCTTTTATCTTTCAGGTGACAGTGGTCAGGGGCCCCAGATACGAGAAGTCTATGCTGTCAACTCAGGGCCTTTGTTAACACACAAACATCATATAAAATAAATGTAAGTAATAAATGCATAGGTTTTCTGACTGGGCTTGGTGGTGGGGCTAGGAGCAGGGACAGAGGACACATGCATGCTGCTGCTGTTCTAGAGCATTCTGTCTGGCACAGCCGTCTTGGCCTTTTCATTACTCAGGTCCCAGAGAGAGAAGTGAAAAGCTGCTCTTCCTGCCACTGGACCTTCCTTTTATCTATGTTCTCACGGCACCCAAAGATGCAGCTGCCTCTGCTCTCACAACAGTCACAACTGAGGAAGGAGGCCAAGAGGAAGGAAGCTGTCCAAGGGCTCCGCAGGGCTGAGGGGCCCTCCCCACCCAGCTGTGGAGATGAGATCATCAGTAATTGACTCAGTCAGTACTCGGAGTCAGAGAGCCTCAAAGCCCACGACCACACCCCTCACATGGCCACTGGGCCCTCACACTTCACCTCCGTAACCCAGGAGAAATGGCTCTGAGACATCCACGAAGCCGGTCAACAAGCAAACGGAAACAAGCCCCAGCAGCTGGGAAGCGAGCAGCATCTGAGCAGGCACAGACCTCTGCTCTCCTACAGCACATACATCCTGGCAGATTTACCTGTGAATTGTGAAACCCTGTTTCTCCTAAAATGTTGGGTGCCCAGATCACAACGAGTCTATAGACAGCATCCGAAGTGTTGCCCTATTCATACTGCGCATTCCCACCACCAGTCTACACCACCTGCCTACCCACCATGGGTCACAGTCTCTGAGCTCTGACTTAAGTGCAAGAATATCTATAGCTCATACTACACAGAATGGAAAATTACAAAATACAGAGCTGGAATAAGTAAATATGAAGGGTTTTGAAGTCCCTTTTCTACATCTTACCAGAGTACCCAAGCTCTGACACAGCAAAAAAGCAGAGGGGGTGAAGGGGAAGCAGGCATGGAAAGGAATACCACATTGCCTGAGCAATTCGTGAAAGCATGCCCTAGCCCTGGGCAGTGTCAGCCCCTTTCACCTGGCCTGGTCTCAAATGTCCCTATCTGCGCACTAGTTTCCAACAAACTTTCACTAAATAATGAAGCTGATGCTACACTCCAATCTGAACAGCTCTTCCCACTCCCTACAAGGAAGCCAGAGTCCTCTACAGAGTTCCAGATACCAGAGAACGGAGGCAAATGAAGTTGAAGCTTCCCCGGCTGACATGGGGAAGCAGGTTATATAGCTCAGGGCCTCAGCACACCCAGAAACATTTCTATAAGAGCAAGCTTCAAACCATTGCAAAGAGGTGTGCACCCATGTCATGCGATGCCACGGAGGTCAGAAGAGGGCTTCGAATTCCCCTGGAACTGGAGTTAAGGACGGTTCGTAGCCGCCATGTGGATGCTGGGAATCGAACCTGGGTCCTCTGCAAGGGCAGTCAGTGCTCTTAACCGCTGAGCCATCTCTCCAGCCCCAGAAGTACACTTTATAAAGACATGCAATGGGTTTCTGAGTCCTAACTACACCACTTAATGCAACTCCTAACAGAGAAAAGAGCCATCGCAGTCATTCTGCCAACATAAGATTAATAGGGACTGTTTTACTACTGGTAATAACTGTTCTTCTTTTTTAATTTTTTTTTAAATTTTTATGTGTAAGAGTGATTTCCCTGCATTTATGTATGTGCATTACATACATGCCTGGTGCTCTTAGAAGCCAGAAGAGTTTATCAGATCCCTGGAAATGGAGTTACAGACAGCTGTAAGCTATCAAGTACCATGCAGGTACTGGGATTCAAACCTGGGTCCTCTGCAAGAGTAGTCAGCGCTCTTAACAGCTGAGTCCTCTCTCCAGCCCAACAATAACAATTTTTTGACATATACTCAAAAAATGCTTTATAATTCTCAGAGTGCTCATGTTCCTTTGGGGCGAACAGGATGAGTGCTCTATGCCTGTGTAGTAAGACAAGACTCCACGCAGCCTTGAAGAGCTTGCTCTAGGTCACACAGGCAATCAGAGTCAATATGCAGGGCTGGAGTTTGTATGCGAATTACAGGAATACACCAAGTGATTCTGTGGTCAAGAAAGTAGGAAGCCTTGAGCCAGAGACAGTGGCACGTATCTGTAATCCCGGCACTAAGAAACAAGGCAGGAAGGATCATGAGTTCAAGGTCACCTGGACCACAGTGAGACCCTAAAAATAGGATGAGAAAAAGAAGAAAGAGGAAAAAGAAAGAACAGAGAGAGGGGAGGGAGGGAACAGGGGAGTCAAGGGGAGAGGGAGGAGGGTGAGAGGTGAGGAAACGAAACGAAGCGACGGGAGGGGAGAGAAACCCTGGTAAAAAGTAAGCAGGTAAAACTGTCATTTGCAAGCATACACATATACATACACATATACATATACATATAAGGGTGAGAGGTGAGGAAACGAAACGTAGCGACGGGAGGGGAGAGAAACCCTGGTAAAAAGTAAGCAGGTAAAAC
Organism: Nannospalax galili; assembly: GCF_000622305.1. Lineage (NCBI taxonomy): Eukaryota > Metazoa > Chordata > Mammalia > Rodentia > Spalacidae > Nannospalax > Nannospalax galili. Next base: position 2,562,702 of record NW_008330327.1, read on the forward strand.
TGTCATTTGCAAGCATACACATATACATACACATATACATATACATATACATATACATATACATATACATATACATACACATATACATATACATACACATATACATACACATACACATATACATATACACATACACATATACATATACATATATACATATACATATACATACACATATACATATACATATATACATATACATATACATACACATATACATATACATACACATATACATACACATACACATATAC
>NW_008330327.1:2563149-2587365 GCF_000622305.1 Nannospalax galili
CATATATATATATACATATATGCCTTGATACACATATACACACACACAAATAAATATCAAAGCAATATTTTTTAACTTAATTTAATGTTAGCTACTACAGAATGGGCTATCCATTCAGATAGCGTGCCAGATTAAAAATAGGTGATATGTCCAAACTATAGGTTAAAACATAGCTTTCGTCATACCCCAAAACAGCATATTAGCCACAAACCACTCCCACCTCTTTGCAGAACAGCATCAATATTTAATCTAATTACTAGTAAATGGGCAACGCTGGCTTTCCTTCCGATGTTACTAGAACATCCAGGATCGTCATGAGCCTATGGTGCCCTCTAGTGGTAAGCACCTCCCTGCAGGCTGGGTGGAAAAGACTAACTCACTTCTAAGGTCAAAGAACAAAGATGAAAGAAAAACAGAAAGACAGAAGCGAGGGAGAAAGGGGAGGAAAGACAGATGAGGGAGGGACGGAGAGAGGGAGGGAGGGAAGAAAACAGCAGGGTTTAAATATCCCCACAGGCTCATATGTTTGAACACTTGGTCTCCACATTGTGGTGCTGCTTGACCTTTAGGAGGTGGGTCTTTATTGAAGAGAGTATGTCACTGAGGGTGGGCTCTGAGGTTCTCTAGCCTGACCCCATTCCTGTTCTCTCTCTCCCTCCCTCTCTCCCTCCCTCCCTCCCTCCTTCCCTCCCTCTCTCCCCCTCTCTCTCTCTCCTCTCTCTCTCTGCTTCCTGTGTGTGAAGACAATGCAATCACTCTGCTTTCTGACTGGCAAGCCAGCTTCATGCTCCTACAGCCACGCCACCCTACCATAACTGAGTTTATCCACTCTGACACTGTAAACCAAAATAAACCCATTCGTCACTAACTTGCGTTTTTGTCAGGGTATTTTATCATAATAACAAAAATTAACTAATAATAAACAGGTAGCCAGGAAAGATAGACAATAGATTTTTTAGGAAAAAAAATCTCAACACACAGATATTTATTTATGAATTAGATTACTGTTATATAATTTTGTTCATTATAAAACATACAATAAGCTTTTTTAAATGTAACCTATACAGAGGTTCAAATTTCCTCTTACACCCCAATAGCATATATCAGGCACCCATGTGAAGATGACTGGGTTATTGAGACGACCCTTAAAACACTGTGATTTTATTCAGAAATATCGCACCATAATTTCCATCCTTGAGAAGACAGCCTCAAAACCACTTTCTTTTGAAGGAGCTTATGGCTAATTTGAGTTTTCATGAGTGAATGAGGCAGTAACTCTTATATTGACTAGTTACAAAAATACAGTCATGTTAACAACAAAGATGAAGATTTTTTAATCAACTTGGGTGAAACCCAGACCAGAGAACAATTTTGTTTGTAATGCACAACAGCATAAGAAGCTCGGCATTCTACATAACGCACTTCTATATGTAAGAAATCTCAGCATTCCCGAAACCCTTCTTCTATAAATGTCCCCATTACAGGGATGGGAAGTGCTCATCTCAGGGCACAGGAATGGGGCATGCCCCGCCTTGGTGAGCAGAGAACCACGCAGGCTCATCTGCTCATGATCTGCAGGATCATGTCTGCAGAGACTCAGAAGAGGTAGGAACAACACCCAGCATGCACCAAGCTTTCAACGCTCTGCTCTTTCAAGGCAATAATTCACAAATTATTCCAAAAGAATATTCTGGAATAGGTGCCAGGCCCCCATAAGAGTAGGCTAAAACAAGTTTTGGGCTGTTTTTATTGTTCTATCTCTTCTTTCCACATGCCCGGTTCCAATAACTAAAGAGCAAAGACGCTTCATGAGCTGGCCAGTGTTTTCGGTTAGGATGTTAAAGCTAACCTCAACACTCCTTGTGCCTAGAAAAGCTGCATGTATGATGGGCATTTTTCATTGTGAAAATAAAACTGCTTTTCTTTCAAGTTATACTGAGAAAAGAAATTATATTTATATAGCAGTTCACTAGCAAAACAGTCTGTTGACAGGAAAAAATAAAAATTGTAATCACTAAGCCTTTTCAAAGACCGTGCTTATATAACAGCCATGCATGGCCCTCTGCTGTATTAAATCAAAATACACTCCTCCCTAAATTAAAGCCAAAACACCTATAAAAACCCATTACTAAACAAAAGATACACTAAAATTCAAATGAAGACAGGAAAACGATGAAGAGAAAGTTTGCCACCAATGAGGTTGAGCCAACCCAATGAGCATTTCCTTACAATAATGGTGAGTCACTCTGATCTAACAAAAAGAAAGACTTCAGATTTCACATGCCTTCATAAGACACGTATACATTAAAGAAAAAAATTTCACCACAGTTTACTGAATGAGAAAGAAGAAAATAAAAGAAAAAGAAGAGAAGAAATTAACTACCTCTTGGTTATCTTTGTTTTGGTTTGCCCAGAAAATTTTATGATAAAGTGTCTCCATTGAATTGCTGGAATCAGTTCGGTCAAAACAATGACGGTCCAAGACTTCCAGTGTGTGCAAAACCCGACTAATAGTCACTCCTAGATGCAGAAATTAAGGAAGCAGTTAAAGGAGCCAAAAATAGCACAGTACAAAAATTATCATTATGCAAGGGAGAGGGGTTTTTTAATTCTCAATATATATTATCAATGAACTGTAAAGGCTAAACTTGACATTCTAGACAGGCAGCAACTTAAAGGCATAAAGCTCCCTTATTGATGAGGAGTACTTTACCAGAATGAGAAGAAGGCCTTAAGCCCAGCACGCTGAAGCACTCACTTTTGGTTGTATACTATACCTGCTGTAGACTCTTGGCACTTGTCAAAAGACCACCGAACTTCTACTGCACGGCCTCTTTGTTTAATCTGCTGTTCCACCTCATAGATCCTTGCCCGAACCTGAAAGATAAACACTTCTAATTAAGTTTTGCTTGAAAACCTACAATGGCTGTCTAAATCGTGTCACATTTTCTCTGTGAACAGAGTACCCATGGTGAAGGACAATCTTGACCATATCATAGGGAACACAAACTCCTGTATGAGCATCACATTTTTACATTTACAAATGATTTGATTCAATAATAAATTTTTCAATAATGGCTCATTAATAATATATAATAAAATTATAATTGTAATATAACAATAATAATAATAAATGCCTGAAACAAGATTTTAACAAGTGAATTTTTTTTTACAATACCATAAGGAAAGGTGGGGATTCTAACATCCTCGAGCAACTCATCTATGCAGGAAAGGAACTAGCAACTTAGCTACATAGTAAGAAATAAGGATCTTATTGTGAAAATTAGTCACAATCCCATGACTCAAGCTATATAAATCCTTAAAACAAATAACGCAGCACTACTAAGAGCATGGAATAACTACTAAACATCACAAACTACTGTTTCAGGGTCACAGGCAGGAGTCAGAGTCCCCACCAAAATCCCTGGGTGGCAGAACACTTCATGAACACCTGTGGCTGGAAAGAGGCGAGAGAAACCCAAAGCTTCCCTAGGGAGTCAGGGCAGAGCTGGGACTCACACTCAGATATCTCAGATACCAAGATACCCAGATGTTCCTAGAGAATGAAAACATCCACCCATGGAAGCACTGAAACAAAGTCTACCTGCTGATTGAAAGCTGTGTTCCCACCAGGCATGGGAAGGCTGGAAGGGGCCACCTGCAGCAGATCCAGGGGTGAGCCTGGGTTTATGCTCTTATTTTCATTTGTGGAATAATTCCACACCAAGGCACTTGGGCAACAGAGAGTGACAGTCTAGAAATGAAGCAGCAAATCCAGGTATTTAGAGGTAGGAGGAAAAGTGTACCCATCAATTCACAATAAATGAGACTTTACCACATAAATCATAGTTTTCTGCCGATGTATCTAAAATGCAAATGTCTGTTTCCATTATCAAGTATCCAAGTGATGAGACAAGACTAAGAATCAACACAGTGAAAAGTATAGCTACTGAAAAATTAGGGAATATTATCATTTATTGGCTAATATTCCAACACAAGCAATGTAGAAAACTTCTTAAAAGGCAGTCATTTTATAAAATAAAAGGCAGTAATTAACACTTCCAATTATTTTTATATAGAGTTAAAGTGAAATACAATTAGACTATTAAGAGTTAAGTTTTTGATTTTTTAAAATTATCTTTTAAATCTCTCAAATGGTGTAGCTGTATCTTCATAAATACCAGGCAGGCAATACCCCTGTACATACATTAGCAAACTTTTTCTATAAAAATCCAAACACAGTATTTTCAGCTCTGCAGGCTACCTACAATTTCTATCACACATTCTCCTTCTGTTGTTTTAATAATGAAATAAATCAAGAATGCTGTTTCTAGTCCCTAGGCTGTACTTGACCTACAGAACATAACTCGCCCACTTCTGCCCTCAACTCTCGTATGTCCTCTTCTACTCAGCCAGCTTGTGAGAAATATTTTATACCATCACAGCTGCTCATGAGTTAGACACTGCTATTCCCCAGTTTCACCCGAAAGAAGCATGAGCCACAAAGGAGATTCCTAACGGGACCAGGTCTGGGTATAGCACATGTGCTCTGAACCACTGTGCTGCCCTGCTATGCTCTGAATCCTATCGCTCGCATTTAATTTACTCTACATTTAATTTACTCTACATTTAACACTGTTCTGAAGCTGACAGCCATCACGCCCTTAACCCTGAGAGGTAAAGAGGCAAGAACTCTCATCATCCTGCTTGAATGTGGGGATGCAGAGGCTTCGGATCAAAACCAAGCAGCAGAGTAAGCTCAAACCAGGTCTGTGTCTATGTTTGCAAGTATGTGTCTTAACCTTGTATGTTCTCACACCATGCAACAAAAAACTGAGAGCTTAGAAAACAAATGCCTTTTTGCAAAAACATGCAATTATATTTTAAAAGTGAATCATGAGTCCTAGGAGAAAGCCTATGGGACAGACATGAAGAATGCCCAATCCCTAGACTTCCACTGATGCATTGGTCTCCACTGGTCCTCATTGCTATCTCCTAGCCAGGAAGGTGGGGTTCCTGGATCCTAACTGTGCTAGAACTCTCCCTGTATTCTTAGTTGCAAAGCCTTCTACATGCAGGAAGATTTGCCAAACATCCCTCCTCTCCTATTTCCAGACTCTGCCCTACTACTTTTCCATTATCTTAGAAATATGCTTAGCTATGCCCAACAGAAATAACTGATGTCCACTCAAACCTCTGCACTGGTAACATACTTGCCCAGCAGGCACAGGCTCTAGGTTCAGTGCCCAGCACTGAAAACAGAAATATCCACTTATCTGGCAGCCACTGCTATCCATGATCCATTCTCCACTCTCTTCTCTTCCCTTTACACAGTTATCAAAAGAACAGCTAATCTTTCTCCTCGTTCTGTCACTCCTCAGTGACCACCACTGTCAAGTGCAACTTTGTAATGCTCCTACAGACATCTCCAGTACACTAAGTAAGCTCTGTCCACTATAAACTCTTTCTTTTACTACAAACTCCTCTTAGAAATGTTCTGTAGACTACAGCAATTTAGCACAGTAGGAGTATTCATTTGGGATCCAGAGCTCCTGGGGTCTGAATTCCAGCTCTAGAACTTGTTCTGTGATCCGTACCACCATCTCATTATCGGTGTTACAGTAAGTATGATGGTTTCTGTATCTCAAGGCTGGTTCAGAAAACTAAATGACAGTAATACATGTTACAACTTGATATAGTGCTTAAAACTGGATTAATATAATGCTTAAAACATTTTTTTTTTGTCTTTTTGAGACAGGGTCTTCCTGTAGCCACAGCTGGCCTGGAATTCACTATGTAGATCAGGCCGGCCTCCATCTCATGGAGATCCACCTGCCTCTGCCTTCCAAGTGATGGGATTAAAGGTATGTGCCACCATGCTAGTCCAACGTGTTTAAACTATAATAAACTATGACTGTACTTTCAGTACTCTCAAGGTCTGCTTCTAGAATACTCCCTCCTGTTCTCTCCCTGATTGGACCAACCCTCCTGTTCTCCTTTATTGACTTTTCCTTAGCTCATTTCTTAACCTCTCATGAACTTCAGATCCAGAGGTCCTTTCTCACTAGGTGCTCTATAGGTGATCTCAGCCTGTTTTGGGTTTGGAGCAGCCAAGGGGCCTTGATAACTCAAACGCCATACAGCTGATCAGCTGTCTGCCCTACTCTTCAGAACTAGACATGAAACAATCTCTCGAACATATCCTCTCAGAGGTCCAACAAGCAAAAAAAAAAAAAAAAAAATTGTCATTTTTTTGTATCTAGGAGGCACTAGTTCCAAGATCCCCACTGATACCAAAATCTACAGATATTCAAGTCTCATATCTAAAACTGTGCAGTATTTGCATATAATCTATGTAATCCTCCTGCAGCCTTTGAATCACCTCTGGATTACATAAATGGCATGTGAATAGCTGTCACATCATGTTATGTAGGAAATATTAAGAAAAAAGGTCTGCATTTATGATCGATACATATGAATTTTTTTTCTGAAAATCCACTAGTAGTAGACTCCTCAACTGTGAACACTTGCACACAAAAGGTTTAAACAGCTCCAAATTGACTGACTCAAATCCTTCCAAACATTCTCTTGGTCTTGTGTCCCTCCGACTCCCGTGTCCTACCCCACAGAACTTTCACTTACTGGGCCCAAAATAATCTAACTGAAGTGCAGCTGACAGTGTCACTTCCCCGTACAAACCTCCAAGGACATCCCCATGTAAGGCCCAAGGGGCTTTCCACTCACATACACCGACCTGCACGCAGGATGAGTAACCATCCCTCTAAAGTCTTTACCTAGGGTAGTCCCTCTGCCAGGAAATCTCTTAGCACTGAAACTCATTAACACCTACAAACCTTGCCTGAAAAAGCCTCCCAGTCTTTCAAATTGAGCTAAACGTTCCCTTTCAATTGCCATAGGTCCCCTAAGCATCCTTCCATTAACACTTGGCACATTCCATTGAAATTATAATTCTGAGTTCCTAACAGGACCATGGACTCAACTAGAGTGGAGACCATGCCTTCTGGAAGTTCCAGGGCTCCTTAGTAGAGAACAAGACACACTAAGAACTCAAGGAATAGAAAGTGAGCACTAGAGTAGGAGATCTAGGGAAGACCGCTCTTTTTTCTAATTTAATGAGTCCAGAGCCACCACACTGCTGTGTTTTCAGACCCGGCAACAAGGCCTGACTCTAAAGGAACAGAGAGGCAACCAACTTAATATGTGGACTGTGGAAGCTGAGCCTGCTAATCCCCAAGAACTGTCTCAATGGAACAGTCACACAGCTGACTTGCTCTGTGGGTTCCCTGGAGGACATGCAATTGAATTGCTTAACCCACCTAAAAAGGCAAACAAAAAACCATATATGCATCACTCGTCTGTAATTCCTGCACTCAGGAGACTGAGGAGAGAGGGCTGCTACGAGTTCCAGTCTAGGCTAGGCTACAGAGTGGCATTCTATCTCTAAAAGAAACAGCAACAAAAAACAAACAAGAACAATCGCACAAAGAACAACCACAATAACCTTCTTCTGCACAGATACAACAAATCTCTCAGTCTCATTCAACAAACACAGTAATAAAAACCACAACATTCCAATCTAAGTGACTCAAGTCAGAATACTAGATGTGTGGTATGAAAGATGAAGGTCCTATTCCCAACCCAATTCTTTCCCACATCAAGTTTTAACATAAAATAATATGGGTCATAGGCTTACCTGTAACATACAACTAAGTCCATATACCAGGGGGCCATGCTGTGCACAAGAAAGGTAATCTGAGAAGGCCAGCTGCACAGGACTCATGCCAGGGCCAGGGGGGCCAGGGCTGGGGGTCCCAATACTCGCGTTGTTTGGTCCAATCATCATGTGGGGCGAGTGAGAAGCAAGGAGGTTGGGGCTATCGCTCAGCAGCAACGCAAGACGCCGGGCACAAAAGTAGGCAAGACGACGGGACAGGTAAGCCGACTGAACAAACTCATCTGAATACTGAGGAGTAGGACACCAGGCATCAGTCATGTCTTACACTTCGAAACAACTATTTCGATTCAACTTTTCATCGTTAGGGGGAATGAACTTCAAAAGTATTACACAGACCAAAGTTATCCAGTAGGAATATAATGTGAGCTACATAGAGAATCTTAAGTTTTCCAGTAGCCATCAAGAAAATAAGAGTTTGGAGGGATGGCTCAAAGATTAAGAACGCTTTCTGTTCCTGCAGAGGCAGAGTTCGGTTCCCAGCTCCCAGTGCACAAAAATTCATGCAGACACACACACACACACACACACACACATACACACACACACACACACATGCTTTCTGTTCCTGCAGAGGCAGAGTTCGGTTCCCAGCACCCAGTGCACAAAAATTCATGCAGACACACACACACACACACACACACATACACACACGCACGCACACACGCACACAGTTTAAAAAAAAACAGTCAAAATTAAAAGAATAACATGCTGTATTTAACCCAATGTTTTCAAAATGTTATTATTTCAACACGTAATTAACATTTACATATTTCAAGTATCTATTCCCTTTTCCATAAAGTCTGGAACCTGGTGTGCATTTTATACTGCAGTACATCTCACTTCGTGGTGATAAATTTTCACGTTTCAGTGTTCAGAAGCCCATCATGCTAGCAGCTACTTGAACAGGCAGTGCAAGTACAGACCCTCCCAGGAGACACACAGGACCCGTGTGTGCAGGACCTGGAGGGGGGAATGACTGATAGAGGGAGAGCACTGCCCATGGATGCATTTTGAAGTCATCTGAATTATCAAATATGGATGCACCTTCAAGTCATCTGAATTATCAAACACATCTATGTATTACTTTTCTAAGAAAAATAATAAATAAATCACCTCCAAACAAGCTGAATTTTAATAGGTCTTTGGCAAATTATTCCTAAACCAGGTACTCAACAACTGTCAAAAGCATATGGACGGTTCTCTATATTCTTTTTAATATTTTATTTATTATTTTTATTTTATGTGTATGCGTGTATTGCCTGCATGCAGGTAAGTGCAATGCCTGCGGAGGACAGAGGAGGCTGTCAGATCCCCTAGAACTGGAGTTACGGATAGTTGTTAGCTGTCACGCGGGTGCTGGGATTTGAACCTGGATCTTCTACAAGAACAGTCAGTGTTCTCAGCCTCTGAGCCATCTCTCCAGCCCTGGTTCTCTATATTCTTAAAAAGAAGCAAACTGCTTTGAATTCCTCAGTAATCTGTGAACAAGGAGATAGCACTTAAAGGCTTCTGAGCACAAAAGCAGAAGACCAATGTGAGGTAAGATTATGTGTGGACAAAAAGCCTAACAGGCAAACGCATCACAACATTCAGAACACCTTTTCTTCCATTTCAAAAGGGGTGGATTTTTCCCCTTTCTACGCCTACTTACATACTCATCCTTATCAAATTCATTTCTTGCTCATAACACCAACTGGGTCAAGGTGAGATCACTGTACCTGCAGCATCAGTGGTAACAAGAGTTTAAGAAGATCATCATCCACTGGTCTGATCTTTTCTAAGACATCCAGGATCCATGTCAAATATTCATGTTTTTCCAACATTCCTTCCTTAAATAGACAAAGAGAAACCAATTAGAAGAACCAATTAAGTCTTTAAAGACACTATTATGCTTACATGTAATTTCACTTCTTTCTGTTAGAATGACACACAGTCTCAAACCACAGTCCAAATTCCCAATAAAACGAAGACCTCTAGGGGTTTTTATATGTGTGGTCTGGGGTTCTGGTTTTGTTCTCTGGTAGTCTGTTTCATTCTAAATTGATTTCAGTAAATAACTCCAACAATAACAAGAAAAGATAGTTTTCACATTCTGGGCCTCACATCTTCAACAAAACATGAGGAACATGGACTCATTTTCAGGGGAGGAAACAAGGCTCACGGTGAGGGTTACAAAGACGGAAAGGTCTGCTCACATCATCAACTCAATAAATGTCTGAAAAGTCCCACCAGACTCTGCCCTGTCATGTCCTAAAATGACTCTCAGATTATTAATTAGAATATTAATTTGATGACTTATAATATAAAAGATGGACTTCATAATAAAACAAGGTATAAATAGCCCTACACCACCACACTGAAAAACAACATCTCCACAAATTTCCAAAATGTCGCCCTAGACAAGGGCCTTTTGTTCTCATTCTAAACTGAGGCAGGTGACAAGCTATCTACCACTGAGCTGTATTTCTAGTGAGACCACTCGTCCTGACATAAATATCCTTTTGCCAAGTGCCTTCATGTACACAGACACATACACAAAACACATTTTTATGGCTTTCTATGCATATATATTTGAAGCTACATCACAGTTTTGTATTGTGATTAAAGCAGAAAAAAGCCATGCCATAATTAAGAAAAATATATTTATCTAATTAAAGACATAAATATTTAAAATAAATTTGCATTAATGTACAAGAGATGTTTAATATAAGATAAATAAATAATTTAAAAAAGAAGTCCTGGGGCTGTGGAGATAGCTCACTGAGTTAAGTGTTTGCTGTACCCATGAGGACCTGAGTCTGATCCCCAGCACCTACATTTTTTAAAAGCCAGGTGTGGTGATGTGCACCTGCAATACCAGCACAGGAGGTGGATACAGGCAGATCCTTGGAATTGCTGGCCAGCCACATAGCCTTATCTGTAAGCCCAACATTTTACTGAAAGACCCTGTCTCAAAACCCCAGGTGGATGACTTCTGAGGTACAGGTCAGTGCTTCAGCACTGACCTCCAGCCTCCACATATCCATGCAGACAGGAACAGGCACCAGCACATGCACACACATTAAATAAATAAATAAATAAATAACTGTTAAGACAGACTTTCTGCCCCCTCATTGCTTCTGTGGCTCTTTTGTCCATCCACAAGTTTCTAGAAAGCAATAGGAGTTCCTCAGACACCTTTCTTAATTTTTTGATTTATTTATTTCCACTTATGTGTGAGAGTTTTGCCTGTATGTATGTGCACCATGTCTATGCAATACCCACAGAGGCAATAGGCATCGGATTCCCTAGAACTGGAGTTACAGATGGTTGTTAGCCACTGTGTTGGTGCTGGGAACTGAACCCAGGTCCTCTGCAAGAGTAACCAGTGCTCTTAACTGCAAATCCCAAATATAGAAACAAAACAAAAAGAGACTGATTTCAATGTTACTAATATATAACCTTTCTAACATTACTGAACATGCTGAGAAGACCTTTTTCAAGAAGTAAACTAAACACACAGTTTAGTAAAAGTCATAAAAGTGCAGAGCAGGCAATGCAGAAGTTCTATTACCGCCTTTGAGCTGTTTTTAAAATTTGGTTATTATAATTAAGGTTCCACCGGGAACACTTCAAATCCAAACACTCTTCAGTTTCTCTTTGATTAATATATGGATATTGAATGTCTCTGATGATAATAAAGAAACCTTTAGCTAATCCAGTTACGGCTTTGAGCTGTTTTTAAAATTTGGTTATTATAATTAAGGTTCCACCAGGAACACTTCAAATCCAAACACTCTTCAGTTTCTCTTTGATTAATACGTGGATATTGAATGTCTCTGATGATAATAAAGAAACCTTTAGCTAATCCAGTTTGCCCAAAATAAAGTCTGAGGCAAATGACACCACAAGTGTCCTCTGGTGGTCAATAGGAGCTATAGCAGCTTCTCTGGGTGAGAATTCAGGGGTTCTCAATGCTCTTACTCCTCTCCTCCAATCTGCATTTCAAAATGCAGCTGAACCCAATAAAAACAACCTTTCCAGGGAATAATTCCATTCCAAAGGAGACCTGTTGTGCCACAGGATGCATCAGCACAAAGTTGTTTCTAAATAAATATATCCAATTTGCAAAGTAAAGGGTCTAAAAGGATTGTATTTAATAGCACAATTAGAAAATAATTAAGGGCACTAAAAGACATGATGCCATTGAAAGCTGGAGGTGAATATGTGTAATAGACTGTCATCTTAGGCCAAACATGAGACCTGGCACACACTGTACGAAATGCGCCTGGCATGATACATGCCTATAATCCCAGCACATGGGAGGCAAAGGCAGGGGCATTATGGCAAGTTCAAAGCCAGCCAGGTCTACATAGTGATTCAATGACAGTGAGGGCTACACATCAAGACCCTGCCTCAAATACCCATTCACAAAAAAAGAGAGGCTGCTATCTGTGAACACGTAAGTTCACATAAAGATATCTCTCAGGTCCCAGAAAATACAACTGCAGTCAAATATGAGCAGGTTTTTGTCAACTAAAGACCACCTATACCACAGGTAGATTCCATGCCATATAGTCTCAGTGTCCAGGAACCATACTATCTACATTTACATGGGCATACTCTATGAGGTTTCCACTACGATGAAATCGCCCAGTGACACATTTCTCTAGCAGCAACCCTGTATGGGGAATGTGCTTCCTTGTCTTGAATGCCTCGAGCAGATTACCTGGAACATGTGAAATGCCAGCTTCTCGGTGTACTGCCACTGCTCCATGGCTTGCTCCACCTCTGGTGGCACAGGGACAGGACCATCGCCTGCACTGGAGGCCATGTGGTAAAAGTCAGAAATTTTGATCAACTGCTCTCTAAGGTATCTGGTAGATATCTGTGTCCATTCTGCATTTAAAAAAAATAAAAGATTCCAAATTCTAATCACAATGAAATAAAAGTTACATTTTTTTCTCCCCATTTCTGATTACCCTGAGGATATACTTACAAATCTAACATCTGTTACATAAAAGTGATTTTTGCATATGCAAACACTCAGGAAAGCATGTCCATCACCGAGCCTATGGGAAGGCACACTAGGTAAGGTGGCCTGTCTACAACAGCCAGCAGAGAACCCCGCCAGCTCTCAAGAGAAACAAGCCATCCTATTCTTGGGCTTCTGTGTACCTTAACCTAAAAGAAAAGATGCCCATACTTGAACTTCATCATCTGGTGATCATCTGTAATGAACAAGAGTGAGTATACCCAAAATACCAACATCTACAGAAAACAGGAGGCAGCTAAGAAATCTCAACCCTACAACAAAAGGCAGCAAAAACCCTTCCAATGTAGCTTGTAGGGTCTGTTTCTTTCAGATGCTGCATCAAGTTTCAAACACGCCCAGTTAAAATGTGTAGGCTTTGGGTCAATCCATAGGAGGACAGACACCCACCACACAATGAACTATGCTTTCCAAGTGCTCCCAGGATGTGCACAGACACAGGCATGCCTGATCCTGGCATGTTCATCTGAACCTTCAATTGTTCTCTCTTCAACCAGCACTGATTTCCCAGAACCCAGAAAGTGCTGAGTTAGGCACGATGAGAAGCAGTAAAAGATAGGACATGAAAGGAACCGGAAACATCACACGAAGAAGAGGGAAAAAATCTCATAACTCCTGGGCTGAAGAGATGACTCCATAAATAAAATGCTTGCAATGCAAGTGTGAAGACTTGACTTTGAATCCAAAGAACCCTTGCATAGCTTGGCCTGACAGCACGTGATTATAACGCCCAGTGCTCCTATGGCAAGATGGGAGACACAGAGAGGAGATCCCTGCAAGCCTGTCTGGTGGAAGCAGTGCAGCTTTGCAGCAAACAACAGAGATCGCCTCAAACAAGGTGGAAGGGTGCCAACTCTTTAAACTGTCTTGTGATCTCTACATGCATGCAACTGCATGTGTATACACGCAGACACACACATCACAAACATATCTAAGCACACATACACACACTAGTACACACAAAAAAATACAAAAATTATTTAGGAATATCTGCCATAGGGACACAAGTCCAATTACTGTGCTGCTCCCGGAACCACAAAGGTTAGGTACAACTTTAGCTCATTCTGTGAACAACAATGTAATAACTACACACTCATGGCCAGATTTCCTCAAGAAGTTAGGAAAACAGCATTTTCTAAGAAGCCATCTTATGGAAACACCATCACACACTTTCCCGTTATTTGGGTAAAGGTTTGCCCACCTTCTCAGAACTTGGGAGCAGAAACTCATCATCTGAAGTGGTGGAGTGCTTTTTTTACTTGCCAACTATGACTCAAGACAACCACTGTCAGGCTTTGGTTTGAATCACTCACTCTAATTGTGTCTTAAAGTGAAATTTTAGCCTGGTATGTTGATGAAGGCCTATAATTCCAGCAGTTGGGGGGGCAGAGGGGGTCATTCTTGGCTACTAGTAAACATAAGACCAGCCCAGGCTACAGGAAACACTGTATCCAAAAATAAATAAATAGATAGGGGCTGGAGAGATGCTCAGCAGATAAAAGCACCGACTGCTCTTGCAGAGAACCCAGGTTCGATTCCCAGCACCCACATGGTAGCTAACAACTATATGTAACTCCAGTGTCAGGGGATCTGACACCCTCTGCGGGCACTGCATGACACAGGTGCACTTACACACATGCAAGCAATATACTCATACACATAAAATAAAAATAACAAATTAAGTATTTTTAAAAAATAAATACAATAAAATTTAAATGTACACCAAAACCATTAAAATGTAGTAATAAACTGACGCAAAACATGATCAGATATTTAGACTGATACTCTCTTCCATGCCCCATCATTTTTCAGAAAACACCACTGATTAGATATTATCACTGAAATTGATCGATTGACACTAAAATCAAGACATTAAACTACCATGTCATCACTAACTTTTCCCCTTGTGACATGGACTCATGGTCTCATGACACTTGTTCCATCAAAACACCATCTGCTGACACAAGCTGAGCTTGGCTATAATAAGCAAAAACAAAAATAACAGGGCTACAAACCCTAGGTTGTGTTTACCAGGCCTGTATTAGCACGCTCTTGGTGGTACTCATCTCAATATATCAGCAGTATATTGGAGCCAAAAGCTAAAAATAACACAAATCTGCACACCCCTATTTTGTCTAAGGCATTATCTTCTTCATAAAAGTGAATTTATTATAGAAACATAATGTACATGTAAACACAAAAGAAAAGCTATATTTAATCCCATCATCTTTAATGACTACTTCAACATACAGAGCTGTTCTCCATATCCACAGGGAAGGGTTCGAGCACCTCCCCGTCATACACAGATGCCAAAATCCACAGATGCCCAAGGCCCTTATGTAAAATGTATGGACTGGGAAAATGGATTGGCCAGTAAAGTGCCTCCTATATGAGAGAGTTTTGAGCAGTTTTGAGCCTTAGAACACAAGTAAACATCAGGCAGCTGTGGCAGCCTGCCTGGACTCCAGTGCTCAGGAGGCAGACACAGAGGACCCTCAGGACGAGCTGCCTGCCTAGACTAGCCAAATCATCAAGTCCTGTCTCTATGTAAAGTGAAAAGAGATCAGAGATGACAGCTGACATAAGCCAAGAAAGCACCTGACAGCAGCCTAGAACAGGCCTCCGCATGCATGCATGCACACACACACACACACGTATGCATGCACACACATGCACATATGTGCATGCATACCCACATACATGCATATATACACCACGTGAACACATATGCCAAAAAGTAAAAAAAATGGTATCTACATAAAACCGTAACATTTAATAATTTCTAGACTACTTATAAAATACAGTGTAAACATTACACAAATATTTATTATACTACTGTTTAGATTATAATGACAAACACAAAAGCCTATCCATGTTCAGTACAGATATAATTTATTTTAAGTATTTCCCATCCATGGATGGCTTAATGTACAATCAAAACCTATGTAGATACTAGGCTGGGAAGATGGTTCACTGGGAAGAGCATCTGCTGCACAATTATCCTCATCAACTCAAATTACCAGCACTCAGGTAAAAAGCCAGGCATGGCCACACAAGCCTGCAATTCTAGCTCCACGGCGGGGGGGGATGACACACTGGGGCTTTATGGCCACCAGTCTAGCTCCACATTCAATGCGAGACCCTGCCTCAGCAAGACACACTATATCCTCCTCTGGCCTCTGCACACACATGTATAAACACCACATGCATACACTACCCTTACATACACAGACACAAAAACTTTAAAAAAATGCCCTACAGATACACACACTGAAATCTTTCTATAAGCATATGTATTCTTTCTTTATTTGCTAAACATACCACACTACAATTTGATTTCCTTTTAGAAATAAATGTTGCCCTCTCTGCACTGTGCTTTAACTGTAAGTGATATTAAATTATAATATGAATCAGATTGATCTAAAGGTCTATGGTAAATGACATAGTACAAAAAATGGGCTGCACATCAAATTGTCATTAAAAACTGAAAATGGACAAAGCACATGGCCAGTCTCCTTACCGGGGAGAACAGCGCTGCTAGTACCTCTGTGCTGAGGACCCACGGTAACCACAGCAAACACAGAAGAACATGGACCTGCTTTGACCTCAGCAGGGTTCAAAATCCTGAGGAACGGCATACTCACAAGGGGAGGCTCCTTAACAAGCATCAGTGCCTCCCACCCACCCCTGGGAGTTTCTGAGGTAGCTGGTCTGGATCAGGGGCCGTTTCAAATGGTAAACAGAAAATAAAGACTATAGGGAAGGTTTGCCAGAGAGTCAGAGGTAGAAAATTCATAGAAAGTGACCAAGGAAACCAGTCTGAAAGTGGAACTCTTCCAAATTCAAGGAACTCAGAAAAACATGACCACATTTGTCATCTATTGCTATCAAGCAGAACACAAGCTGGACTATCAGAAAGATTCTAAAGATGACTGCTACGGAGAGTGCTGTTGGGCCAGAAGTGAAAACAGCAGAGCTATTTGAGAATGCTCTTCCTGTATTTCAGAGTCCCAGAGCCACAATTCCATCTTTGCTAACGCCTAACCCTAAGAACAGAAAGCTGACCCAGAAGGGGACCCGGAGGTCACACAGCTTGCCTGCCTTACCACTTCAGAGATGCAGGGACTGTAAGACTGCTCAGAGACACATGACCAGCCATTAGTAAAAACTGTGACTTGCCCCACTCTAATTCAGAAAACACATTGTTTCTAAGTATGGACTGGTGAAAGCAGAGGCACGCCATATCAAAGACCCTCCAGAAACTCCACAAATGACAGTGGGAGCAGGGAACTAGGAGGAGGATGGAAGGAACAACCATCCTGGTAGCAAACAGAGCCATGTGTAGAGATGCCTGGTAGTGTGACATCATCAGAGGGACCACACCAGTCGCTCAACGGCATTAGGAAGACGGGCTGTGAAACAGAATGGACCTACCATGCAAATCCCAGCTTCACCATTCATGGCTGCACTATGGTCTCACTATGTAGCCTGTAGCCCTGGCTGGCCTGGTACTTACTATGTAGACCAGGCTGGCCTCCAACTCATAGAGATCTGACTACCTCTGCCTTCTGAGTGCTAGGATTCTGCCTCCTGAATGCTGGGATTAAAGGCTTGTGTCACCACTCTGGCTTTGATTTATTGTCTAAAGACACTGCACAAAAATATACTAAAAAAAGTATTGCTATTAAGTCAGGTATGAAGGCCCACACCTTTAATGCCAGCACTCAGGAGGCAGAGGCAGGTGGATTTCTGTGAGATCAGGTCTACAAAGTGAGTTCCAGGCCAGCTGTAGCTACAGAGACCCTGGTTCAAAAAAGACAAAAAAAAAAGTACTGTTATTTAGTTATTTATGAAATCAAGAATACATCCCAGGACAAAATAAATAGCTAAAATAAAAGCCATCAGTATTTATCAACAAATACTGTCTACTGCAGGCTAGAAGGAGGATTAAAAAAGGAACTACCTGAGACAGGTAGCAAGACATAGGGATACCGAGGGGCCAGCAGGGGAGAAATGCTTTGGTGCATCATGGGACTCAGAAGAGGAGGCTAGGAGTGTTCTATCCTTTCAGGAACGAAGGTACAAAGGAGTTCCATGGGCAGAGCAGCATGCCATTCCAGGCCACTCAGACTGCAGAAAAGCAGTGTGTCACAGAGGCCGCAGGTCCTCAAATGAGTGCAGAACGACCACCAGATGGCACTAGTGAGACATCAAAGCCATCTCTAACTCAAGTCACCTAGCTTGGAGTCCAGAAATATGCACTTACCCAGCAGCCCAGCTGACTGCGCAGACACTGACCAACTGTAGAGCACAGGCTTTCAGCACTAGAGACTAAAAGGCACTGAAGGACTCTGAACAAAGGAGAATCAAGATCAGATAGATAAATGAGGCCTAACTCGCAGGAAGTTGTAAAAATAAAAGTAAACAAATGCACTTAATCCCAGCATTTAGGAGGCAGAGGCAGGCGGATCTCTGTGAGTTCAAGGCCAGTCTGATCTCTGTGAGTTCGAGGCCAGCCTGGTCTATATAGTGAGTTCCAGGTCAGCTGAGGCTACAGGGAGACCCTGTCTCAAAAAGACCAAAAAAAAGTAAGCAAATACCATGTCCAGTGAGGATGTGACCCAGGGAGGGAATGTGGGTATGCCATCCAGTGAAGAAGAACAGTAACCAGGCTGACGCCAGAAATGGATGGAAGGACTAGGAGAAAGAAGCTTCCAGATTCTGCACATGGTGACCAAGAGGACCACAGTGCCATTTAACTGTTTATTTTGCAGTCATTACTGACACATAACTTTCTATAGATACCTAAGTGAGCAAAGGCTCAGTCTGTGGCATGGCGGAAGATTCCTAGTATGAAAAGATTTGAGTGGCTGCTTTTAATTAACCCCTTAGGATATGTCCCCACCACTGTGACACCAGACCCAGGAGAGGAAGCTTTCGGCTAGACTTGGTGACTAGCCTACCCTTTTGGTTCCCCTATGCAGAGAACAAGTGACTGGGCCCTCCCACAGCAGGCTTCTGGTCCTGTGTCCTAGGGAGGAGAAGAGACCTCAGGAATGAAGGGGCGGTCCCTCCTGAGGATCTCAGTGACAAGAGGAGGAATGGAGGGGCATGGCTTGGGAATGGAGGAACCTGGATGCCTGCCGCCCACCAAGGCAGCAGAACTAAGTGCATTATTAGACCAGATACCTCAGGACTCTCACTACTCTCCCAGCTGGCAGGAGAAAGTTTAATCCCTTGTGCAGCAAAAGCAAAACTATGTTTTCTCTTTTCATTTGCAACAGAGTTTAATGCCATGATCAGGAGTTGTGATGGGGTTAGTTTGAGCAAAGTTTCAACCATATTTACTCCCAAGGTCCTCAAAGCAGCTGCTCTAAAGCTCCCATTCCTGACCAAGCTTTAGACAGCTAAGAGCCTCTTGTCAGGACAGAATACAAGTCATCTTTTTACTATATAGAATAACTCTGGACAAAGAAGTCATAAACATAGTAACACTTGCACATGATGCAGAGGGGCCAGACACCCTTGTCACCCCAACCCATTGCCCAGAATTCACCATATTTCATATTTCTGGAAACCAGACACTGATACATGGTATGTTCACTTAATCAAGTCTATTCACTTTAGCTGTGTTACACTGATTACTATTTTCTAGCCAAGAATTTGGTGCAGCCTTGACTCCAAACCGGCAGAGCTGAATCATACTTAAAACAATTTATTTAAGAGAATTCGTTTAGAAGGTTATACACTTTGTATAAAATTACTCTAAAGTTTAAACACCTTATTTTTTCAAAAAGAGCATCTTTCTATCCATCACAGAGTTGGAACATTACAATCAAACTGCAGTATGTGTGTGTGTATGTGTGTGTGTGTATACATATATAAGTTTACCACAAATAAATCATTAAAAGGTTAGCAGCACAGAGCCATTTAAGAGAACAAGGCAGGAGCCAGAGAAACGGTCCATCCACTAAGAACACTTGCTGCTCTTGCAGAGGACTGGAATAGGGTTCCCAGTACTCACACTGGGTAACTTACAACAACCTTTAACTCCAGCTCTAGGGGATCCAATGGCCTCTTATGGTCTCAGCAGGCACTGCACACACATGCACACAAACACAAGAAGAAAGTCACTGTGTGCAAGCCATGCACACCATGGAACAAACACCAAAGTTTTGATGGACTATTTTTAAAATATGTAACACATATCTCAGAGGTTATCCAGGATTGGGAAACTATTATCACTTCTGATGTCTGTGAAGGGAGTTCCTGGAAGATAGTCAAGAAAGGATGGGACAGGAGAGAGGAGACATCAGTACCTACTTTGAACACTCTGTTTTGTACCATAGGTGTGTATTACCTATTGTTAAAAAAAATCAACACACACAATAAGCTTGGCTTTTTAAAATGCCTTTGTTTATTCTTTAAGCAATAGATCTGCAAGACAAAAATTCATGAAGGTCCCTTTATCCCTCATGAACTGCCAAAACTTCTAACAAGCAGATATTTTTGTAGCATAATAGCTTCCACGTATTAGATGTACAATCATGAATTAATGATCATGAGAAATAAAGACCCATAATATTAACAGTGAAATCAGGATTGCGGTAATTCTGAACAGAAGTTGATTAACTCAAATAGAAGATGTGCAGTTTTGATTCTCCAATTCTTTTTTTTTTTTACATTTAACTTCACCTTTTTATTGGATTTTTGATATTTTCATACAATGTATTTTGATATTTAGATCCCCTCTCCTATCCATACCTCCTGTTACTTCTCTCCACCCAATTTTAATGTACTCCACTGCATATATAATAGGGTCTATAGAGTTTAGTCCGTGTCCTCAAATGCCCTTAAGTGTTAACCGAACAAGAGTCACACCTTGAAAGAGACTGAGTCTCCCCTTCCCAGCACCCATCACTTCCAATAGTTCCTCGGGCAGGGCTGGGGTTTCTTAACTTACCTCCCTACATCAATGCTAGGATTTTGTGTGGTTTGAGCTGTAAGTTCATGCATGACTTGTGCATGCTGTCACCATTACTGATGTTAATATGAGTA
Source organism: Nannospalax galili (assembly GCF_000622305.1). Classification (NCBI taxonomy): domain Eukaryota; kingdom Metazoa; phylum Chordata; class Mammalia; order Rodentia; family Spalacidae; genus Nannospalax; species Nannospalax galili. The sequence continues at coordinate 2,583,996 of NW_008330327.1, forward strand.
ACTGAGTGTGCCTGGAAAATTCTATTTTCTTGTGGTAATCCACCACCTCTGGCTCTTACAATCTTTCTGCCCCCTCTTCCTTAATGATCCCTGAGTCTTGGGAGGTAGAAGTTTGCTATAGATGTCCTATTCAATGAAATACAATAGCTACATACCTTCAAACGCAAACGCGTTAAGCATTCCAATTTTGACAAAGGGTGACTACTTCACTTTTGTTAAGATCTCATCAAACAACTACTCAGGTTAGGGAAAAGTGAACTTGTAATTCAGTGAAGCACAAACACTGTAGTAAAACAGTGTTCCTTCAACTTCCTCCAAATCTTTTTCATGAAATACATACCTGGCAAATGCAACATAAAGAAGGAAGGGTTTATGTTGGCTCATATTATGGTGGGAAGTCACGGGGTGAAGCAGGAGCCTGAAGCGTCTGGTCACACTGTATCCAGTCAGGAAGCTGGTGTTCGGCTCAGTTTTATCCAACCCAGGCCCCCAGTTCATGGAACGCTATCACCCACCATTAGCGCAGATCTTCCCACTCCAGTTGACCCAGTTTACAAACTCCTTCAGACACGCTGTAATGAGCCCGACGTATTTCTGGCAGTTGTCATCATGTTCTTACCCTGCAGGATTTCACTGTAGCATTGGTTCTGAACTCCCAACACACACAACACTGCACCATGCATGCCTTTACATACAACCCTAACAAACACTGCCTGAAATGCCTCAGCTCATATTCAAGATAATTGTGTGTTATGAATTTCAGGGTTTTTAGTATACATACAAAGTTTCTGCTCCTTAGAAACACGATTTACTCATGGAAAACAAGGATTTTTCATATCTTCATTTTCCAACGTTTCAGTTTCAATTAGCGCATCTTTGGATTGTATCATGTTAGCATGTTGACTTTCAGAACTGATGTAAGCATCAGTTCTGGCTTCAGTTTCATAAGAATTAATTAAATGAATTTTGGCTAGGGATTAGGACACAATTTCCAACTATTCCTGAAATAGCCCTAAACATAATTCTGCCATTAGTACTACACATTTATAGAAGCACTGCTCTCAAAATTATAAAATCAAAGTATCAACCAACTCTGAAAATCACTGAAGATGTTCTGTGTCCTTCAGTAGCAAATATTCCAGTACAAATGAATTATTTTTTATTAAGCTTTTTAAATTTCATACATTTCCCACTCAAATCCAGACCTCCTCCCCATCCATGCCTCCCCCTATCCTCCCACCGAACCCTATGCACTCTGTCATACATACTGAGTCCTATTCATTCAGGTATTTGTACCCAAATGTCCTTCAGTGTAAATGCGTCCACTGCAGTCTAGTCAGGCCATCCAGTGGTTGTATGTAAGTCATACTCTCCCTCACCCAGCAGCAGCCAGTCTCAAACAGTTCTCAGTCTAGTGCTGGCCCACCACCTATTTCTCACCTCCCCTTTGGGCCCTATTTTCATTGAGCTGATATGAGTCCTGCACTCAATGCCATTGCTGCCACAGGCTCACATGAGCAAGACTCCAGTGGCCTAGAAGCCTCCACCTCCCTGTGTTCATGAACCAGCCCTGGCTCTTACAATCTTTCCGCCTCCTCTTCCACAACGGTCCCTGAGCTGTGGGTGGGTGAGGTTCCATGTAGGAGTCCCACTCCTACACTCTACAGTCTCTTATTCAAAACTTGGCCAGATGTGGCCTTCTCTGTGCATTGCACTCTGATGTACAAGGGAGCCTCACTGGTGCAAGTTGAGGGGTGCATTAGCCCGCTCTCTGCCCCTTACTCTGCTTTGTTCCATGAACCTTAGTTGTAGAGATTTGACTGCAGATGTGTCACCTAGTGCTGGGCATCTCCCAGACGTATGTTCTCTGTGCCTGACCAGATGTGCAACTCTGCAGTAGCTTCCACCGGATGCAGAAAGAAGCTTCTTTGATGAGTGCTGTACGGCATGCTTGTCACTCTAAGGGAGGTCTCTTCTATCTGGCACTGCGTTCCCTGCCAAGCAGCTCCCAGGTCTACATACGCATTAATGTTCAGACACTCTATGTGCATTCCTCATAAGGCGTCTAGGACATCACTTTTCCCTCTAGGTTTCCTAGCCGCCCGAGATTCACTCATCTCCACTCTTTTCTCCCATCCAACTTCCTTCCCACCCTCTCCCTAGTCACAGTGCCCCCATTATGCCCACCCTCCCCCCAATCCCTCCCAACTCCACTATCTTTCCTCTTCTGACTTCCCTCCCTCTCCCACCCCACAGTCCCTTGCATGTCCCTCAATGTAAAAACAAACAAACATATCTAAGTAATATGCAAATTTGCTTTTTTTCTTTCATACATGATAAAATTATATATAAACCAAAGAATTGTTTCAAAATAAACATATGTCAGCATACATGCTGACCAAGTACCACATACATATTTGGTCATTGGAATAATGAGTAATTAACAGCAAGAAAACTAGAGACAGATTGAGGAACGGGCCCAATAAACCATAGAAGAGACACACAATGTGAAGTCATGAGAATATCAGTAATCGCTCGGATTCTAGTAAGTAAAAAAAAGGCAAGATATCAAAAAGTATATATAATATACTACTTTTGTGTACGGTTGAAAGAATAAATACACCTGCATTTGCATCTTCTGAAAAATAAAGATTAAAATGACCAAGAAATGAGGGTGAAAAGAATACATAAAGGAATGAAAAGAGGAACAAAATTTCTCCATATTTTAATACCTATAACTGTTAAAATCCAGATATTACATGTTCAAAATATAACACTGTATTTTTTAAAATCATAAAATGAAAAAAACTGAACCCAGATATTCAGTTGGCAAGACGGCTCGCTGATAAAGGCCACGCAGGCCTGGGGACCTGAAGTACAGCCCAGAATCCATGCGAAGGTGAAAGGAGAGAACTGCCTCCACCAAGTTGTTCTCTGACCTCCACATCCACACAGTTGTACATACACCTATCACACAAGCACACACACACACACACACACACACACACACACCATGCACATACATTCACACACACACCACACACACACACCATGCACATACATTCACACACACACACACACACACACACACACACATTCAACACTTATAATAATATTGCTGCTGGGGCTGGAGAGATGGCTCAGCAGTTAAGAACTGTTCTTGCAGAAGACCCGGGTTCAAATCCCAGCACCCACATGGTAGCTAACAACTGTCCGTAACTCCAGTCCCAGGGGATCTGTGATGGCTAATCCTGGGTGTCAACTTGACTAGATCTGGGATTAACTGAAATGAGAGAGAGCTTCTTGATTGGATCATGTAAAGTTGGAAGACACACCCTAAATGTGGGTGTTACCTTCTGATGGCAGCCCG
>NW_008330327.1:2587911-2590944 GCF_000622305.1 Nannospalax galili
ACACACCCTAAGTGTGGCAGCCCATATAAAAGGCCATGGCAGAGGAGAATGCCCGGCTTCTTGCTGCTTGCCTTCTCTCTCTTCCTCTCTCTCTGGTGAGTTTGTCTTGCTGCTGTAGACTGAAGACTAGCTGATCTTTTGGAACCTGTCAGACCTTCAGTGCCAGAGACATCTAGCCTTGTGGACTGAGTACAGATTCTAAAATTATTTTTATTTTTATTGTATGTATGTATGTATGTATGTATGTATGTATGTATGTATGTGAGTGCACCCTTGTCATGCAATGCCCACAGAGGCTGGACGAGGGAGTTTGATTTCCTGGAACCGGTCGGAGTTATGAACAGTTGTTAGCTGCCATGTGGGTACTGGGAATCAAACGTAGGTCCTCTGCAAGAGCAGCCAGTGCTCTTAACCACTGAGTCATCTCCAGTCCCACAAAGTAAGTTCTTACATGGGCAGTGTCCACATATGATTCTATGAGGGGCTATTATTTTACTGGGAAACCTGAATTTTAAATTATGTTTTACACTGTTTGAATATCTCTATACATGTTAGCTTTCTGTTACTATTAATAAACTTAGTGTATTTTATTCTTTCTAAAAAGTTACATGGTATATTTCTGAAGTTAAAAAAAACTACAAAAACAAATTGAACCTAATGTAACAGAAATCAGATAAACATAAAATTACTAAAATTACTAAAAATGTATTGAAAGTGAAACAGAAATGGAAAACTGAGAATAGGAAGACTATGAACCCCTGCAAAGGAATGTGTGTATCCATCCATCCACTAACCTAGACACCACAATATCCCAGGAACACTAAGATGTTCAGTACCTAGAAGCTGCCTTCCAAATACCACTTCTCTTTAGAAAGAAGCAGGATCCCTTAAAAAATGGCTGATTACAGATCTGAGACAAAAAAAAAAAAAAAAAAAAAAAAAAAAAAAAAAAAAGGGAAGCCTAGGGGGTTAGTACTCCAAAGCAAAGCAGTATCTTAAGACAAATACTCAAGGACCTAAAAGAATTTGAAGGGTCTCCCACTGGCTAACTTTGAGACAAACTGAACACCAAAATGAATAACAATTAAAATTCGCAACAAAATATAGCACACATAAAATTTCATGGACCCACACTAATTACCAAAAATATTTTTAATAAGAAATTAGGAAAGCTCATTTTATATCCTGGAAGTGCAATTACAGAAGGTGCTTACTCCAAAGACTGAGATCAAAGCAAAGGTATTTAGCATTTATTCTACTCTTTTTTCTTTTAGAAACAAATACTATTATTTCTAACAACTGATGAGGAAAAAACCCTTTCATACAAGAATGTCAACTTTGAGCCATTCCAAATAATATAGCTATTGGTTTGTTCAATAGGTGATGAAATGCCTACGAAAGACTGTGGGGAAAGGCAACAGTAGCAGATACAGTATCTCTTCCGCAGGCCCCATCCTTTTCAGTGGAGGATGGTTTTCACCAGATCTCCAGTGTTACCTACTCAATGGAAATCCCATTCTCCATGCTCAAGTAAAATGTGAATTTAAGGTAAACTTATATAAGCATTTCTGTCCTGTCTTCAGGTTTTGTTTTTCACAATAAACAAGTAGGTATGTTCTTTGTGACAAATGAGATTTAAGGAATAAAGTTTGGAATCAATCCTTCTTGAAGCCTGGCTCTGGAATCAAAAGCCTTAGGATGCTCGGGAGGCAAAGGCAGGTGGATCTCTGTGAGTTTAAGGCCAGCCTAGTCTACACAGCAAAATTCCAAGCCAGCAAGGGCTACATAGTGAGACTCTGTCTCAAAAAAAAAAAAAAAAAAAAAAAAAACCACAAAGTAAACATGCAGTGTCCTCTAGGACCCAAACTGAAAGTAAGCTGGTTAGCTCTGATAAGAAACCTTACTGTCAACTACATTTCACAGGGCTAATTTCTGCAGTCCTGGTGCCTCAGTGAGTGTGTCACAAATTACTTGCTATGAAAAAAAAAAAACTGGCTATTTCGCCTTTGTATTTTGAGGTGATAAGAATAGTGGTTCCCACAGCATAACCAATCTCAAAACCTACAAAACCTCAAGTAGCACAAAAGAACGGGGTGGGAGTGGGCACCAAAGAGCAGTGCCCTTGGCTGTTTAACCAAAAAGCATTTTAAGCTACTTCTAATTTGCCCGCTCCTCTAAAAAAAGACCTCGTGCCTGTGACATGTCATTGCTTTGCACTATATCTAACACCCAACAATTTCAGCCAGAATTTAGGGCTGCTCACATCAGAAACCATTTCATTTCTCTTTCTCCGGTTTCTATGTCACCTTGAACTTTACTTTGCTCTTCCTGTCCCCAACAACACCAGTAAGAACAGTTCTAAGTCCTCACATGCTGTGCACGGTCACCACATCCAGCAGCCTGCCCACTGCCAGCATCCTTCACCTTAGCAATGTTCTGTTGGTGCACGGTCACCACATCCAGCAGCCTGCCCACTGCCAGCATTCTTCACCTTAGCAATGTTCTGTTGGCGCCAACCCAGATCTGCCACACGCACATGGCAGCACCAATCACCTCCCTACTGGGAGGAAACAGAAAGCGCCTTCCAGGGACGCCAAGCAAGGTGTGTATCTAGCTCCATCATCCAGACCAGCATAAGCAAAATGTAATAATAAAATCTACACTGTAACAGTTCTTAATAGTGATTACAGATGATTATAAAGTTTCTAATACAGTGCAGAAAGTAACCAACTAATGCTAGCTAGTAAACTCAGCAGCCCTGATGGCAGCCTTACCATATTAACAGTCTATACTTACTGTGTGCCAGGTTCTGTTCTCAACACTTTAGAGGTAATGATTCAGCTCATCCTTAAAAGGTACTATATTAATAATCCCCATTTTACAGACAGGAAACTGAAGGACAGCATTGTAATGATAATAGTAATCACAAACCCTTCTATGGCTCCCCACTATCCATGAGAGAACACAAGTATCCTCCCAGCAAAGAAGCCCTCCACAACATGTTCCCCTCTCCCTCCAATCTGCCCCCCCCCC
>NW_008330327.1:2594230-2595847 GCF_000622305.1 Nannospalax galili
GAAGAGATCAAATTATCCCTTTTTTGAAGATGATATGATATTATATCTAAGAGATGCCAAAACTTCAACCAGAAAACTCCTAGAAATTAATAAATTCAGTAAAGTGGCGGTTTACAAAATTAATCTACAAAAGTCTGTAGCCTTTCTAGATACCAATAACAAGCAATCAGAGAATCAGCACATGGAAACACTCCCCTTCACAATAGCTGCAAAAATAATAAAATATCTTGGAATCAACCTGACTAAAGACATTAAAGACCTCTACAATGGAAATTTTAAATCTTTAAAGAAAGAGATTGAGGAAGACATCAGAAGATGGAAGGACCATCCAGGATGCTCACGGATTGGAAGAATTAATATTGTGAAAATGACCATCCTACCAAAAGCCATTTATACAAGGAAAATTTTAACTCTTTAAAGAAAGAAATTGAGGAAGACATCAGAAGATGGAAGGACCTCCCATGCTCATGGATTAGAAGAATTAATATTGTGAAAATGACCATCCAACCAAAAGCCATTTATAGAATCAATGCAATGCCAATCAAAATCCCGATGACATTTTTCACAGAATTGGAAAAAACCATCCTAAGATTCATATGGAAGCAAAAAGACCTCGGATAGCCAAAGCAACCGTGAGCACTAAGAGCAACACCGAGGGGATTACTATACCAGATTTTAAGCTGTATTACAGAGCTATACTCATAAAAACAACATGGTACTGGCATAAGAATAGACCCATAGATCAGTGGAACAAAACTGAAGACCCAAATATGAGTAAATGCAATTTCAGACACCTGATATTTGACAAAGGGGCCAAGAACATTCACTGCAGGGAAGACAGCATGTTCAGCAAATCGTGCTGGCAAAACTGGATCCCCAGCTGTAGGCGAATGCAACTAAACCCCTATCTTTCATCTTGCACAAAGGTCAGCTCCAAATGGATCATAGACCTCAATGTCAAGCCTGAAACTCTGAAACTGTTAGGTGAAAACATTGGCAATTACCTACAAGATATAGGTGTAGGAAAGCATTTTCTAAACTAGACATCAATTTCTCAGGAAACAAGGTCAAGAATCAACAAACGAGACCTCATTAAACTAAAAAGCTTCTGTACATCAAAGGAGGCAACCAGGGAAGTGAAGAGAAAACCCACAGAATGGGAGAAAATCTTCACCAGCGACACATCTGACAGAGGTTTAACCACCAGCGACACAGAGGTTTAACATCCAGAATATATAAGGAACTCAAAAAAACAAAGAATCAAGAAAGGAAGTAACCCAATTAAAAGATGGGCTAAGAAGGTGAACAGAGAGTTCTCAAAAGAAGAAATAAGAAATAAAAGAAGCATCTTAAAAGGTGTTCAACATCATTAGTAATTAGTAATGAAAACTAAAACCACTTTACGATTTCATCTTACCCCTGTCAGACTGGCTAAGATCAAGAGAGAAAATGATACCAAATGTTGGAGAGGATGTGGGGAAAGGGAAATGCTCATCTACTGCTGGTGGGGCTGCAAACTTGTTCAATCTCTATGGAAAGAAGTGTGGAGAACTCTTAAAAAACTACAAATGAACCTACCATTTGACCCAGTTATACCACTCCTTGGCATATACCCAA
>NW_008330327.1:2596626-2669126 GCF_000622305.1 Nannospalax galili
CCATGGTCGAGCAGGACCTTTGACTTATCTTCACATAGGCGGAACTGGTAAAAGAAAGGAGCCAGGGTCTCCTCCCAAGCCCATGACCCCTGAGGAACAGATCGTCAAACAGCCTAAAGAGTAAAAATAAATTAGTTTATCTGGGCCAACTGTATGGCCTTAAACACCTAAAAGGAAAGTATAACCAAAGATTAAAGGGGCCAATATAATTTTTAAGAGTCCATATGTGTAGCTAAAGACTACATAACAAAAAATAATGCCAGACAGGAGATACCTTCCTTTGAGTTATTGGCCCTGTGGCCCAAGAGATTTCCAGACAGTAACCCAGCATAGAAGTGGGAATTGAACAGCAGACCCCAATCTTATCTAAAGGAATCTTGGCAACTGATTGCTGCTAGATGATGAAGAGCTGATCTTCCTAAAACAAGAACTCTAGATAGGTTGACTAGATTCAGTGGATGGACAAGCACTGGGGAACAACTGGGGGTGCCGACAACACAGTGGACAGTAACAGGCATGACAGAGAATATGGGCTCCAGTGGGGGGGGGGGGGAAGATTATGGGAGGGTGCATTTGGGAAGTGGGTATATAGAGGAATAAGATTATTTGGGATGTTCTGAATGAAATATACACAAAAAAACTGGGGGTGCCGACAACACAGTGGACAGTAACAGGCATGACAGAGAATATGGGCTCCAGTGGGGGGTGGGGGGAAGATTATGGGAGGGTGCATTTGGGAAGTGGGTATATAGAGGAATAAGATTATTTGGGATGTTCTGAATGAAATATACACAAAAAAAATCAACAAATGAAAAATGAGTTATATTTGAGGAAGAAGCATAAAAATTTCCTTCATGTTAATTACTAGAGGTAAAAAACATTACCACTAAAATCTACCTGATGACTTTACATCCATACTGAGGTGCCAAGGACCTGAGTGAAATTGACTGTGACTAATAATAATCAGATACATAGAGATTAGAGACACATGTGCAAACATCTAAGTGTTAGTAGCATTAAAAGTGAGTTTTTCTATATGCAACAGTATATTTTAAAATGAAATTGAGATCTTTTTTAAAGGTTAAAACCTCATTCAGTTTTACGTCTTATAGAGTTCATACTGAGTTCAGTATTTTCTAAGGATTAATTCAACTGTGAACCTAAAAGTTTACAGCCACTTTTGAAAGAGATGCATCTTTGCTCTGGAAATTGTTATTGAATATGTTAATGATGTAATGAAATGCTTCTGATCATGTGGTTATTAAATAAATAATGAAATTAAATAGTAAATAAATAAATAATACTGCAGCTGTTATTAGCTAACTCAGCACTAAGACAACTACTCACAGAGTAAATTCCTACCAATAAGTATACTAGTTCTACTATTTACCATAAAGTTTAAGTGCTACAATAATAATTCCACTTGAGTTTTAGTTCTTAAGTATTTCATTTTTATATGTGAAAGATTTTTTTTTTCTTTTCTTCTTTCCTTCCTTCCTTCCTTCCTTCCTTCCTTCCTTCCTTCTACCACCTACCTACCTACTGAGTCAGGGTCTCACTCTCATGGAATCCTCCTATTTTGGCCTCCTGGGTGCTGGGATTACAGGTATAAGCCTTTTTTGAGACAGGGCCTCCCTGTAGCCCCAGCTAGCACTCACTAAATAGACCAGGCTGGCCTTGTACTCAGATTCTGCCTGCCTCTGCATCCTAAGTGGTGGGACTAAAGGCATGCACCACCACAAGTATTAGTTACTTCATTTAAATTGCTTTTCTCTGTTAAGCTCAAAACATTTAAGGCACTGAAACAAACTTGTTCCCTTAAAACCAAAACCTGATTCAGTTGAAAAGACAGCTGAAATCAAACCCTTATCCATAGCAGGAGTGCAAACTAGTGCAACTGCTATGGAAACCAGTATACAGGGTCCTCAAAAAACTAGAAACAGCTCTACCACATGATCCAGCTACACCATTCCTGGGTATACACTCAAAGGACTCTATACCCTTCCACAGAGACACTTGCAAATTGATGTTTACTGCCATTCAATTCACAAAAGTAAGGAAAAGAACCAGCACAGATGTCCATCAACAGAAAAATGTATGACGAAAATGTGGTCACATAAACAATGGAATTTTACTCAGCTATTAAGAAAACTGAAATAGGACTGGAGAGATGGCTCAGCAATTAAGAGCACTAGCTGCTCTTGTGAAGGATCCAGGTTTGGTTCCCAGCATCCATATGGTGCCTAACAACCCCACATAACTCTAGTTCCAGGGAATATGACGCCCTCTTCTGTCTTCTGCAGGCACTGCGTGCACGTGGTGCCATTGAATACATGCAGGTAAAACACTCATCCACATAAACAAATCAAAAAAGAAAATTAAAGTTTTCATAAAATTAGTGAAACTGGAAAGTATTCTATTGAGTGAGGTGGCCCAGTCTCCAAAACACAAATACCGCATGTTCTCTCCCACATGCAGATCCTAACAGTTCATGTTTGTATGTATATTAATAAGGGATTGTGAGAGGAGGCACAGACTATGAAGGTAGACAGAGACCATGAGAAGAGGAGAGGGAGGAGGGAAAGGTCCAGTATGGCATGAAAGTAGGAGTGGGGGGCAAGGGAGGGAGGACAGGGAAGGAGGAACAACCCAAACAAATTCTGTTTGCAAAATGCTATCGCAAAACCTAATTTTTTGCAAGCTAATAAAAATAAAATACTTTAAGATAGCTGAAAATTAAACATATATATTTAATATATATACACTTTCTAAGGTATTCTCCCTCCACCTGCAATGCTAACCAAATTGGTAGCATTCCCTAAATACACCTGGCTATGCCATTTCTTTATTTGATTTGATTCTAGTTTTCAGGTCTCATAAAGACTGGCAATGACAAACTTGCCCTTGAGATTTCCTAATTCCATGAATTTAAATCTCTGCCTTTGGCTGGGAAGGTAACTCAGTGACAGAGTGCTTGCCTGGATTTGATCCCCAGCACTGCAAAATAAAAATATCAGTAAATAAAATAAAATTTCTACTTTGATGTTCCAAATTGTTCAACCCATTACCCCTGCTTTAAGCTACTCATGAAACATCACCCAACAGACTCAAGGCCCCACTCACACCTCTCATTTTTTACATGCTAGGGTGAAAGCTCCCCAGGGCAACAACCCATTTAATCTACACATCAGATCCATAGCCCTCTACACAATGAAGTAAGGGTCTGTATGTTGCCTCCTTGCTGCTGTCATCCACTATAGAAAAAACTTCTGCCAATAAAATTAAACAGCACTACTTTATAGTTCTGTTCCAACGCCAAATGCAGAAACAGAAAATGAAACATGTTTCCATCACGAAAGAATAAAACCCATTTCTACTGGCAACACTTTACAAATCCTAAAAACTTTTCATACAACCAAGTTGATAAAAACCAATACTAGGAAAGGGTGACAATGGACAGTCTTGCCCCAAACAAGCTGAACGAAGATTCTTTTCACTATCAAAGCCAGAACACAGAATTTATTACTACAAATTAATCTTCTCAAGTGAATGTTATTTCATCCTGTGTGTGTGCGCACACATTTCTGTACATTTGTTTGACTGTATCACTTACTTGAACTGTGATGCTTGCTACATAATGACTATGTCTATGCAGCCCAAATGCTTCTAAATGTACTATATAGTTAGAGAAGCTGAAGACAAACCAAAAAGCAAGAGGCTCCAGGTGTAACAAGGTCAAAATAAAACATGAGCAGATATTTGAAAAATATAATCTTTTCATATAATATATATATATATGGCATGCTATAGACTTGGCATGTTTAAAAATACATAGAATTCAAAGCCGGGGGTGGTGGCACACACCTTTAATCCCAGCACTTGGGAGGCAGAGGCAGGTGGATCTTTGTGAGTTTGAGGCCAGCCTAGTCTACATAGTGAGTTCCAGGACAGCTGGGGCTACAGGGAGACTCTGTCTCAATTAAAAAAAAAAAAAGAAAAGACACAAAAAAAACCACATAGAATTCAGAAAATAGGCATGTTGGCACATGACTGCAATCCCAGTACTTGTCTGAGGTGGCTAAGACAAGAGGACTGTGAAAATGAGGCCAGCTTGGGCTATAGAGAGAGTCTCTCTCAAAAAGGGGGAGGGGGTTTGAGAAAAGTAGTATTTCCATAGTTAACAAAGGATAAAACAGTAACTTTGCAATGCAGAGTTCTGACAGCCGCTACCTGATTTCAATCACAGGGTCAATATGAAATGCAATACTAAGATGATCCCAGCAGCACATATATGATACTCCTACCAAAGGCACACCACCTTAATCTAATCGTGAGGACTCAGAGAAAGGGAGACGGAGGACCACGCTACAAAATAACTGGTCCGCCTCCTTTAGAAATATCAATCAAGAAAAAAGAAAGGTTTAAGAACTGTTCCAGATTAAAAGCAATTAAAAAGACATGATGAAGATGCCCCAGGCATGGGCTGGAGATGCTGAGGATCACTAAATCCCCTAACCACTTGGTGGCAGAGTTGGAGCACATAATGCCCAAAGCTCTTTCTCAGATGCTAGACCTATGAGGTTAAACCAAACTCCTAAAATTCATACAATTTAAAGTATCTTTATTTTTAGACTTAAGCATTTTTCAGGTTTCAAGCTTGTATGCGTTATCACAAGAAACAGAAGAGAAGGCACTCGACCTTCATGGGTTTAAACACTTACAATTTTAAATATATAAAAATAATCATAAAGACCATAAATTTACAAACAAAAAATAAAATGACATATACTATGTTGTTTAAGAAGGAACAGAAAAATAGAACAAGTAAGGAAATCCAGTCAACCGCCTTTTACTCAAATGATAACAATTTAGCTTTGAAGCCAGGAGAAAATAAACCACTAGGACCTAGGATTCTCACATAACCTGTGTAAATGAGAAGGGTTTATCTAACTGGTATTTATTCTAAAATTCTTCTCAGATGCAGTTGGGAGAATAATTCCTACACAACTCCTTTGTACTTTCATGCACGTAAGTACAAAAACATGTAAGTTTCATGCACTACCAACCAAGCTAGTCAGGCAGCTCTTTTTTGTATTTAAGTATCAGTTTTAAAATTGCACTGGTAAGAAAAAAAAATTAACCTATGTCCATGTGCATTGGAGGTGGTAAAGAAAACAGAATGTATGGCATAGTCTCACTAGTCAGTGCAGTTAGTGATCCTGGAAGCTTCAAGGATTATAAGTTAGAGAAAACTTTAAAATATGCAATATGCATACACACACAAAATGACATCACACATATACATTTCTTCATTTTAAAAATGACTGAACAACTTTGATATGCCAGGGACCTTCCTAAGAGAACAGCACTGAGCAAAATCAGGAGAAATGTAGCACTAATCGAATATTACAAAGCTTCCCATGCAGCCGTATCATCCAGTTGGGACTGGATGAATACAGATGACTATTAAGTTAATATAACAGATGGTGTTAACAACTAACGAAAATCAAGAACAAGCAGACAGTAATTCTGGTCAGAGGCATCTCAGAAGGTTTCGCTTAGAAGCATCAGCTCACTCCGAGGTCAACATGGAAAAGGAGGGGCAAATATAAGAGCCAGAGGGGCTGGGTGAATACAAGGAAAGTGTTTTCTGGACACAACAGGTCAGTTGCCCACAAACCCGCAGTGCTTTTGACAGTGCTTTACACACGAAAAGACCTGTGTAAGCCCAAGTCAGACAACATTCCAGCATGGAAGCGGGAAACAGGCACAAAGCCCCACCCCCCAATCTGAGGAACCATACACAAGAGACAGCTGCTAGGAGACGGAGAGTCAGTTTTCATGAAGGATGTGATGCTGCATGGTTGAGCTGACCACATTCAGGGGATGAACCCACACCCAGGAGTATCTAGGGACACAAATTAGACTCAATAGGCCTTTTTAAAAAATAATAGAGAACACAAAGTAAGTGGGTAAGAAGGAGGGGATGGATCGAAGAGGAGACAGAGGAAGGGTTCTGAATATGGTTGAAATTCATTCAAATAATCAATAAAAATATTATTTGAAAAAACAGAAGTACCAGCTCAGCAAATACCACGGTAAAGCCAAGTAGCATGCCACAGGGAAAGGTAAAACAGTGCCCACACACAGGGCAAGGGCTATGGTCAGATCGTGCATGCAGGCCACTGGTGTTGGCCCAAGGGAGGCATCTGAGCAGGGCAGCAATCAGAAGATGATTCGGAGCACAGCAGTAGCATGGTTTCTGTTTGAAAAATTCAGGCTACAAAGTCAAAAGCTGCTGTTACAGTAGCAAGAATAAATGCAAGGGGCCCAGCTAGCTCCCTGCCATTTTACACATGCAAAGGGGTAGAGTTGGCCAGAGTAGAGGCGGTGAGCACAGGAGAGTGACAGATCTGCCTTTGCTTTTATTCTGAAGGGAAACCTGACAGGATTGCTGGGAGTCTGAAAGCCGAGTTCTGAGAGGAAGACAGAAGTCCAAGTTCACACAAACGGCCTGAGTCTGAAAGCCGAGTTCTGAGAGGAAGACAGAAGTCCAAGTTCACACAAACGGCCTGAGTCTGAAAGCCGAGTTCTGAGAGGAAGACAGAAGTCCAAGTTCACACAAACGGCCTTCATATTTATTCACCTAATGAATGCATACAATACGTAGAAAGAGGAGGACTTCTGAGAAGTATTAATAAATCTAATGGAGATAGAGGCAGGTGTGTATGTGTCTGTGGTATGTGTTGTATGTGTAAAGGGGGTGTAATGTGTGTGCATGTGTGCGGTGTATGGGATGCATGTATGTAGGGAGCACGTGTGTTGTTTGTGTATTTGTGGGTGGTTGTGTTGTGTGGTGTGTAGATGTGTGTGTGTGGGATGTTTGTGTGCTTGTGGAGGGATGCATGTGTGTGTGGTATTTGTATGTGGGTGTGGGTGTGGTGTTGGTGTGTGTGCAGACTAAACAAAGGAAACTTCAGAAACTTCTGGAAGACGGTAGAGAAATTTTAACACTGTTTTACCTCCATAAACATCATCTGAAAATGTTGTGATGAAATGGACAGAACAGAAGGACATTTCCTTTCGGTTCCCCCATAAAACAATAAGCGTAAGGGAGAAAATAAACAAACACAGGGGACACAGAACAAGACTGCTGGGGAAACAGCGGAGGATGACCGCAGTCCACCTCCTGAATGACGTCCTCCCTATTATACATATAATATATATATATTATACATATATATATATATGTATAGTAAAGTCTGTATTTTTAAATAGAGTTCATTTTTTATTGTCTGTGTAAAGCTGAACTCTAGTACTGGGAAGCACAGAATTAAGACTTCAGTTTTTGTCTAGAACTTACCTATTTGAGATTTTTTAAATTGAGTTCCCATTTCCAAACTCTATCAAGGCTGCCACTGCTCCCAATGCTCCCAACCACCGTCTCCTCCAGCCCCTTACCTGTTCTGAGGGAATTTTTCCTTTCTTGTGTGTGTGTGTGTGTGTGTGTGTGTGTGTGTGTGTGTGTGTATGGAAGCCACAATGCACATGAGGGAGTCAGAGGACAAAGTCTGATGTCAGTCGGTCCTCGCCCTATTTTGAGACAGAATCTCTTTTACTATCACTGTGTGACACTATTTACTGCATGCCATCTGACTTCCGGGATTCTGTCTCTGGTCTCCCCTGAGGAACACCGGTACTACAGAGCGCTGCTTTACATGGTTTCTGCAGATTCAAACTCAGGTCTTTATGCCTGCACAGCAAGCACTGGTTCACCCCCTGGTTCTCTTTTATAAAACCATGGGTACGCTTCTGTTTCATAAAGAATTATTTGTAAACCTAACAGTTCAATGGGCATCTTTACATGTAATTCTCTATGCCCATTTCTAATGTAGCATTGTTAGCTTTTACAAAGCACCACCTCAAGGTGTCACTGTCCAGTTTCCAACACTGTGAAATTTGCTTTTGGTTCATCCAGCAAACATTATTGACCTGGAACAGCATAACTCAGGGCATAGGGACATGATGGGAGAAAACCCTGTATAGGTCTTAGCCTTGTATTTTAGTGTATAACCTAGCATCACTCCTACAGAATACAATTTTTTGATGAAGGTAAATTTTTAAAAGATTTTTAACTATGTGTATGTGTCTGTGTGTATCTAAGTATGTGCATCTAAGTGAAGGTGTCTACAATGTCCAGGTGCCAGATCCCCTGAAGAGAATTACAGGCAGCTGTAAGCACCCAGTGTGGGTTCTGGGGGCCAAGCTCAGGTCATCCAGTAGAGTAGCAAATGATCTTAACCACTAAACCATCTCTCCAGCCCCAAGATACAATTGTAGAAGAAGTAATCATTTCAGCCGAGCACGTTGGTACACACTTTTAATCCAGAACTCAGGAGGCAAAGGCAGGCAGATCTCTGTGAAATGGAGGTCAGCGTGGTCTACACAGCGAGTTCTAGACCAACTGGGGCTAAAGGGAGAAAAAAAAAAGACATAAACAGTAACAATTTCATGAAGGTATTAAAAGTACAGTGAATAAAATAACACATGAGACCAAAACCAAAAGAGGAAGGTGGAAGAGAGGGAGAAAAGACAACTACTTACTAGATAGCCATCGAAAGCCTTGCAAGAAATGACCTTTCAACGAAAGTCTTAGTACAGAGACGGGCAAGAGCCACTAAAAGAGAAAGCCAAGCACAAGCAACAGGAGTCACTGCCACAGTTCCAAGGATGGAAGCAGAGCAGTGGGGACAGAAGAACGGAGGGCAGGTGTGGCCAGAACAGTGCAGGAAGGGAGGGCAAGTCACAGGCGGCCTCACAAGCCCCAGTCAGGACTCTAATCCTAAGGAATTACTGTGATGTTATCACAAGAATCACAGTATGATCTGATTCAGAGTCAGGAGTCATGATGGCAACTGTATAGACCAGACTGTAACAACAAAAACACAGTGGGGGCTGGCAACCAGAGGCTGCTCCTGTCCAGCTATCAATAGCACCCTCTTTAGGTCAGATGCCAGGTATATTCTGGAGATATCGATTTGACTTGCTGAGTGAAGAGCCAGCTCCCATCCTGACCTTACAAGTGACTTCCAGCTGTACCATGGACCTTCTCAGTACTCACCGTGCTGGGACGCTGAGCTGCATCTAGAGGTGCAGGTGACAATTACTTAAGAATCAATAGTGAAATATAGAACATACCACACTGCCTCACTTACCCAAATTGGGATCAGGAGCCTGGCGCTTCTTAATTTTAGCTTCAGAAATAGCAGAATAGTAGGCACAAGTCATCTTGATCAGCCATGTTGCTCGAACCATTGGCACAGAATATTTAGCTAAATATGCAAAAACATCCTCTTTTTTGCTAAGGATGGGGACCTAAAAAGAAACAACACAGAACAGTCACACACTGTATCAATGCTAGATAAACTTATAGAGAAGGAAGAAAAAGAAGCCAGAAGTTACATGCTGCTATAAGAAAGTATATGCTACATGGGTGAGCATTAAGTGCACACACACAGGCATACACTACACACATAATAAAAAATGTTTAATTTTTAAAAAGTGCGTCTCTCTGTGTGTGTGTGTGTGTGTGTGTGTGTGTGTGTGCGTGTGTGTGTGTGAGTGATGGGCTTTCAAACAGTACAGGTGGTTCTAAGAGACGGAAGATATGTTAAGGCAATTTTCATTAAGAAAAAAGAACTAAAATTACATTTGGCACAATGGCCAGTTTGTCAGCTGTGCTCTCTTATTTATAAAAACAAGCTCTCTTCAGATTCTTCAGAAACTGAAAGCTACTTGCCTTATCAACAAATAGGGAAAAATAATTTCATGACACTCTTCCAAATGCTTTATCTCAAATTTGGGACAGATCAAGTAAAATCTGCTCTCATTCTGTATTCTCGCCATAAACACTTTTGTATAAAGCCTTCTAACTGTAACATTTCATGAGAGTGACAATTTTTAGATAGCTTCTGAAAATGTATTTAGCTCAAAATTTTAAATAGAGGTTAAGATGATGGATCAGTGAATCTGCCTAATAAACACTGAGCTATAAATAGCTGGGTAATTAATTCACTGGCTGAAGTGGACACTTGAGGCAGTTAATTATTTCTACTAGACCACAAAGGTACTATTTAGCAAATTAGTATCCCAATATACCATGGAATGGTATGAAAGGGTTAATTCATTCTTCCAGAATGCCTCATAAATGTCCTGTGAGTAGCCAGTTCATCTATGTAATCTGTTCAGTTACATAGCACAAAACAGTAAACAATATTCCATTCACTTAAATGTAGCAGGATGGGGCCAGGAAGAATGTACGGTACACACACGCCACACCCCACAGCAGAATGACCATCTCTGTTCTCTTTTCCTGGGTTTTATTAGATAGGTTAAGCCCAATTTTGCCAATACCAACCCTATGTACCTCACAGGGTGGGTACACTGGTAAAACAAAAGAACTATGTATAGCACAATTATTCCAGTAATAATTCTGTTGCCAGTTCAATAATTTCTCCAGGCTGGCCCAGACTCCCACTCCCCAACCCTAGACATCAAGGCACCTGAGCTCTCCACTGTAAAATCATGCTTGAATTTGGGTTGGAAAAAAAAAAAAATCAAGGCTTCAAATCTGATGGTTCATAGCATTTTTCTACTAGTTTGCCAAATCATTTAGACAGTGGCTGTTTCTTCACTTATGTTTACAAATCTAGCTATTCACACGCTTGGTACAAGGTGTGTACTTGGTAAGTAACTTGGCGTATACCTATACTCCCGGCACTTAGGAGGCAGAGGCAAGCGGATCTCTGTGAGTTCAAGGCCAGCCTGGTCTACATAGTGAGTTCCAGGACAGCTGGGGCTACAGGGACACCCTGTCTCAAACAGACAAATTATATATATATATATATATATACACACACACACACACACACACAAACACATACCTTAAAACAAGCTACTTCACCTGATCTTACCAAAGAAATACCAAGCTGTTCCAATGTGAAGGAAAGCTTGCCTGGCTTGCCAACGAGGTACAGTACAAGCACACGGTATCTGATGGATAACTGAAGAATGGTTATCCTGTATTTGATGGTACACTTTCCCACCTTAGGTGCTGACCTCAGAACACAGCCCCCATGACAGAGAAAACCACACTGCACAAATACAACTAAAAAGGGGAACAAAAGACACGTGGGCCAAAGCTGTACGTCTTCCTTTCTGCAAAACATAGTGATACATTTTAATAAGAAAATTTCCTGAAAATTCCGCTTATAATGCACAACTTTCATAGAATGCAAGGGTCTGTGTTTACAATCATTTAAGACAGACAAGAAAAGGACAGGGTCAAATATTTAGCTTAGGACCTGAATCTTTTCACCAGAACAAGAAACGCAGAACTGGTGGCTTAAATTGTAGCTGAGACAGGCTGCCTCACATTTATAAACACCAAAAGGTTCTAAGAGCAAAGCCTGAAAATGTAGACAAATGCAAAGTAAAAGTTGGCTTCTCCAAAGTCACCGCTGGCAGGATCTTTCACAGATAACCAAAGAGTTTCTTTAAAACAGCAACCGGTAAGAGGAAAAAATAAGACATTTGAAAGTGTGCAGCCTTTAGCTCATCATCCCTGGTGGTGGATCCGTGAGAGTGGAGTCAAGGGCTTCAATATCCAGACACATAGACGTGAAGGGCAAAGAAGACACGTGTCAATGGTTTTGTCCAATCTACACTTTGGGTCAACTTGGGAAGAAAATGAGGTCTTCTGTAATTTTTCTATAGTGAAGGATCCTACTTTTTCAGTAAAGAAACCATCTGACTTCAAGCAACTGCTGGGCAGCAATTAACTTTCTCAATCAAGCTGCAAAGGGAATTAAGATGCCTGGTGTATGCTTCTGCCATGTAGCCAAAGCTATCCAATCACCTCTCCCCTTAGATGCTCATGACCCTCAGCATCTCTGGTTATCTAAACAGGACCAGGGTCAAAGGAAATCTCCAGACCACAAAAACCGAGGGCATCTGAACTGAACAGGTGAACCAGCCAACTGTTCAAGTGTTAGAAGAATGTCCCTAGTTGGAAGAGTTTTCCTTTCCCAAATCAAGTGATGATGGTGACTGAATTAAAGTCCTTTACACACCCCTCTGCGGCTAAACACCTCAAATACTATGAATTTTTACAGTAACAGAAAACCATGCCAGAAACATAATTCATCCCCAGACAGGCAACTATCCTGAAGTCTAGGCAAGAGCTGAGAGATGACTCAGGACCTACACCAGGTAAATTACAGTTTCCTACCATAAGCCCTCTCACACATAAATACCAAAAAGAAGTGTCTGAACTTTCTAACATGAAGGACATACAGAGAATGCGGTCATTTGCCCCAGCTCTGAAAAAGTTTTCACCGCCTAAAAAAGATGAAATCCTGAGAAGGGGAGGGGAAGGACTCTTGGAATTCCCAAGGCATGAATACATCCAGGCTGAATCAATGGTTTTATAAAGAAAACATCCATGTTTGCAAAGAATTAATGTCAGGGCTTACCTGAGGAATACCTGACTTGGCCAGAGGCAGCTCCTAATAAAGAAAGAAGAACAATGGCTAATACAGCATACATGAGTCATCGCCCTCCTAAAAGACAGGAAACCAATTCCTTATCAACATTCACTTTATGGAAGCATCCAGAACGTGTACTCTTAGAGCTTATAACAAAGGAAACCCTAAAAAAGTGCCAGGCTGGCAGTGTGGAGAATATAAATTGGTAATCAAAAGCCATCAAACACTGAAGGATACCCCATGGCTTACATGGCCTTCAGAACCAATCAATCCACAGGCCATATGAGACCACAAAGTAGATATTTACTACTGGGGATGAAGTGCTCCATGGTTCAGATGGGTTGAGATAGTGGCACTAACTGTGTGGTAAGAGTTGGTTATACTGAATCATGTGCTCTTCAAGGACTGCAAGTGCCTTTAACCACTGAAAGCTAGCTGAGGCACACAGTGTGAAGACTTTAGATCAAAATTAAGCCAATGGAAGATTCAGGCACTATTCCTTCTGAACTGGTTCTATACCAGTTAGAAATGAACATTTCATACTTCGAACAGAAGATAAGAGCTCCTAAAACTAAGGGATTTCAGGGGAAACAAGAAAAGATACCCGGGATTAGTTCAAAAGTGTGTACGAAGTCAGATAGAGAGTAAGAGGGAAGCTTCTAACTTCTTTACTAAATTTTCAAAAAGCCATTTTATATTGTTTACACTTCAAGATTACTGAACCTATATATTAATTATTTCCACTGGAGGAAAATTATCAAAAGCAAAGATTTTAGAAGAACCTCCCACCCTCCCACCCCACCCAAAAAAAAGCTGAAAGCTTTAATAAATTTGATTGTTTCATTCAAAACTTTTCTAAAACATAAGCACAGAATAAAAAGCTTTATCTTGGTAAGGCGACTTAGCTTAAAGATACAGACGTGTGTGTGTCTGTGTCTGTGTGTGTCTATATATAATCCCAATTACAGGCAGAAGCATCTAGATTGGATGGGTATTTTTATAGTCAAGGAAATAACCTCAAAGCTAAGGATCTTATTATCACATCTTGACCTAAGAAAATTAAAAACACAGTGAGAAAAAAATGAAGCCTTATGGCTACTCTTAGATTTAAAATCACACCTATTAGTACAGACTCTCTAGGTTTTTAGATATCCTGAGCACCATACGCAATCATAATATACAGGGAACACATAAGATCAGCACACATCTGGTACTATACACCTGCAATTTAGGCTTCCATTTTAAAAAGAATAGGAAAAAACATATATGTGAACATTATCTCAAACAGCTTCATTTGTAAGATTATAATTATAACAATGTAAGAAACTCTTGATACCTTTTTTGCCAAAATAGCAAGTGGTTTATTTCCTGCTAAGTCAGAGAACCAACTATGAATCGCACTCTGAGATCGAGGAGTGACCAGCCAATAATTATCTTTAGCATTAACTTGGGGTTTCTTCTTTCCAGTGTCCTGGAAAGTGTTAAGCTTTAGTTTCTCAGCTAATATGCTGCTAAAATAAGCTCCAATCTGTGGAAAGAAGAGGAAACAAGAGAACATTTAAAGACAGTAAACAACTATCTTAGTACTATATGTTCATTGTTTGAACTGAAAAATCTTTACACAGCCCATCAGAGCACAAGATAAAAATCTAAGTCCTTGAAGCCATAAAAAGTGTGACTCCATATAGTAATGTGATGCAAAACTCACACAGCACTTTGATCCCACTATCACCAAGCAGTCTGGGAAAAAAGCAGCACCTTAAAAATCCCTGGTAACGTGAAATTAATTATATTCAGAATAAATTTCAGAACGAGTGTTGCATTATTTCAGTCGCGCTGCGCCTTTTTCATACTGCACACCCAACATGAGAGAATGTGTTCCCTGAGAGGTGTCGTAGAGGAGGAGAGAACCCAGTGATCACACTGCAGTCTTCCTTTTATTTCTTTCATCTAAACACATCATTTTAGAACGGATATTCTGTGTTTACAGTTATGGTTTTTATAAAAAAGAATCTAGAGAAATTTATTTAAATGGAAAATTATAAAAGGTACAATTAAATTAGGTAGTCACCATTTTTGACTGAGCTATCAATTTCACAAGTGGAGGGAGGGAGAGAGAGGAGGGAGGAGAGAAAGGAGGGAGGGAGGTGGGAGTCACTAACTCAGGATGGGGCAAAGTGGTAAGCTTCTGAAAGCTATTTTATCGTCTTCACATCACCCAAACTATAAGATGGGCAAAGGATGGAGAACAGGATCTAGAGAAAGAGAAAGATTCAGTAAATCTACAGGAAAGCTACTGAGCATCTTCAAGAATCAGCTAAAAAGCACCATATCCCATTTCCTCAGAAACGTTCAATCAAATGATGTAAACAATGTCTAAAAATAAAGTACAGTGGCAGCTCCGAGCTAGATAAAGGCCCTTCCCTGGAAGGAAAGCAAGGCTCGCCGACTTATTAAAAGTCAGAGGTAATAAATACCTCATGCACAGTTAGACACAGGTTTAAGCCATTAGCCAAGCTTAACTATCAAGATGAAAAGCTCTGACCACTCTGTATTCAAATGTGAATGAATTGACTGACATTCTCTGATCCTTGTGATTTGGGTATAAAAGTCTGTCTGGGTGGGTTGGTATAAAATGGTAACAAAAGCTAAGTAAGTAGAGGAAAAGGAGATATGAGTTTTTCTTAAAACAAACTGTTTAAAGCAGAAAAATGAAGTAGAAACTGTAGCAGAACCAGTTATTTGCAAACAAGCAGCCACTAGCAACAAGTATTTAATTTTAAATTTCTTGACTGATATTTGGTCTTTCCACCAAAGACACTAAATACCTAACATTAAAGACTATTGTAAATTTAAGAGCTCTCTTGCTTGCAATTATGTACAAATACCTTAATCATAATAAACAAGGCTATAAAAATGAAAAGAAAATTAGTCTAAATAATCAATACACCCTTTGGAACATACTGCATGCATATTTTTTTCTAATTCTTGCTAGAAAATGTTGTAAAATAAAAGTATACTTTAACAAAGTTAAAACTCCCAAGAAAGCAAGATGGAAGAAATATGTATTACAGCTAAATATCAAAAAATTATTATAGCATTTAAAGAAAAAAAAAAGTAAGATCAGTCTCACACTGGCCTCAAACTCATGTTTCCTGCCTCTACATCCCAAATGCTAGGATTACAGGTGTTTGTCATAGTCCTATCTATGGTATTTAATTCTAACAACAATATATGTATATTACTCAAAAATCATAAAATATATTCAAAGATCTTCATTTTTGAATCTTTTTTAATATTTATTTTATTTTTGCGTGTATGAGTGTGTTGCCTACATGTATGTAAGTGCAGCAGTGTTGTGTAATTCCCGCAGAGGTCAGAAGAGGGAGTCAGATTCCTCCCGGAACTGGAGCTACGAAGGTTGTTAGCTGCCGTGTACTGGGTACTGGAACTCAAACCCAGGTCCTCTATAAGAGCAGCCAGTACTCTTAACTGCTGAACCATCATCTCTCTAGATCTCATTCCTAAATCTTTTAAAAATCTTTTATTATTTTTATTTTATGTGTATGAGTGTACTGCCTGCATGTATGTAAGTGCACCTGTGTGTGAAAAGCCTGCAGAGGTCAGAAGAGGGTGTCAGATTCTCTGGAACTGAGTCACAGATGGTTGTTAGCTGCCATGTGCGTGCTGGAAACTGAACCCAGGTCCTCTGCAAAAGGAGTCAGTGCTCTTAACTGATGAGCCATCTCTCCAGCCCCATCATTCTCAAATTTTAACTTCTACCCTCCAAGTAAACACTCTGATTACTTGGTTGCGTGCACTTCCACTGTTTTTTAAGTGAACAAAGGGGAGCAAACACATACTTGCTGTTTCCCTTTCTGGTATACACAGCTACACAGCTCAATACACACCTCAATATGAGTATTTCATGCCTATATACAGGATTCATTCATTTTTATAGCTACATAATAATGTAGTGTATGGATAGGCCATCTTTTATTTAATCAAGAGACTATTAATGGGCATTTGGAGCATCTGTTCCTAAATGTTGCTATTATAAACTCTTTAAATCAAACAGCCTTTCACATTTGTTACTTCAGCACATGCAATATGGCTTTGGGATAAATTTCTATAGAATGCATGATTCTGCAACTTTATGTTACAGTGCCATACCACCCTTCAAGAAGTTTAATACCAATTTATATTCTTTCAAACAAGGTATAAGAAGGTTAAGTTCAACATCTGTTTTTTAATCTGTCCTGAACTCTTCAGAAAATAGTGCTTTTCATAATAATATGGAAAAAGTTCTGGTGTTATACCACCATTCATACAACAAATTACTTCGAAAGGCTTAGGTTCCTGAATAAATCTCACAGAAAAGTGGTTGACAGTTGTGATGGGTGTTTATTTTCATTAATTTGGATGTTTAAATTAACATAAAACATGGCACTAAGAACCAAAACCAAATGAGCAGTTCATAAGATACAAAGTACTTCTTATGATATGAACTAAACAGTAGATCCCTGAAATTCATACACTGACACCCTATCCCAAAATGTGACTATATTAAACAGCAGGCTTTTTATTTATCTTTTCAATCTTACCAATATTATTTATTAACTTTTAACATTATTTATTATTATATGTATGTGAGAAAGAGGAAAAGACTATGAGATGTGTGTGCAAATCCAGACACACATGTGCCATAAATCATGTATGGAGGAAGGGGACAACTCTCAGGAGTTGGTTCTCTCCTTCCACTAGTTGAGGAATGGTCTCTCTTGTGAAGATAAGGGTTTTAAAGAAGATACTTAAGGTTAAATGAGGCAATAGGGATGAGGCCCTACCCAAGGTAATGGTTTCATAAGAAAAAGACAGAGATGAGAATACAGTCAGAGGGGGAGCCGGGGAGCCTAGGAGACACCTCAGGAGATGAGGAGTGAGTAAGAAGGTAGCCTAGGAGATGCCTCCAGAGAAACCAGACTCTGATGATGGACTTTCAGCTTGTAGATCATGTTTATGCTGCCGAGTCTGTGGCATGTTTTCGTGTTGCCCAATCAGAAGACTACTCAAAAGCTCTATGTTCAGATCTGACTACAAGTTAAATAACCATAGGAAATCAGGGATATACTAACTGCTTCATCTGAAGGTTTCAGTCAATTACGGCAAGTGAGTGATGGAATATTATCTACCCATGACTTATTATTACATCAGCCCATACCAGGAGTTGTGGCGCATGCCTTTAATCCCAGTATTTGGGAGGCAGAGGCAAGCTCTGTAAGATTGAGGACAGCCTGGCTTACATAGTGAGTTCCAGGCCAGCTAGCGCTGCAGGGAGATCCTGTCTCAAAAGGACCAAAAAAATAAAAATAAATAAATAAGTTAGCCAAAAGGGCCTGCAAAATATTTACTTTTAAACTGTATTTGGGTTAAGAACAATGAAAACATTCTGGAGACCGACAGTAGATAGTTACATAGCAGTGTCCCAAGATCTACACACTTAAAAATGGCTAATGGCAGCTGGGCGTTGTGGTGCACACCTTTAATCCCAGCACTTGGGAGGCAGAGGCAGGTGGATCTCTGTGAGTTCAAGGCCAGCCTGGTCTACATAGTGAGTCCCAGGACAGCTGGGGTTACAGGGAGACCTTGTCTCAAAAAGAACCCCCCCAAAAAAATGTCTAATGGCAAAGCATACACTGAGTTACCAGTTACATATACATACCTGCATAATCACAAATACACAATTATAGTTGTAGCACAAAGTATATAAAGATTGAAAAAAAAACCCACCTAAAAACATCACTGTGTCTGGTCAATGGAATTACGAGGGAAAAAAAAAAGCTTCTGTTTTCTTTCACAAACTTTTCAATAGCAAACAGTCGAATGGTCGATTATTTATGAGT
This sequence comes from Nannospalax galili, assembly GCF_000622305.1. Taxonomy (NCBI): domain Eukaryota; kingdom Metazoa; phylum Chordata; class Mammalia; order Rodentia; family Spalacidae; genus Nannospalax; species Nannospalax galili. The sequence goes on from NW_008330327.1 coordinate 2,615,075, forward strand.
TTGTATGTTCGTGTTCACACATAAAAAGAGAACCAGAATAGTATATGAACCTTTAATGTGTAGTAAGGTTAGGGTGAGGGTTAGGAAGAGGGAAAGGAAGTAGAGAAATTAACTTGTATTTTTATTTCTTTTTATGTGTATGTATGCTGTTTTTAATCTTATGACAGTGAATGTATTTTAATATCAAACACTAATAACTCAAAAAGAATTTAAAAACCAATCTCTAAAAGAAAATGAGAAAAAATAATCCTATATATATTTAACTGATAAACAACCACACTGCAAAAGACATTTAATTCAATGAACTTTTCAACACAAATATAGGTATTTGTGTTCATCCTGGTCAAGAGAAGATGTTCATTAAGCAGCGAACTAAAAATGCTGAAACTTAATCCAGACACTGCAGTCTGAGAGTTTGCTGTTCTCTGTAAGAGACTGCCTTTGAAACTAGGCATGGTGGTACACGCCTTTAGTCCCAGCACTGGGGAAATATACATACATATATATATGTATATATATTTGAGACAGGGTCTCCCTAGCCCCAGCTGTGCTGGAGCTCACTATGTAGACCAGACTGGCCCCAATCTCACAGTCCACCTGCCTCTGCCTCCCAAGTGCTGGGGTTAAAGGCATGCACCACCACACCCAACTTACAGTCTATAAATTTTTATTGGAAGTTGGTTTAAGGACAAAAAGTATTGTAGAAAAGTTATAAATGTTACACAGAAATTCTGCTGTTGGGATGATATGGATATCATTTATTCTGAAACTTTTTGCGTGTTGTAGTAAAAGCAAATAAATACGTTAGTATTACGAGGGCCAGGATTCTCACTTTAGGAAGAGGGAGGAACAAAGATCAAACAGGAAAAGAAAAGAAAATATCCTATCATATAAGTTTAGTAATGGTAACAATAGGAACATAGATAAAATTGGTAAGTTAGATAACAAAAATATCTATGTGTTTGCCACCTCTGTCCACTGAAAGGGCGTAGAACTAATGAGCCCCCAGCAGGGCTGAGCATGCCCAGCATTCAGGACAGGCAGAGAAAGAACAAGGTGATCCTGGAATATGCTGTTGTGCCAACAGTAAGTGCTCAGACAGTGACAGGGAAGTTTAGCCAAGGGCCAGGTTAAAGGGGCCCCTAGAAGCCAATCATGGGACAATTCAGGCATCCAAAAGGAAAATGAAGATAATAAATCTTAGCACATTTTAAGGAACCTGAATGATACAAAGTGATACTAAAATATAATAATAATGAAATGCAAAGGAAGCTCTTCTTCACAAAAGAATGAGGCCAGGAAAGATAATTAGAAAAACATCTGTCACCGACCAGCAGAATAAACCATTCAGCAAGAAAGAGCCAGGATGGTGACACGTGCCTGTAATCCCAGCACGCAGGAGACAGAGGCAGGAAGACTGCTACAAGTTCAAGGCCAGCCTGGTCTACACAGCAGGTTCAGACCAACCAGGTTACATAATGAGACCCTGTCTCAGGAAAGAGAGAGGGCGAGCAGGAGGGAAGGAATGAATCAATCATTATTATATCTTTGGGTAAAATTTTATTGAAGAATAGATTATTCATATAGTCTCAAAGTATCACTATATAGGAGCTTGGGTAGGACAGGAACTGGGAGCCCTGGATTCAATTAAAAAAACAAAACAAAACAAAAAAAAAACACCATCTAGAGGTAACCAAGAAGTAAAGACCACTACTTTTACAATGTAGGAAGACAGCAAACATCACCATAACTAAATACTCAAGCTCTGTGTGTGTGTGTGTGTGTGTGTGTGTGTGTGTGTGTGTGTGTGTGTGTGTATGTCAGAAATAGGGCAATATGGCATTGCAATCCTCCTGATGTTAACACAATGTAGTCTTAACAAAAACAGTAAACCTGAACCATCACGAGAACAAAATTCATGTAGAATTTAAGACTAGAATGTAAAACAGTCCTTCCATAATGGCAGCCTTGAAAGCCTTTCAAAAAAATCGAAGGCAGAAAGCGGCGCTGCACTAAGAGTGAAGTGACATGGAAAACTGCTGTGTGGTCTCTGGCCGGATCCTGTGGCAGGAGGGCATACAGGAGGGCATACAGGAGGGAATTTTGAACATGGGGTGTGGCTTCAACAGCAGCACTTTATTTACATACACAACTACCCATGGCATCACAAAGCACCTTTTCAGGAGTTACAGGAAACAATGAGCATTACCTTTGATGGGTTGATTACAATATTTCTGGCTGAGCCATGTTCATCTCCACTGAAGGCTGGCTGATTGTTGAAGCCTTGCTTTACATTCACAGCAGTAAGTTCATCCTATTCAAGAGAAGATGTTTATTAAGCAAGGAATTAAAATGCTGAAACTTAATCCAGATACTGCAGCCTGAGAGTTTGCTGCTCTCTGTAAGACAGAGCCTTTGAAGCAGGGCATGGTGGTACACACCTTTAGTCCCAGCACTTGGGAAGCAGAGGCAGGGGGATCTTTGTGAGTTCGAGGCCAGCCTGGTCTACATGTGAGTTCCAGGCCAGGTGCGGCTACAGGAAGACCCTGTCTCAAAAAGGAGGAGGAGGAAGAGGAGGGAGAGCCTGTGAAAAGACAATGATCAAGAAAGCAGAAAGCTGTTTCAAAACCACGTGTAGAAAGATCAAGCAAACGTGGTCCATGTAACACTGATTCTAGGTGTAGGGAAGATAGCTTATCTTGACTGGTTATATATTATATAGAGTATATGGTAAATCTTGATTGTCAACTCATCAGGATTTAAACTCACTATGGAAGCATACCTCTGTATGTGTCTATGAAAGTGCTCCTAGAAAGGTTTAGCTGAGAAGGACTCAGTCTGAATCCAGGTAGCACTATCCCATGGCCTGAGGGTCTGGGCTGCAAAGGAAGAAGAGGGTGAGCACCAGTATCACTTCTTTCTGCTTCCTGACTGTGGACACAGTGTAAGCCGCCAGCATATACTGAGGCCCTGCTTTCCCTTCCATGATGGGCTAGGTCACTTCATATCATAAGTCAATCCTTCCTCCCTTAAGATACTTCTTGTTAGCTATTTGGTAACAGTAAGGATAAAAGTAACAAATGTTAAATGTCCTGTTTTTTTAACTGTTCGGTGAATTTGATAACTCTTTTTTTTGTTGTTGTTGTTGTTTTGGTTTTTTTTTTTTTTTTTTTTTTTTTTTTTCCAGCTGACCTGAACTCACTATGTAGACCAGGCTGGCCTTGAACTCACAAAGATCCAAAACAACCAGTATTTTTAACCCCTAAGCCATCCCTCCAGCCCCCATTTTTTTTTTTTTTTTTTTTTTTTTGTCTTTTTGAGACAAGGTCTCCCTGTAGCCACTGCTGGCCTGGATTCGCTAATGGAGACCAGGCTGGCCTCTAACTCACAGAGATCTGCCTGCCTCTGCCTCCTGAGTGCTGGGATTAAAGGCATGAGCCACCATGCCTGGCAATAACTGTTTTTTTTTTAATATTTTATTTATCATTTTTATTTTATGTGTATACATGTATTGCCTGCATTAGGTAAGTACACCCATGTTGTGCTGGCCTGGATTCGCTAATGGAGACCAGGCTGGCCTCTAACTCACAGAGATCTGCCTGCCTCTGCCTCCTGAGTGCTGGGATTAAAGGCATGAGCCACCATGCCTGGCAATAACTGTTTTTTTTTTAATATTTTATTTATCATTTTTATTTTATGTGTATACATGTATTGCCTGCATTAGGTAAGTACACCCATGTTGTGCAATTCCTGCAGAAGAGAGAAGAGGCTGTTGGATCCCCTGGAACTGGAGTTACCGACAGTTGTTAGCTGCCATGTGGATGCTCGCATTCAAACCCAGGCCTTCTGCAAGAACAGTGTTCTTAACTGCTGAGCTGTCTCTCCAGCCCCTGATAACTCTTAACTTACAAATTCTGAAAAGTGACCACGCAAAAAAAGATGATCTAAAAATATATAGCTATAACTCCTACGTGCCTTAAAATGACCTCCTGGATAAATATAGGAAAACTTTTCCAAGGCTACAAACACATCAAAAAATAGCCCAGTATTTTTATATTTAAAGAAGGTCTCCTTCCCCTGCCAAGATTATCACTGAGTTATGAACTAAATCTGAAGCTTGAAAATACAGAATATAAAGAAAAGTCTGAGAAAATGAAGCTCCCCCCTCACCCATATTTAAAGTCAAGATAAAGTCTTAGTGAACCTGAGTGATAGTCACCATAGCACAAAAGAACGAGAATAAACAATTGCTACAAACATAAGATGAAAAAAAAAACTTAAAATGTGGGTATGATTACTCAGAGGACCTTACAACAAAATAGTTGATGACATTTAAGCATCTGATCAGTCTTAAAAAGGTCACCTTAGCTGAGAATCATGGGCTGGAGACGTGCCATACCACCTGACTTCATTATGTGTGCTCTTACTAATGACTTGGCAGGCCACTGTTTTGGCAGGCTTTCAAAAGACCCCACTACAAGAAATGGAACTCAATGGTTATCAAGTCTCCTCCAAGCAGAAGAGGTCACTCAAATTGTGATCTCTATAGAAGATCGATTGCTTATTAGAAGACATCTCAAGCTGGTTGTCCATTTTCAAATTAGTTATCTGAAATTTTAAAACAAACTTTTCTGAAGTCTCGGTGTCTAAAAGGCAGGGTAGAGAAGAGTATAAAGGCAAAACCAAGTATGCATGTATCCTAGATTGCCACCATAGTGCTGGAGAAATAGTAACTGGGTGACAGAACATTCTTCACTCACACTGGGTCCTGGCTTAACAGGAGGAAAATATGAGGCTTTCGACGTTAGCTGGTTCCACATGGTATTGTCTACTCTAAACTGATACTGGTTCAGTTAACAGCACACCATGTTGGACTGTTAACTGGTAACTACAGAAGCAGGTAAAACAAGAGCATCACAACCAAAACCTGTACCAATGTTCTACTCCCTAATATACCTGAAAAAAAAAAAAAAAAAAACCTACTGGTGGCAAAAATCCAAATAATGAGTCAAGAATGAGACTCAAGAGTCAGGCATGGTGGTGGGAGCCTGTAGTCCCAGCACTCAGGAGGCAGAGGCAGAAGGATCTTTGTGAGGTCGAGACCAGCCTGGTCTACATAACAAGTTCTAGGTCAGCCGGGACTATATAGGGGGAGACCTTTCCTAAAAACAAAACAAAAGAATAAGATTCAAATTCCAGGGTATTTGCCACTGTTGACCATGTTTCCCCAACTCCAATGATATACCAATGGACTCCCTTTAAAGGAAAACCATCCTCTCCAACTTGAGGGTATCTGCAGATCTAAGTTTGAGAAAGCAGGCTAGAGCATGGACACTCAATGCATTAGGCAGCTTTAAGTGATTCAGATAAAAGGTGATGTTGTTCCATGCATTTAAACAAGCTTTTATGACTGCTCTGTAAGCTTTGCCAAGACTAATTAGATAAAATTAGAAAAGAGTCCAAAATTTGGAACAGATGCCTCTAAAACACCAAGTGAGAATCTCTAAGGGGCACACATAGTTACCTGCCTATGGGCCTTGAACCTCTTCAAAGATTTTTCTAAATAAATGAATAACAAGCATGAAAAGTGTTACGATGACTTTCCTTACCAACACAACAGGGGGGACTCACAGCTAGTAGGTAGACTATACCACATCATGTTACTTACATATGGAACATATATAGGTATATAACAAACTCATTCTAAAACGAGTCTGAATATGGAGAAAAGAGGATTCTCACATCCTTTGCAACCGGTTTTCACTAAAATCCATGCCTTGCATGGGAACTATGGCAGCACAGGCTGAAACCCCAGCACTCAGGAGGCAAAGGCAGGAGCATCAGGAATCCAAGACTGGGCTACATATCTAAACAAAATACAGGGGGCTGGAGAGGTGGCTCAGCAGTTACGAGTACTTACTGCTCTTCCAGAGGACATGGGTTTAGTTCCCAGCACCCACAGAGCAGCTAACGATCATCTTTAACTCCAGTTCCAGGGGATCCAACACCCTCTTCTTGCTTCCATGGGCATCATATGTTAATCATGCATTTACATACGTGCAGGCAAAACAGTCATACACATAAAATAAAAATAATTTTAAAAAAATACAATGCAAGCCTCAAAGAATTTTATGGAGAAAGAAAGAAGCAAAAATAAATCCAAAAGCCTAGAAAAGTCCCTGTTAATATGGAAGGCCGGGGTTTACATTTTCTCTACGTTTCATATTCTATATAGACAGTAAAATCAGACATTTGGTACTTTTGGGCAAGCTCCAAATGCAACCATAAATCTCATGCATTTACCTTTAAGTTCAGAGAATGATCTTATTTTTTGGATCATTTTCAAAGCAATCTTTTAATTTCAGTAAAAGATTTCACCTGGGCCAGCAATATGGCTCAGCAGACAGAGGCACTTAGGTGCAGACTTAACTACTCGAATTTGACCTCCAGGACCCCCCATGGTGACAGGAGAGAACCAAATCCTGAGAGTTGTCCTCTGACCACCACACATCATATCTCTCTCTCTCTCTCTCTCTCTCTCTCTCTCTCTCTCCTCTCTCTCTCACACACACACACACACACACACACACACACACACACACACACACAATTTAGTATCTGCTTAAGCTACTTCTCTCTCAGGAAACAAAACCAAAAAGCCCAATTTTGCAAAAATTCCGATTGCCGTAGCAGAAGCAAATTAATAAACGACACACAAGCCCATGTACATATATATACATCCACTCTTAATCTCCTCCACCCTCACCGTGTAATACACAGAACATGCAGAGAAACTCCCGACTGTCTCAGTCCCATAGTCCTGTAATAGCAGCCACCATTCAAATGATTGGAAAGAAATGTCCACCAGGGATGATGATGACAGATAAGTAGAAAACCATGCCCTTAATTGCTAGCCAGGAAGACTACTTTAACTCAGATCTTACCCAAAAGAATTACAAACGCAGTTTTACAATTACTTTTCCTAGCCTATCTACCTCTCCAACAGAGCATTCTCTTAAACCTCAAGGTTGTCTGCAGACGTAAGTTTGAATAAAAGCTACTATCCCTGATAGTATGATATGATGTCCAAGGCACAGAATGGGGTGATAATCCCCATCCTGGGTAGATTTTAGGGCATTAGGTATCACACATGGTTCACAGGCTTAAGTAACCTGAGGACCTGGGGGTCTTCCCATTCTTTATCATTAACCATCCAAACACCTGTACAACTCACATATACTCCTTCCTTTGAAGTATTCTAAGCACTCTCTGATGGTGGCCTGTCACTTATCCTGCTTCTGTCTAGCCTACCTCCTGGCTGTGATGTCTTCCAGAAACAGTTTCCTTTTCTGCACTGTCTTGGGCAAAAATCTCAGAAGGCTTTCCCCATCTCCACCCTCTAGATAACCTGAAGAAGAAGCTAGCATCATTCTATACTGATCCAAAGTAATGAATCCACACAACTCTGGCCCCAAATAAAAAACATTTTCCTATGACTGAGAATTCAAAGCCTCAAACAAGATCAGTCCAGTCTGGCTGCTACTGTGTGTGTTGGAATCTCAATAGATCTGAATTGAAATGCAGAGCTCACACTCACATCTAAGATCTGGACTACGTAACAGATCTCACTATGACTCACTGCTTTGTTTAAAAGAAACAAGCGGCTGGAGAAATGGTTTTTAAGAGCATTTGTTGCTCTCTGAGGGCCATGGTTTGGATCCCAGCACCCATGCTGGGTGGCTCACAACCACTTGTAACTCCAGCTCCAAGGGGTCTGACACCTTTTTGGGCCTCCAGACTGGCATGCATACACATATGGCATACTCTCACACAGACACACACACACATAAATGAAGATAAAATCCTTAAAAGGAAACAAATAATTGATGTGGCTTAAGTCACATAGGATGAAATGTCACACAGTGGCTGGTCCATTACTAAGTACTTATAAATAATCTCTACTACTATCATAGCCATTGTCTATTTTTTAGTATTTTAACTTCCATTTACTATACTTTATTGACACTTTATTGTTATTTCAACCTGTACACCTTACATCATGCCATTTCCACCCCTGTAGTATTATGAAATCTTCTGAATTTTACAAACTGTAATTCAGGTGCGTCCTTCATTCAGTCAACAAGTAATTATGAATACAGTGCTGCACTAAGAACTAGAGAATCCGTGGTAGGCAAATGGCAAATGTGATAATACGTCCCCAGTAGAAGTGCTTCCTGCCCAGAGAACAAAGAAGGCTTTAACCTGGTCTGGGAAGTCAGCCAAGTGGAAAAGTGGCCTTTGAGATGAGCTCTAGCTGTGAAGGAGTTACATTTAAGAGAAGGACCCTCACAATGGCAAGGTATGACCTTTTTCATGAAGCGATACCATGTCAACAAAAAGGGGACTATGAAAAATTTGGAATGTACTATGTAATTCTCAGAGCAACCACACAATCAAAAAGTAACTAAAATTAAGAGCCTGATAAACCAAAAAGAGTAGGAAAGGAAGCACAAAAAACAGCAGGAAGAGTCAAGTCCATTAGAACAGTAATTACGTGAAATGCTGAGTAGAAAGTCATGGGCTGTGGTGGCTTGAATGAAATGTCCCCCATCGGCTCAAATATTGGAACAATGTCTCCAGTTGGTGGCTCTGCCTGGAAGGTCACAGAATCTCTAGAAATTGTAATTTTGCTGGAAGAAGCATGTCACTCTGACAGGTCAAAGCCTGGCCCCACTTCCAGCCTCCTCACTCTACTCCCAGCTTGCCACAGGAGCTGTGAGCTTTGGGTTTTTGCTGCCACGCCTGGCCCTTGCCACCATGTCTCTTTTACCTCTCAAACGTCTCCTTCTATAAGGTGCTTCGGTCACAGTGTTTTATCACAGCTACATAAAAGTAACTAATACATGGACTAAGACTCCAGGGAGAACACAGAGATTATCAAGCTGTCTCAAAGAGGGGAAGGGAAGACGAGCTCAACTATATGCTGAATTTAAAATAAAGATACACTTTAAAGACAGATAAAATAGGCAGAAAATGGACAGAACGAGGTGTGTGTCATCCAAACAATGAATCTAAGAAGGCTCTGGTTAACATAATATAAAATAAACTTCAGGAAAAGGAGAATTACCAGCAATAAGAAGGGGCATGTCATAATGAAAAAGGGACAATTCATAAGGTGATAACACTCCTAACAATCAGTGGTGAAGTTCGTAGCAAGAAGGAAGAGCGATGAAAAGCAGGTGCCGTGGCCAAGAGGTCAGGAAGAAGCGCTGTCACTGGAGGAACAGGACAAGGGATGCAGTTAGAAGATGGTCCTAATGCAAGGAAAGTAAGTGTAGAGTACACGAGGTGCTGTGGAGCATTCAACAAACGTTATCATAAAAACAGCAAGGGGATAGCAGCCAATTGTACAGGTCTGCAGTGAGGAACACTGATTAGAACAGGGTCCGAAAAACCGAGAAGCTAGAGGTAAAAGGATTGGGACAAAGTAACAGGAATATTGTAATAGTGAAATATAAAATAACAGTAGCTTGGACCAAGATAGTAGATATAACAGTAGGGAAGGGGGGCGGTGAAAGGATGCTTAAGAGGAAAACTCAACAAGACACATGTTCACAATGGGGGCATGACAAAAGGTACAGTTGTCGTGGATGCCCTACAGGATTATGAATGGTAGTATCTCCTAAGACAAGGCACAGCAGTGCTGGAAGGTCCCTGAGGGAAGGGAAATGGATCAAAGTTCCATTTCATCACTAAGTGCATGGTATCAGATGAACAGGATAAAATATTTCTCAAAGACACTTAGAAACAAAGGTCCAGAGGCTAAAGAGGTCTCAGCTAGTATCTGCTTACAGGTACCAACTCAAGCCTGATGTGAGTGAGATACACAGGGGAAACAGAGGAGACAGGGGCCAAGGAGAGACTGCGGGAGTATCTAAGAGTCGAGTTAACAGTCAGGAGGAGAAGGACACTGAGACAGCACGGCCACCTCGGGAAGGGAAGGAAACCTGGTGTGCTTTCACTCAGCAGCTGAGGGAAGACGCTGCTAGGCAAAGGGAGAGAGCAAGAGTGTCAAGTGCTTCTGGGAATGTGGCCATCAGAAGACCCGAATGTGAAGGTCTCGAAGTCAGGCTGGAATGAGGAGAGCAAGAGGGACGTGGAGGAGACAGACTGCAAAGCCACATGCCGCATCTGGAAAAATCTGGAGAAAGAGAAGTGAAACAGGGTAATGGGTCACAGGGCAGAAGAAGCTTTGAAACATAAGCTTCTGGTATGTTTTTCAACGACAGCAGTAAGAAGACAGTGAGGGGAGTGATGAAGATACAAGGAGAGGGGAGGATGTGGTGGGTAAATCCTAGTGTTTGAGGAGAGAAGAGGAACGATGTTTCAACTCAAGATTCAGCCAACTATGCCCAGTGCCAGAGGAGCACAGGACACTCAGATGATGTGAAGAAGGGCTTTGTAGACACACTGTTGGGTACAGAACTGGGCCCCCAAAATGTCAAAGTCCTCACCCCCACACATGTGCAAATGACTGTATTTGGACTAGTGTCTTTGCAGAAACAAGTGAGTCAAATGGGATCATACTGAGTCAACTTGGGTCCTAATCCAGCAGGCTGTTTTCATGGTAAGAGAAGGTACAAACAGGAAAGTCCGAAACGTGAAGACAAGGCAGAGATTGGGAGTTATGCGGCCACAGACCAAGGAAGACCTAGACTACCAGAAGTTATAACGGCAGGGAAAGATCCTGCTCAAAGCTTTGAGGGAGCATGGCCTTGCCAATACGTCAGCTGCAGACATCTAGACCTGAGAGCAAACAAATTCCCAATGTTTTAAGCTGTCCTGCCTACAGTGCTACGTTCCAGGAACTCCAGGGATCTAAGTAGGACAGGGGATATTCTAATGTCCCCAGCACAGTACTGCCCCTAAAATCAGGACCGAGCCATGAGGCAGCAGTGTGGGGGCCATCACTGCAGTCTACAGCAGAGGGGGAAAAGCAGTTCAGCTCAACTCTCCACAGGCAGACACCTCCGCCGCCTGGCCAGCAACAGGGACTGATTTGTGTTTGGACTCCTCACCTGATTAAGTCACTCAATAACCATCTGAGAAGTCATTTTAAAAGGCAACAGAGGTTGGAAAGAGTTCCTTGCTGGTGAAAGTATTAACACTGGTCTCAAGAGGGCTAGAGCTGCCTGGAGGCAGGATTCCCTAAAAAGCAACCTTTACCCTCCCGTAGCCTCACAAACACTTCTAGCACCAGAGCCACATTCTCACGAAAGCCACACCTGAAAGTCAGCTTTACATCCACCATCATCTGCACTGCTATGGATGTTAACCTGTCATCCTAATGACACCTATAGCCTGTCAGTCACTAATTCTGGGACCTGGAGTAAAGCCAAAGGATGAGTTGGCACAAGCCAACAGGGGCTGCCTTCACACCTATGCCTACTTCAGGCAAAACATTTTTTTTAAATCATGGTAACAATAACACCTCCCCCTGACATTTAGGCAGCCCATTCATGGCCAGCCTTACACAGCCAAGAAATTTAGACACAGTGGGAACCATTTTACAAGTGAGAAACTGAGGCTGAGAGGTGGGAAGAGGTAAAGTGGGCCATTAGGTAGTAATTTGGTTTGAAATGACATGGCCACCTAAGGTTTGTGTTTTCAATGCTTGCTCCCCAGATTGTGACACGATTTTGAAGGCCTTGAGGCCTTCAGGAGTTGGGGGCTCAGCTGGAAGAGGTAGTGAAAGGGGGGTGAGCCTCTGAAGGTCATGCCCAGCCCTGGATCATGCACTCTCTGCTTCCTTTCCACTGAGATGCGAACAAGCCACCACCTCGCTCTGCTGCAGCCCCCAACAGAGCCATCTCTCCTCCGCTCTACGACAGACTGAAACCATGAGCTAAAATAAACCTTTCCTCCCTTTTTCTGTCAACTCTTCTGGTCACAAACGCACAAGAGTAACTCATATAGGAAACCATGTCAGAATTGAGACAGGTTAGAAAGACAGGAGAATGAAGGGTCATGGGAAGTGAAAGGACCCTCCTTACCCCGCCTCTGACTGAGAACCTCGAAGTTCACAACTAACAAAATTTGCTGTGAAGGTCTCCATTGAGACTATATTCCTTTTACATAGGAATATTTCAGGTAAGAATGTTAAATTAGTGAAGAACTATCCTTAATACCTAAGCAAATATGGCCTCACTGCTTTCTAGATATAAAATGGCAACTTTGGGGAAACCTTCTAAGCAAGACTATAACCTTCGTTTACAGTTTAAAAAAAAGTGTCTTGGTGTGACCTTTGTGACCTGCAGTTTCACTTCACCAGCTGTAATCCTACCCAACACACCCCAGGAACAACCGACAGTCCCATTTGCTGAAACGGAGGGAAAACAAAAGTTCCCTAGAACCTTTGAACAACTTAACCTCAGGATCTGCCAAGACTGTATTAATTAGTACTGCAAAGAAAAGTGCAACTCTGGCTTGACAAGGCCAGGTCCACACCTGAGTGAGTATTTGTCATTCCTCATGGGCGGTGCTGGATAGCTTCAGTTGTCAGTTTGACACGTCTGGAAAGAGGGAACACCAGTAGGGTAAATGTCTTTATTGGACTGGTCTGTAGGCATGTCTGTGAGGCATTTCCCTGGTTGTTGAGTGACGTGGGAGAGCCCAGTCCACTATGGGTGGTGTCACCCATGAGCCAGTAGTCCCAGGCTGTAAAAGAAACTAGGTGGAGCACAGACCAGAGGAGAAACATTCCTCCGAAGTCTATGCTTCTGATGCTGCCTCCAGATTCCTGCTTTAAGTTCCAACCTTGGCCTCCATTGATGACGGACTGTGAGGTGTAAGCCAATGAACTCTTTTCTCCCTGTATTGGTTTGTCAGTATTTTCTGTCACAGCAATAGAAAAGTGACTAGGACAGGACCTTTCTAACATCGCTGCTTACATATGTTTAAAAACTTTTATTAATAAATTCCTACTCTGCTTCATACTGATGAATCCTGAAATTCTCTGCTGTAGTGAAGTCAAGAATCCTGCGCAGAGCTTTCTAAAAAGAGTTCCTTGGGCTACTATAGTTGACAGTATAGAGCTGGGTCTCTGGCTCCCACTGCTGCTGACAGAATCGAGTCCAAACAGTACCTTGTATACTCCAAGACAGTAAGATCTCTGCAGCAAGCAGTTCCCAAATGACCTAACCTGGAATCCCAGTCCCCTACGCCTCTTCTGGGAAATGGAGGTAACACTACCCACTTCACATTCCCATCGCAAAGAGTTCAAGATGCCACAGTCAGAACTCAGCTGGTACAGACTGTTTTCAAAACAGTATCACCACCATTATTACCATTACGGTCTCTGAATGGTCAGCAATACAGGACCAGCCATGCACATGACTGAGTGCTTAGAGAACCCAAAGGGTTAGATGGAAATGTCCACCACAGATGAGTACCAAACACACACACACTCGAGAGTGCCAATTCCCCATGACAACCTCCCTCACTCCACCCAGAGTGGCCTAGTGAGGCAGACAGCTCCTCCTCCCTCATTTTAAAGTAGGAGAGCCTTTGATTCCAATTATATCTAAATGCAGTATACTTAGCATTTATTCCACTCATCTAAATAATTGTATCCCATTAATTCATATTCAAATCCCATTCAAATGCGCATCACAAACTGATATGGAACACCTGGATGTGGCTCTCAGAAAAATCCAGGAAAACTGCTAGAGAAATGTACTTGAACTTTTAGATTTGCATATGCATAAGGCAGGAAAGGGCACTTAAGTATCTGACAGTCATCCTGCCCAGAAAATCAGATGTAAGGCAGCCTAAAAAGACGGATTTCTCTTTAGACTTCCATTGCTAAGGTCAGCAACAGGCCCAGATGACTGCTAATGTAAATTCCTCCTCTAAATTATTTTTTACTTGGTATTTAAAATGGCAATGTGCAAGGTGATCTGAAGGCAGAAAAACAAAGGCAAGGCAGGGCATCTGTCTGGGGAAGTTAGCTCTTCAGTTAACTGACTTCCGTTTGCCCCAGAATGGCTCCTTTCATTCTCCCTCTCCCCTGTCCTTAATTACACCCCCATTACATTTCCACCCCATGCCCACGCACACGAGGGAAGCCATGTTGTGAGAGGATAGAGAGCAATTTCTCCGTTTTGTTCTTTGTTGGCGATTGTGTTCATTGGTTTTAGGTCAGCTGTTCACAAACAGAGAGACTAACCCTGTAATTTTGAGACAAGGAAACAAACCTCCCCACCCCCCCAGACTTAAAAAAACCCAAAACACCTAGCTTGAACAGCTGACTCCCCAGCCTTTTGTAAGCAGCCCACAAGGAGGCCAAGAACAGGTTAAGGACAGATTTAAAGACAGGGACAAGCAAGTGGCACATCAAAGCCACAAGGGCCCTTTCCATACTAAGACTTTCCTGAGTAGAGGGAGCCAGAATTCTTGGGTGCAGGCAGGAGGTCTGAGTACTCATTTCAACTCAGCAAGAAGTGCTAATTTAAATGCTTGATATTGCACTATAGACCTAGCACAAAAATTAGTCACTCTGAAGTCCTCAAGGAACAGGACCCAGCATCCTAGCTCAATGGTGCCCCAAGAAATCTGAGCATTGACCACACCCCTCTTTCATTCCTTTTGGCCAATTGTCACCAACTGCCACTTCTTTTCCAACACTATTTAGCCTCTTTATACTTCTTGCTTGGGTTACTGAAGCCACCTCCCTCCCTTGAAGCTCTTGGGCCCTACTCTCTACCACACACTGGATTTATTAGGCATGAACTAGTGAGATAAATCTGAGAGTCACGTGCGCTCGCCATGGTCCTCCACAGCCAAGCTGCCTGAACTTAGCAAAGTCTGATCTGTGGGGCTTGCATTCCCCTCCCTGATAGTACCCTTCAAGGAAACCTCCTAGCATCCAGCCTGTCTCTTCTGAACTCATATGATACTTTTAGCCCCTCTCTATAAAATGTATAACAGGCTCCGCAGTCCAGTTCTATCCTAATGTCGAAAATGGCACTGGACAGATTGAGCTATTTCTCAGTGCCTCAGTTTCTTCATTTATAAACAGAAGTCAGTAGTACCCACCTCAAAGATAGAAAGACTGGCTTACAGCCAACTGTAAAGTGCTGTGCAAAGCACTCAGAACAACCAACTCAATAAATATTGGCCATTATAATGTAACGGGCACTTTACACACTATTTAATATACAAATTGGTCCTCAATCTTAACTAAAACAAATGCACCTATTATTTTAGAATTTTTTTGAAATGAGTCAGTGAACAGGACATGAACTTGTAGAGAGGGTAGTCTACTCTGAATCCCACCCATGCCACTGCTGGTCCTCGACAGGCAACGTGCACAGTGAGTACAAGGGGCATGTTCCATGCAAGGGCATTTCACTTCCCTAGCAACTCATTTTCCCTCTGCACCGGGCTTCAAGAGATTAAAAATTAATTTTTTTAAAAATCTGGTCCCTCACCATCATTATTTCGAGAAGCCCCATTTCCAAGGGGATGGACAGCGGGCTTCTAATTCTTTTCCACCCCCACATTACCTAGCACAGTGGGAGGCACGCAGCAAGCACTGAGTAAATGAAGATATAATCTCAAAAACAGTCTAGTTAATAACCTCAATGCAAATTTCACACGAGTACTAGAAATCTAAATTGTGTCTCCAATTCATTCAGATTCTTGAAAACAGGGAGTTGACATTTCATCTAAAACTGATTAAAGAGTGAAAACAACCGACCCATAAAATATTTTCCATGCTGTCTACTATTGTCGATAACACTTTGTGGAGTTGTGGAAATCTCAAGGCCAGTCAGGGATATATAGCAGACTCTAGGCTGGCCTAGGCTACATAGTGAGACCTTGTCTCAAAAAGTAAACCAGGGGATGTGGGCTGGAGAGTTGGCTCAGTGGTTAGGAACAGTGGTTGTTCTTGCAGAAGACCCGGGTTTGAATCCCAGCACCCACATGGCAGCTAACAACTGACTATAACTCCAGTTCCAGGCTATCTGATGCCCTCTTCTGGCCTCTGTGGACACTGCACTAATGTGGTACACTTCAATACATGTAGGCAAAATACTCATACAATAAATAAATAAATAAATAAATAAATAAAACCTGAGCACTGTCGATATTATCCTTCTTGTAGTAAACTTATTTAGCGCTGCCTTGGACAAGTTTTTTAAGTGAACCAGTATCTTAATCAAAAAGTCCCTACAACCCTTCAGCCACAGACACTGCTGTCAGGCCTTCATTCCTGCCAGTCTCTTAAACTGTCCTATCTCAACAGCCTCACCTGATTAATCTATAACTGAAATGACCACAGAAAGAAAAGCAGCAAATTTCATCCAATTTCAGTTGACAAAAGAGCATTTCCAGAGGTGAGCTGGGGCACAGTAGATAAGCTAAAGGCCAAGTTCTTCTTACTGGGAAAAACCTTGGCACACTGGAACTGACTCTGGGAACACCTCTACAAAATTCCAAACAAGGAGGCATACCATTCCAGGCCTCTCTGGCTTTCTCAAAAGGGGGTCTGCAGCAGGCTCAGAGCCGTCCCTCTGAGTGCTCTCCCACTCCAGCCTTCCTCCCATCCACCTACCGTCACCCTCCAGCGGTTTTCATCTCTTTCTCTCAACTGTCCTAAAGCACAGACAGGTTCAAGTTTACAGAGTCAACATATTCTTGTTTAAAACAAAAAGTAAGCAACTGCCCTCATCATGGCATCCAATCTCCTCTGAGGCCAAGTATGGAGGTATACACCTGGAAGGCCGGCACTCAGGGCAGGAGGACCACTAGTTTCAGGTCTGCAAAAAAGTAAATGAATCAAATTTTTTAAAAATCCTAGCCAAGTGTGGTAGTACACACCTGTAGTCCTAACACTTGGGAGGTGAAGGCAGGAGGATCAGGAGTTCAAGGCCAGTATCCCACTGCATAGGGAGTTAGAATGCCAACCTAGGCTACATGAAACCATCTTAAAAACAACCACAGCCAAAAAAAAAAAAAAAAAGAGAGAGAAAAATATCCTACTTCTGTGCTCAGAATCTCTGTCCCAGCCTTCTTTACTCAGTCTTTCCACCTGGAAAATACCCACCACACCTTTCTAAAGGCTTAAGAGATGGAGAGGATTAGAGAGATGACTCAGCTGTTAAGAGCACTGGCTGAGGACCTGGGTTCAGTTCCCAGCATCCACATGACAGCTAACCAATGTCTGTAACTCCAGTTTCAGATGATCCAGTACCGTCTTCTGGCCTCTGTGGACACTTTACCCACAAAGTGTACTTACATACATGTAGGCAAAACACACATAACACATAAAATAAAAACAAATTTTTTAAGTCAAAAGAATGGCAAATACCATCCCATTTGTTCCTACCCAATAACTTTTTTTTTTTCTGGTTTTTTTGAGACAGGGTCTCCCTGTAGCCCCAGCTGTCCTGGAACTCACTATGTAGACCAGGCTGGCCTCGAACTCACAGAGATCTGCCTGCCTCTGCCTCCTGAGTGCTGGGATTAAAGGCATGTGCCACCATGCCCGGCTACCCAAAACTTTTAATGACTCTGGTATCCTGTGTACAGCTCAGTTATTTCTCTATCCAAAATTCTCAAAAGCAGAAACCACTTCTCTCACATCTGGCACTGCCATGTCCTATACCAAGTTGTGACCTAGCAGGTTTCTAATCATTTGTTGATAATTCTTGCTGCCCAGTTATAAGACCCAGCCAACCACCATCACCTGTTCCTATTCAGTTACCAGGTCTTCTCCCTGCCTCTGATTATTGAGGGGATAAAACAGGTATGGTCCCTGCTGCAAGAAACTTATATTGGCTATGGAAGACAGAACCAAATACATACACACACACACACAGACACACACACACACACACACACACTGCACTTGATAAGACTAAATAAGGCAGCCAGACAGCAGGAGCCACAAGTACAAAGATGTGGAAGACAGAAACCATTCACAAATCCAGGAAAGTGAGAAGCCTTCCCAGATGCTAACTGTCCCTTCAGATCACTTATCCTACGCAGGGTCTAGAAAATCCAGTCCTGGAAAGTTCCATTTCTCAGGGTCAGCAGGCTACTCTGCACACTCTCAAATGGTAATCACAGGCATGACTCCAATACTTATGAGCCTCACCCCAAAACCCACAGTTTTAGTTCCCACTAATATACATTTCAACCTTAATTCTCCAGCCTTCTTGAATTGAAAACACTCAGAAATAAACTCAGTATCTCTCCTCCCCTGGCTCCCTTCTTCACTCTTGGGGAAAAAAAATATTTTGTTCTCCAGGGCATACTGGCCTAGCGATCACCATGAACTCTCTACCAAACATCCTAAGCCAGTGGTTTTCCAAGTTGGAGGCCTCTGGGCTCTCAAGGACATCTCAGCTCCGTCTCTAGCACAGGCAAAATCTTCTTCCTGTTCTTCAACAAAAACTACACTGCGATAGAGCAAGCACAGAAGTACTTCCCAGAATCCCGACATGAAAGAGGTTTGCAAAGTATGAAACGAAGTCACCCATTTCATCAGTTGTTTTAACTTGACAAGAGTTGTTTCTCACTTTAAAAGAATTCTAGAGCTGACCATGTGCGGGTCAGAGATAGGGAGCTTGTTCTACACACAGGAAGCTCTGGGTTTGACCTCAACATCATACATACCCAAAAAAAGGTAAAGTTGGCTCATTTTTAAATGAGTTTCTATAGTCCATATTTTCTGTTAAATATCTTAAATTCTTGCAGATATTGAGAAATATAACCTACATAAGTAAACACGGGATGGACTCCCCCAATGCTTCAGACTGTAAAGAGTCCTGAAACAAAGTTTGGGAACTGCTTCTAGCTTCATCTAAGAATACTGGAATATCCCTGTACCCACCCCTCTCTCAGTTCACACATCAACTCTGGCATGGTATGCTGTGTTTAGGGGAGCTGAATGGTGCAGAAAAGAGGGGTGGGCTCAAATCCTGGAGGCCTCTGGGTGCCCTCTTGAGGCGTCTGGATATTACCACAGAGGCAAAGAGGTGCCACTCAGGCAGCTGCGCTCCCAAAGCAACTCTAATCAAAAATACTCCCCTCTGCTTCATTCCCAAACTTCCCAATCCCAAAGATCAAAAGACATTCATAAGGAATCTTGGAATCTCCGAATGTGACGTTAAGGATATAACTGCCTATGAGATTATCCTGGATTATCTAAGTGAGCCTGAAATCAAGTGACAAGTGTCCTCAGAAGAGAAGGCTAGAGCAGAAGACACAAGAGGAAGTCATGTGAAGATGGGGACCCAAACTGGAAGGGTATAAGCTACAGGTCACAAAAAGCCAAGGAACACCTGAAGCCACCAGAAACAGGCAAGGAAGAAGTCTCTCTTGGAACTTTCAGGGTTCTCCAGCACCTTGAGTTCTGACTCTACCCTCAGAACTGTGGGAGAATAAATTCCCACTGTATTATGCCACCCAGTTTGTAATAACTTGTTACAGCAGCCACAAATAACCAAGCACTCCCCCAGGGTTCTGAATGCCTCAGTATGACTTTAGAGTCACTGGGACCTTTGTCACTTTAAATCTCATTTCTTAACACCCCTGACTGGCACCTCTTTGCCTCCACTGTAATATCCAAACACTTCAAGAGGGCACCCAGAGACTACCTGGATTTGACCCCACCTCTCTTTTTCTATAGCAGTCAGGTCCCCCAGACACACCATACCATACCTCGGCCCCATAGCCAATGTTCTTCCAGTCAGAGATCCTTCACACAGACTGTTCTCTCTCCCTGAAATTTCCTTTCATATCCTCAGCACTATCCACTCCTACATATCTTGCAAACCCCAGAATACCTCCTCTATCAGATTTGATTTAAAAATATATATACAGATCACTCCCTATTGTTTCCACAGCACTTTGAAGATTTTTCTTCAACAATATCTGAGTTGCTGTCCTTCCTCATTCACTGGTCCATCACTTCCACATCCACATTTCTCTACCCCAGAACTAGATGGATCCAGGAAAATCTGGTGTGGGGTGTTAGCTGGTGGCCCAGAGCATATCAGCAGTTCCCCTGGCTTACACCCATTAGAGCCACTAGGTAGCAGCACACACACTCTCAGTCCTCACACAGACAGTCACAACAACCAGTGTCTCTAGAGACTGCCCATGTCCCAAGGGAACATGAAGCTCCCTAGCTGAAAACTAATACTGCAGACTGAAAGCTCTCGGACCCTGGATCTAATGCTCCTAGAGTTATTTATTATGTCCATTCATAAAAGTTCTGAGTCTAGGTGTGTGCCAGGAATGTAACAGGCAATCAGATTTGGGTCCTACTCTCATTAAGCCATGGTTGGCAAAGAGCCTATAAAGCGCTCAATAATACTCGTTTGAATGATTGATTTGGTCTGGCATGCATTTGTACAATAATGGTCCCCTCGTAACATGGAAAATAACACCCAATAGCTAAAATGTTTCCCTTCTTCTTAAGCCTAGAACATTGCACAAGGAGGGGAGTTCCACTTTCAGGTGTGTTCCACCTTTTGAAATTAAGTACAATATTTCCACCAATCAAATTCATACTCTCAAGAACTGGGCAATCAAGTTACAAAAAGAAATCTCCTAATGTTTTAAGTAAATTTATAATTTTATGTTGGATCATATTCATAGCTAGCCAAAGACTGGACACACCTGATAGGTCCCTTGGCTGGGCGTGCCTCTATCTAGAGACCCAGTCATCAGTAAAAGACTATCTCCACCAGCCAGGCATGGTGGCATATGCGTTTAATCTCAGCAGCAAAGGCAAGCGGATCTCTGAGTTCAAGGTCAGCCTAGTCTACATAGTGACTTCCAGACCAGCCAGGATGACACAAGGAGACCCTGTCTCAGGAACACAAAACAAGCAAACAAGCAAGCAAACAAACAAACAAACAAACAGAGTATCTTAACCAGAAAAACCACCCACAACTGGAAAGCAATGGTCCCCAGTACACAAAAAGCAAAAAATGCTTAGGCCATAGCTAAGACATCCCCAGTGGCCAGGTGGAGATAGGGCTGGGGGAACCTTTGACTCAAAAACACAAAGACAAATGTCCATGAGCTTCTGGCAAACACCACAGGAGATCTGGCAAGCTGAGGAGATGAGATGCTGAGCTGAACAGACCCCACAGCAACCCAACCCTCACAGAACACTGGGTACTCTCAAGTGCAAAGGGATTCTCACTGCCAGGGCATCTTGAGGATGTTTATCAAAAATGGAAGCTGCCTAGAGAGGAGGTGAAGTGACGATGCGAGGACAAGTCAGGGGACACAAGCGCTTGGCCTCCACTGTGACAAGTCACTGTATCAGGAGGTGAGTTCCTTTTGCACTAAGAAACTTAGAACGATCCATCTGTACGTCCAAACGTTCATGGCTTCCCCAATGCTGCAACCCACAGAATCTCCCCCTGCAAGCAAACTAGAACAGGGCTCTTTCCTCTTCCCACCCAAACTCTTCCTGCCAAAAGCAGAAATAAGGGAGCCCACCGTTCAGTTTCCCTGAGCACCCAGGAGGCCCTGGTCCTGATGATCTTGATGGCGCTCTGTCTCTTGCCTATGCCCCTCACTGAGCCAGGCAGTCAGAGAAGTCTGAGAATGCAGACTCTGAATTAGGGAAGGCAAGCGCTATGATTCTTTGAGTGTGCCAAAACGTAAATGGTAAGTACCACGGCCACATTGGATTGCTTCTGGCTACAAGACCACTGGTGCCTGGCCCCAACGATGTCCTAAAGAAAGTGAACTTCTATTGTCTGTTTAACAGAACTGCAGGGAGATGCTCCTAATGTCAGCTCAGCAGCTGAAGGGTTTCATAAAGCTATTCAAACGACTCTTTCTATGGTGGCTTTTCCAGCTTCTTGCCTCATGGTTACAAGAAGGATGCAGCAGCTCCAGCTACCCTATGCTCTTACTGCCTTTCCAAACATGGGAAATTATGGATTTTTTTTCAGGGCATAAGGAAAGAGCTTTCTCTTCCTGTACCTGTAGTTTTCTCTGTGAGGAAAATATTCTTGCAGTCCAGTAGATTTCCAGTACATCTCTGTCTAGAGCAAAAGCATATGCTTAGTTGACGCTGCAAAGGAGAGAGTGAAAACCCTGACTTTGTTATATTTTTTAAGTGGGAAGCAGAAAAGGGAAAGCAGAGTAAGGGTGACAGTAAAGGGTCTGGCGCGTCCAACTACACCCAGCAGTGTGCTGTTAGGTATAACAATCAGCTTTCATTAAAACAAAAGGAACGAGAGCCTCACGTAGAGCACTTGGTGTAAGCACTGTACTCTCACCGTGGATGACTTCAGTTATGAACCTGACATCAATCGGCTCACAAAATTCCTGAATTTTCCCAGGCAGCTGGTACAAGCCCACTCCAGCACACCACTGAATTAGATAAAAATCTGATTAAAAACAAAAAGTTAAGTTTACAGTGCTCCTTCATATTTTAAGCACTGAGTAATTGCACAGTGCAATGCAGAATTGCCATACTCATGTAAGGGGCCTACCTGACCCTCCTGCGCCTAGCCAGGAGCACCTCTGTGAGAGGTGTGCCATGGCCAGCTCTCTTGAAAGACAGGAGAGACAGTTGATGAAGAAATCAGGTGTACTCAAGCCTGGCCCGGAAGGCGATTAGAGGGGCTTCTTTTTTGCTCAAATTTCTATCTTCAGGGGCTCAGAGAGCAAAGGGCTTATATAAGAGAAAAATGATGTAGGGCGTAGGAAGGCTAGGCTAGGCAGGGTCTTGTCTTCTGGGATGTATCCACATTCCTCTTCCCATGTAAGAGCATCACTGTGGACCTGAACCTCTGATGGCTAGTTAGCTAAAACAGGCAGGGGCTTCACTTAAGCACAAACAATTAGGGAGGGGCTAAAGGCAAAGGAAGGGGAAAGTCTCTGCAGGATATAGAATTCTAGGTTATGATGGGTGCATCTCCACACACTGTAAGTCCCGGCTTACTCAGCCTCAGAAGTTAAGACTGGAGGGTCCCTGAAGCCCAGGAGTTTGAGACTCAGTTTGGGCAACACAGTGAAAGGCTTAAGAGTAAACACGCATTTTTGCAAAGTCAATCAAAATTACCTACTAATTATTCTTGGGTTACTTCCTCCAAGGACAAAAGTACTACAAGGTTACTCTTACTGCTTAGAGTGCAGATTAGTAGCACAAAGAAGAAGATAAAAAATATTCCTAATCCCATTCCCTAGTGCTATGGATTAAATGTGTTCCCCAAATTCATGTGTTGGGAACTTAATCCAGAATATAACAGTCCTAAGAGGCAGGTCCTCTGAGAATGTGATCAGGTCACCTGGCTCTGTCCTCCTCTCCTGCATCCCCTCACTCCATCTCTCCACACCCCCATACCCCCATACCATCTACGTCCCTGAATAGACCAAGACTGCTATCTCAGGAGGTCTGGAAATGGGTTGGTACCCAAAGCAGTTCAGCCCCGTCTTGTTCTTGTGCACCTGTGCAATGCCCTCCACATACCATGTGGAAAGGCTCATATCAAATGCCAATCCCTCAATCTTTGACTTCTCCAAGCATCCAAAATAGTGAAAATCTTTCTTTCCTTAAAAATTAGGGAAAGAGGCTGGGCGTGGTGGTGCACGCCTTTAATCCCAGTACAGAGAGAGGCGGATCTCTGTGAGTTCAAGGCCAGTCTACATAGTGAGTTCCAGGACAGCTGGGGCTACAGGAAGACCCTGTCTCAAAAAGACAAAAAAAATTAGGAAAAGAAATAGTACCTTAACATAAAAACTACTGGGTATTCTGTTATAGCACTATAAAATAGACTGAACCATCCTTCCATATTATGCAGACAAATTTTTAAGTAGAAATCATTCTATTTTGAATCATTCTATTTTGTTGATTTAGTGATATTTTTCCTCAATAGGTAAGTTTTCTAAGACATCAAGAAGTCAAGAATAGTTCCTGAACTCCCGTCTCACATCAACCAACTTTAGGAGTTGCTTAGTGACAACTGGAAATACTTGCAGAACCTTCTGGTTCCTTCTCAGGGAGTTATGTGGAGAGTAGGTGCCCTCTCTCTGTTCTCTCCCTTCTTGCCTCACTTGGCCTCCCTGCTCACAGCCTGAGACCACCGTTCTCCAGGCTGAAGCAATGCTGCTCCTCCCTCACTGCGGAAGGACACAGGGCCTTAGCCACTTCATCCTTTTCACTACTGCCTAATCTGCCACAGTCACAACCTCCCAACTGAAGTTCAAAGCCTTGGTAAGTGATGGGACCCTCAGCAGAAAGAGCAGGAGGCCAGAGTCCACAGTTCTCTTCCAGCTTCCCTGCATCTGTGGTACTCACACAGGCACACACCTGAAGGTGGCCACTGTTCAACTAAAGTCCGCTCTGCTCTGCCTCAACCTCTCCCCACTGGGTTGGCCTTCCGGACCTCACTTCGTGGTCCTCAGTCTTCCTGAAGGACTGCATTTCATTTCAGGTGTCGACCTATGAGGAAACATGCAACAGGACGGTAGCTCTAACCCCACTAACAGCCTTGTATGACTCCCCAGAGTCCAGCTGAGAACCTAATCTCAGCTCTAACAAAATGCCACAGTCCTACTAGGTTGAAGAAGGGTTTTGTGGCACTTTGCTCTCCTTTGCATCCAGTTAGCCAAGAGCACGTGGGAAGGAGCTGCAGTTATTTCCAGACCCAGGCATGGAATTCTACTCTGCTACAAACACTTTACAGTTTGCAGAAAATAAGCCTAGACTGAGAACGGGATTTTCAAACAGAGTTTCAAAAGCAAAAGTAACTCAACACTGACTCACCGCACAGTTTGGTACCAAGAGGTACCAATACTTAAAATAATACCCGATAAAAGATGCTAAAACAAAGTATTGCACAGAGGTAGGAATATCACGAGTCCAGTTGTTCTACAGATGAGAAACTAAAGTAATGGTCCTCAAATTTAGTATGTTTAAGAATCACCTGTCAGATGTAGTGGCACATGCTTTTAATCCCAGCATTCAGGAGGCAAAGGCAGGCAAACCTCTGTGAGTTCAAGGATAGACTGGTCTATACAGTGAGTTCTAGGCCAGACAAGCTACAAAGTGACACTCTGTCTGGAAAAGAGAAAAAGAGTCACCCAGAAAGGTTATTTAAAATGCAAATTCCTGAGTTTCTTTCCCATTAATTCTGACTGAGCTGGTCTGGGGTGCAGGTGAGGCACTGTATTTCCCTGAAATGACAATCAGTTGCATTCCTGTGCTGTGCCCAGACTGGTTAGCAACACTGGTGGTGCTGGGGATTGAACCCAAGGCCTTGGGCATACTAAGCAAGAGCTTGGCTACTAAGCTGTATCACCTACCCCACTTGGCAACATTTCTGTGGTCTCCTAGAAGAAGGCCTGGGCTTTCTAGCCTGATTCTTACCTGAGTCATCTATAACATGCATTTAAAAAAATTTTTTTAATAGTTTTTGAGAATTTCACATATAATTACTGTATGTACATCATTTCAACCTCTCCCCCTCTCCTATCCAAGTCCTCCCATCCCCTCCTCACTCCCTCTCAAATCCATGACCTCTTCTATAATTATTGTTATACACACACACACACACACACACACACACACATGTCCTATTGAGTCCATTAATGTTGTATAGCAGGTATTAAACACATAGATGTCACCCCACCCCTGAACACTAAGATATAAGGAAGTCTGTAGCAGAGCCTCGGGATCAGTAGATTGCTCTCAGGTAAGGAGGTTTCTAGAATCAGTGTCTTTCTATCTTCTGTCTTTTAGTCCTCCAGGAAGCTGGTTAACCTGTCCAGTCTTCCCAGAGAACTCAATCCCATCCTCCCCATGCTTCCACACTACACCTTCTCACATGTCTCTGAATTTTATTAATTTCTTCATCAATTAGTACCTGGCCTAACCACAGGCACAAGGCAATCACACAAATGGCAACAACAATTCCTCATGTAGCAGGCAGGCCATGGACAGGAGACACAGCACCACTAACAATGGAATTTCAGACACCTACAAGCACTAGGAA
Source organism: Nannospalax galili (assembly GCF_000622305.1). Classification (NCBI taxonomy): domain Eukaryota; kingdom Metazoa; phylum Chordata; class Mammalia; order Rodentia; family Spalacidae; genus Nannospalax; species Nannospalax galili. Next base: position 2,641,114 of record NW_008330327.1, read on the forward strand.
AAAACATTAACGAAGGTAAGAAACTGGCCAGGGCACACAAAGATGGGCTTCAAAGGGCCTCATATAGGACAGTCTCTGAGCTAAGAACCAAAAGAGGAAACATGACTAAGGTGGGGCACAAGGGACTGGGATCTAAACTGGGAGCCAGGCCTGTTGAAAGGAGAGAGGCTCCCGGGTTCTACTCCACAGCCAGAAGCCAGCAGGATACAAGAAGCAGAAGGTCTGAGCAGAGCCAGATCTCAAAAGGCAAGGTCTGTGGACACTGTCATCAGTGCAAGAGGCTCTGAGATGCTTTATCAAGAGATCAGCTTTTAGTAAGTAGCTGGCCCGTAGTCTATGTGACATGTCTGTGGCATGTCAACACATTTTGCATACAGCAATTTGTTCTTCCTTCCCAGCAACTCTGTGAAGTAGAAGCAAACATGAACCCCGCTTCACAGGTGAGGGCTCTGAAGCCAAGAAGCAGTAAGTGGTGGAGCCCCAACTCAGAGCCAGGTTGTGGGGCTTAGAGTCAGGCTGTGGGGTTTGGAGCATCTGTGGTGGAGGTGAGAGATGGTGGGGCTCTAAGCATCTGCATGTCATTCTAAGCGTAACAGAAAGTCAGTGGAGAGGGATTGAGACTCTCAGAAAGCTAAGAAAAGATACAACTTCTGAGAAAAGGTCCCCCAAACCCTGGCTGAGTGGGCTGATAAGCCAAACCCCTGCAATTTCAGCCATAAGAGACACCTAAGTACAGCACATTAAATGTTCAAGGGAGCAGCTCCTACAGAGGATGCCTTCCTTCTGGGCCCATGTTCTCAAAGCTGGGGCTGTGGACCAGCTAGTTAGAAATGCAAATTCTGAGGCCACTCTTCGGACTCGCTGAATCTGAGACCCAATAATCTGGGAATTTTTTTCGCGTTATTTTTTTTCTTTTGTAGTACTGGGGATCCACATGGTAAGCAAGCACCACTGGACGACACTCCTAAAATAAGATTCTGTCTTAGCAAACCCTCCTGGTGAGTGAACTCTGCCTGGAAGCTGGAGGGGGATGTGTACATAGCATGCCAACTTTCCAAAGCTGTGCTGCCCCTCTCCTAACCGGTGCTGCAACACACATTCCACACACAGTCCTTTCCCTGGGCCCTGCTGGTGGCTACTATGCCTAAAACCTCGCCATTTTGCTTACTAATTTGATTTCCTGACCATACGCACTATTCAACTGTCTAGGCCTCCAGGCCAAGGTAAAATAACTCCTTCCTTCTTCTAAGATTTAATTTCACTTTCCACCAGCCTTCAAAGCAAATGGAAGGATCCTTTCAGCATCTACCTAGACTTTCCCAGCACCCGTCACTGGGTTTCCTTTTTTATTCATTCATCCCTCTTAAATTCATACATTATGACAAATATTTGCTCCCTCAGCAGCAGTGATACCTAAAGCCTCATTCCTAAACTCAGGAACATTAGAAGAGGATCAGATGCAAATAAATCTACAATTATAAATGACTTACATGCCAGAAAGGCCTGGAAAGGCCACTGGGCTGAGACCTAACGATGACAAAGAAGCAGGCCTGACAATTTCTGACAAGTAATATTTGGTACAGAATCTAATGCCAAACTCTAGCCTAAATTCTTTACATATCTAACAACTTGGCAGAAGAGTAGTATTCTCATCCCTACACTATAAACAAAGAAAGCAGGGTACAGGCAGAATGAAAAGTGTGCGAACAAGCAGACTGGCTCGGAGCCTCCCTTCCAGACCACAAGCTAAGTGAGAGGAGCAGGGTGGAATGCTGAGGTGGGAGGAGAAAATGCAGACAGGTGTCCAGGCAGACAGACAGACATACGCCAAGAGGTCCAGGGAGGAGAAAAGTCAGCCTGAAGCCAGACAAGAAATTGAACAAGTTAGTGAGGAGCATCTGATAGATGGGAAACCCAAATGCTTTGGGAAGTACACTGGCAAGACACACTACTGGGTGTATAATGCTGACATATAGACAAGCTATAGAGAAGGAGGAATCCAAACAAGATTCCTACTTACCTGATTCCCCATAATAGAAGTTTGGAGGACAGTCTGTGTGCAGATGACAAGCTATTATAGCATCACATATAACAAAGTCCTAAGGGAGTCTGGTACACAATAAGCTCTTGAATGAACATGAGCAACTGATCAAACAGGTTAGAGCTTCCAGCTCTGCTTTTTAATGTGTCTCTACAGAATCCTCCCTGAAGGATTCCATCCAGAACCCTAAGAGGCAATTTCCAGAGCACTACTACCACTAGTTAACAATAACAACTATGTGTATAGTAATAAGGACAGCTTCTATTAGGAGGGATTTTCTTTCATGAATATGAGGGGGGAAATTCCCAAATTTGTACAAATCTTCTTTCTGCAGAGCACAATTATACTAACTTACAAATAAGCAGTTATGCAACTTTCCCAACTACAAAGATGCGAAACCGTAATTCAAATCCATGACTGTCCAACTTGGAGGCCTATTACTTCCTCCATTAAATCAGTACTTCCCAGCCAGATGTACTGCACCCTAGGGGTACAGATCTATAACCTTGGCACTTTAGAGGCTGAGGCAAAAGAATCCTGAGTTCACGATCAGCCTGGGTACTGAGTGAGACCTAGTCTCAAATCAATAAATGAACAAACAAACAAATAAAATCATAACTTGCCACCGTGAGGAACACATCTCTTTGAAGGACAGCAGAATCACTTTAGATACACAGAAGAAATTTTTAAAACATTAATAGTTATGGTCTCCTTTGAATCTGTATAACTATATATCTTGTGTTTCTCTATAATAGCAAGTAAATATGTATATGGGATTTGATAACTATTTTACACAAACATACACATATTGCAGTAAATTGCAAAATTCGAGACTGCCAAGGAGACACAACAGTTAATAAAAGAATAAAAGTACAGTTGTACAAGAACTGAGTAGAAATTTTGAGAGGTAGTCTAATGCATAAATAACTGAAGCTTTAGGAATCTGCTCACCAACCATCTAAGAACAGCCAAGCACCTGTTCCATATTGTACCCAAATTTGACTACAGCCACATAGGACTCTCTGCTCAAGAGATAAAATATCAGTTGCCTGGGGGAAAGCGAATGACAGCAGAACAACATAACTTAAGTCATCCTTTACACGGTATTGATTTTGACATAAGTACTGCACTGGTAATCCAACTTTGCTTATTCACCACACACCAGTTAAATCAAGTTTTTCTGGGTTTCAATCTCATTTTGACAAAAGTATAAAAAGCACCCTCTAAGGTCTATGTCTTCCAGTTTCATAAATAAGGAAAATAACCTCTGACATCCAAAATTATTTTTTGCAGGATACCAGAGGTTCCAACCCTGAAATGAGTGTCATCCTTAAAAATAAAAACTAAGTACATATGATAATCCAAGTCACCAACCCATAATAGAGAGCTGCCATGGATTATGTCAGTCCAGAAAGATGTAGCAAGACATTAATTATAAGGCGATAAAAATCAAATAAATAAATAAATAAATAAATAAATAAATGTACCTATCCTTACCAAAACTCTAAGATTTTCCTGCCAGTAATGATTAAGGTGACTTTCTTTACACCTGGCCCTTGAAAAAGGTGTATTTGTCAAAGTACTAGTCTTAGGGAGCCGGATCTACAAAGCCCTCTCATGGAATCAGTGAACCTAGAAACTTTTTGTGGAGGGTTTTGGGATTCACAGAAAGTTCCAGTATGTGGTCATTTAGTGTTCAGCTAAAGAAAACAGAAGATGAGTGGGTTGTAGCTGGCAAACTGATAGAACAGCTGGGGAGCAGGTGAACCAAAAAAAAAAAAAAAACAGGCAAGTCCCTGGGCAAATTGTACAGCCCAGGGTGATCATTACTGTAACTGGAGAGTTGTTACATAATTACTTGTTAACTCTGACAAACACCTACATAGCTTACCCTAGCCACTGTAGCCCATGTACCTGGTGCAAAAGTCAAGGTTTCTGCAATTAATTTCCTTCAAAGAAATAAACAATCCTGGAAGCTATTCCCTTCCAAGGTAACTTGCCTGCTTTTACACATACAAACGAGCCTCCAGGAATTGGGCCAACTGCCTCTAAAGACAAAATTCAGTGTTTCTCAAGATTGATTTTTCAAAAGGGAGAAAGCATACAGAGGTACATTCTGAGGGCCAAAGAGATAGGATCATCTCGCTGAAAGAGACTTCCATTCCAAACTGGAAAATGTGGACCGGGTCCCTCCCCCATCCCTGCCTCTTCAACTGGCGCAAAATACGCAAGACCTCAGTGTCCGATGTACTGCAGTCCAACATTTTTCAAAAAGTTTACGGGGATTTACCGAAGCGGCAGAAGGGAAAATACAACGGGCAGAAACGGAGGAAAGCGAGCAGGAGAATGTGGGCAAGGGAGAAGCTCGGGAAGCTCCCGGCGGCGGCGCAGTGCAAGGCCCGACACCGGGAAGCGACCCGGCCCCCGCAGAGCGAGCGCCCCAGCCGCGCGCGGGCGATGACAGGCGGCGGGTCTCGGAGGCCAGGGGCCCCGCATCCCCCGAGCCCGGCCCCCGCCTCCAATCCCCTCCCCTACCCTTCCCCCGCCGCGCAGCGATGCCCGCCGGGCCGGCTCGGCCCCGGGTCAGCGCTGCGGAGCGCGGCCCAGCATCCGCGGAGGCCGCCGGCGTCCTTACCTCCTTCTGCTTGGGGTCCTGCGGGTAGACGTCTGGCGGCCCGAGCCGGGGGCGCTTCAGCGGTCTCTGCTCATAGCTGAGAAGCCCGAAGGCGGCCATGATCTCTCATGTTAGCCGGCGAAATGAATGAGAGTTGGAGCTGGAGCAGCCGCCTCTGAGCACCAGGGAGCAGCACTTTGCAGACAGACTCCCTCTCCCGTCCTCGCTCGCTCGCTCGCTCGCCGTGGCGCTGCAGGCAGAATAAAGCAGGCTGGAGACGGCCGCGGTCCGCGCGCACTCGCGCTCCGGGGGCCGCCTTGGCGAGCACCGGGCGCGGAGCCCCGGGACAGCGGCTCCGCGGGCGGCGGCGGGGCTGGAGGTCGGCCAGGGTCCGCGGCGCCGCCTCCGTCACCCTCCACCCGGTCCCCAGGGGGAGGAGCAGCTGATGGGAACGTGTGACTTTCTTCACCAATGAACCCAAACCCACCCGGCGGGGCGCAGGATGCGGCGGGGGAGGGCCGGGGAGAAAACTTTTCTTGGCGCCTAGGCGGGAGCTCGCGTGTCTGCGGCGGGCGAGGCGGCCGCGGGCTGCGGGGGATGCTGCGCAGTGGCCCGAGGCCGCCCCCCGGCTCGCCGAGGACCGGCCGCTGGGGCGCAGAGCCGCGGGCGCGGAGGGAGCAGGGCCGAAAGGGGTGAGGACGCGAAGATGCGAGGGGCGGAGATGCGAGGATGCGAGCGCCCAGGACGCGAGGCTGCGGGCACCCAGCGCGGCCGGGGCTCCGGGCTCTGCCGGCGTCTCCGCGGCGCGGGTCCCCTCGGCTCCGGGGCGCCGCAGGCTGCCGGCTGCGGACGGCAGCGACGGCTGGAGGGGGCCGAGCTCACGGTGGCGCGGGGCCGACTTAACCCTTTGCCGTCCCTCCCGGGGCTGGGGAGGGCACAGGCCGGGACAGCGGGCGCGCGGACGACTGCGCTGCCCGGACCGCCCTCCCCACCCCCAGCAGTTTACCTGTTGGTCCCCAGCTCGCGGCTAGGCATGGGCGGGCGGCGGGGACGCTCTGGCGGCCGCAGCCTCCATCGGTCGATGTGGGAAGGGGAACTGGGTGGGAAATCGCGAGGCGTCTGTCTCGCCTGACCGGGGGACGCCGGGAAGTTTGCCGCTGCCCGGGGGCGGCGATCTCGCCCCCACGGCCCGGGAGCGCGAGCTTCCGAGTTGGCGGACGGCGGCGCCGCGGCCGCACTGAGCATGCCCAGCTCAGCGGCCGGACCGCGGAGGAGTTGGCTGCGAGCGCGGCGAGCGCTCCCATCCGCCTCTCCGGGTTTTCGCAGCCGCAGAGCGCGCGGTCCGCGGGCCCCGCGCCCCAGCCGGCCGCAGGGTTCACCTGGTGGCAGAGCCAGCGTCCTCGGGGGCTCCAGGGCCCAGGGCTGACCCTCTGCCTCGACCTCTAGTGAGGTCGCCGTCTCCGCGGCCTGGGCGAAAGCTCACCTGCGCTGAGCACAGGGATGGGGGACGCGGGGAGGGGACGATCTTGGGGGAGACTCTCGGCCGGCCCGCACTCCTTGCTGGCTGCGGGCCTGGACATCCAGATGCTGGGCCACCTGCGGGGAGCACCAGGGGAGCGGAGTGGTGGCGGAGGCGGGCCCAGCCTGTCCGGAGGGACACCGCGGGAGGAGCTCCTGCACTTGGCCAAGAATGATGGCTGCCGTTTATGGAGCCTGTCTTGGTGTTAAGGTCTTGAAGGTCCGAATCTACTTCTGTCAACAAACCTTAGAAGGTTTCACTGTGCCTTTATAAATGAAGAAATTGAACTAGCTCCAAGAGGTTCGATGACTTATCCAAAGTCACAAAGCAGGTCAGAATTTGAACCTACCACTGCCTGATCTTGTTTCCAATATACATACCCCCACTCGAAGTTGGAAGGGTTATGTGCCTGACCTGCCCTTAGACGGATTGTGTCGTGTTCCCCATACACTGAGGCCTCGACTCCCAACAGGTTTCCAGCTCTGTAGCGGGTATACATGGACTGACCTAGGACTGTAGTTTGGGGCTTTCTTACAGCACGTGCTTCTGCTGAACACTTTCTTCTACCAGGAGGCATTTTCTTGTCCACCTCCCCACCTAGGCTTCAGGCTGGGTCAGAAGTACTCGGCGTTCAGGGTCAGTGAAATAGCGATCTCTAGTACCACACTGCCACTACCTCATCCACCTCCTTCCCTTGCTTGAATAGGTGAGTGGACATTAAACTATCAATAACATGTACCCAGATAGGTACGAATTCCTAGTAAAAAAAATAAATGTGAATCCCGTTTGATACTTTTTGGAGAGCGAGTCTCGATAAATCTGTGAGCCACCATGCCTTGGCTGAGAACTTCTTAACCTGGCTAATGACTGCCTGAGCTTCCAAGCAGTGTACACAGAACAAGAATTACTCAAAGCAGATCAGAACCTCAGGAGGTTCTCAACTTAGCAGAAAAGATGAGTTCAGGGACCTGTGGACATGGCAAATAGCTGCGGAGAAGAGCATGAACAGTAAAACACTGGGTACATGGGAGCTGTAGCCTCCAAGCATGAAGCTACCTCTCCTGTATAACTTCTGAGGCTTAACAGGAATTTGACCATTTTCTCCAGTCATATCCAAGGGCTCCTCAAAGATCCCTTAGCACCAAGGGACCCCCCTCTGACTGCTTGTATCTGCTTCCTTCTGCAAACCTTGATTTGTAGGCTTCAACAAGGAGTGTCTACGGTTAGGATCAATTTTGTGCTCTTGGGCAAAGTTCCTTTAAGGTATCTCGTAGCTGGACTTCCTGGCCCTTCATTTGGTCAGCAGGAAACATATCTTTTGTCTGCGTATATTCTGCGCAGATGTTTCCTACCCATTCTTCTCTCCTTGCAACCATGAACACATTATGACAGTCACAATCGACCTTAAAAGTTCTTCAGGCCAAGTCAGAGACCAGTAAGTATCTCAGGTTGACACAAACTACGGAGGACAAACCACAAATGTCTACATCAGTGGTTCCCTAAAATTCTTTGAAAGTACAGGATAGCAAGCAGATTGCAAAACTGAGAATGAAGAATGGCTAATTGTAGAGCAGGGTGTTGATCCATCAGGAGTCCTGGTCCTATCATTCCTGTTTTACAGATTAGCCGACAGAAGGGAGCAACCAACACAGCCAAAGTCAGACCCAAACCCCCCTGACTCCCTACCTGTGCTTATTATCACCGCCAGTGTACTGCATGTGTTCCTTATCATTTATATGGCACATATAAAAGTAAGTCCCAGAAGACTCTTATGGTATCAGAGAAGAAAAGCTCCTGACAACTGGCTCTGCCGTAGCGGCATGCTTCCACTCAAGTGGAAAGAAACAATTCTCAGTGCGGTGCCTGTAGGTGAAGTAATTAAAGTTGCTGGGTTTCCCCATGGGATTGATGCTTGTCCAGGTGTATGTATTACTGTGTTTTAACAGTTTGTCTATAGGCAATCTTGCTTACTTTCAGTTTTTCTTATTTAACCCCCCCCTTACATTTAAATTCATTTGCTTTATGCCCACTTCTGACTCAAAAAAAGAAAATTCCCCACTTTCTTTTAGTAGCTTGGCAGAAGAAAGGAGAAAAGGGAAGGGAAGGGAGGGAAACGGGAAGGGGGGGAGGGCGAGGAGAGGGGACAGGACACAGGACTGGGGAGATAAGCAATACCAAAGGTCTGGGGATAGAGCCCAGCTGGAGAGCACTTGCCTAGCATATTGAAAAGCCTTTGCCTTTGGATTGGTTTGATCCCCAGCTTGGAAAACAAGGCAAAGAAAGAAAAGAGAAAAACTGTGTGCATACTGGCTTTGGCCACACATACTCTAAAGTTGGGGTGGTACAGAGAATATTGGTACGGCCTGTGTATGAATCCTCAATGCACAAACTTGCGATTGTTCCATTTTTTTTTTAATGTGGAAGAAAATTTGGTGAAAAAAGGAAGATATGATTTGGAAATGTAGGTGTTAATTTTAGAATGTTTCATCCAAACTGAGTTTTTAATAATCTTTATGCTGATAGAGATGAAAGAAATCTATATTAAGACTCAAGCAGCAGGGGCTGGAGAGATGGCCCAGCGGTTAAGAGCACTGGCTGCTCTTGCAGAGGGCCCAGGTTTAATTCCCAGCATCCACATGGCGCTAACAACTTTCTGAAACTCCAGTTTCAGGGGATCCAATGCCTTCTTCTGACCTCCATGGGTATTGCATGGCACGGGCTCACTCACATACATGGAGGCAATACACTCCCACAAAAATAATATTTTTAAAAAAACTCAAGCAATAAGCACCAATAGAGTTATATTGCTAGCTAAATGTATAGTTTAAATTTTTCGAGTAGCCACATTAACAAAATAAAAAGAAATGGTTGAAATTAATTTTAACAAGTTATTTAGTCCAGTGTAGCCAAAATACTGTCATTTCAACACAGACAAATAATAAGTATAGTTTTAAAACATGTATGAATGAGATATTTTGCATTTTTGGTTCAGATTAAATGTGGTGTGGATTTTATAGTCACTTTTTGAATGGTCCATAGTTATACTACCACATTCACCAACCCAGCTCTAAAAGGATCTTTTCATTTCTCAGGAATCTGAATCTGTAACGCACAGGACCTTCTTTTTAAATTTTTTTGTGAACATCATACATGATTATAATCTTCATACCATTTCCCTCAAACTCCTCCCATGTCCCCCACTCCTTCACAAATACCTCTCCCTTTCCTTGATTATTATTGTTACATATGCATACATACATTTATATATATGTATATATGCATATATGTGTATATATATATATAATTTACTGAGTGCATTCATTGGTGCACATGTGTACCTGTGCTTATGACTGCCCACTTGGAGTTAGATAACCTCTCAAGGAGCTAGTCCTTGGAGAAAATTGATTCTCCCTCCCTCAGCATCCATTGATTGCTTATAGCTCATCATCTTGAGGTACAAGCTTCCCCCCCGTGACTTTGGATTGGGGGAAATCTCATTAGATGACCATACTGTAGAGATTTTGTTGCTGTAGCTTTCTTGTCATGTCTAGAATGCATGGAGTAGCAGCAGGTGTCTTGTCCTTCTGGCTCTTACATTCTTTCCACCCCGTCTTCCAAAGTGTTCCCTGGACCTTAAGTATAGAGGTTGCATTGTAGATGTGTTACTTAGAGCTGGGCACCTCACACTCATTTATTCTTTGTGTTTGACTAGTTGTGGAACTTCATAAAAGAAACCTCTTTGATGAGTGATGAGAGGTACACTTGTCTGTAAATATAAGGATATGTATTTATAATACTGTAGGATATTACATTGGTTTATGGATGTGACAAAAAAGATTCTTCTCTAGGGTCTTTGCCATTTCCAGCCTTGTATACTTGGCTATGTTTACAGTACCACATGAGTTTCCTCCCACTGAGCCATCCTGATACCAAATGCTGGTGAGGATGTGGGGAAAGGGGAACTTTCATTGACTGCTGGGGATTGCAAACTGGTGCAAATGTTATGGAAGTCAGTGTGGAGAACTCTAAAAACTAGAAACAGGAGTTGGAGAGGATGGCTCAGTGGTTAAGAGCACTGGCTGCTCTTGCAGAGGACCTGGGTTCAGTTTCCAGCACCCACATGGCAGCTCTCCATAACTCCAGTTCCAGGGGATCCAGTGCCCTCTTCTGACTTCTGTGGGAATTGCAGACATGGATGCAGTTATACACATGCAGCCAATATATGCATACACATAAAATAATAAAATTAAAAAAACAAAAATAGATCTACCTTATGATCTGGCTATAGTATAGCTCTCCTTGGCATATACCCAAAGGTATATGTTTGTTGCTACCCTTTTCCCAATAGCTAGGAAATGGAAACAGCCTAAATGTGTTTCAACTGATGTATGAATAATGAAAATATGACACATTTACAAAATGGGGAATCTACTCAGCAGTAAAGAAAAATGAAATTTGCAGGTAAATGGATGGAACTAGAAACTAATACTAAGTGAAGTAACACAGACTCAGAAAAACAAATGATGCATGTTCCCTCTCATTTGTGGATCCTAGTTCCAAATCCTTAGATGTGAGTATATATCCTGATGTAACAACAAGAGCCAGGAAAATGGAAAGGAATCATAGGGATAGAGCGGAAGGGACTCAAGAGAGGGGAATAGTAGGAGATAGGTGTTATCAAGCAGGAAATGGGGAAAATGGGGGATAGTTTAACTATGTAGAAAATAGGGAGGGTTATACGGTGGGGGGGAGACAGGAAAAAAATAATGCTTGGGTAATGTGAACAAAAAGAGGGAAATATATTAGTTTGAAAGTCTCCACACGAGGCTGGCCTCAACCTTGCTGTGTAGCTGAGTATGACCTTGAACTTCTGATCCTCTTACTTCCACCTCCCAGTTGCTGGAATGACAGGTGTTTGCCACCAGGCCTGACCACAAAGTGCTGGAGACCGAACCAAGAAATTCACGCTCGCAAGCACTCTGTCAAGCTATATCCATCCCCAGCCCACATACAGGATCGTAATAAGATGACTGAAGAAGCAGGTAGGTATCCACATTAACAGGACTGAGCAATGGAGAGAAGAACAAGAGGAAGACGAAGAGCAAACAACTCAGGAGTATAGCAGGTACCCAAAAAGCAGTTGTTTCTAGAAAAACTACAACTGCAGAAGGGCCAAGGACAACGATAAACTTGAGGACTAGAATTCGAAGGATGAGCTGAGAGTTACCAAACAGAAAACTGAACCGTTGGCAAGGCTAAAGATTTAACTATTCCCTAGCAAAATGATGTTCACCGCAAAAAAAAAAAAAAAAAAAAAAAACCAAAACCCAAAGCTGACTGGTTTGTGGAAAGGGTAGGCATGCACACATACAGGTCACTGTTGATCTGAGCCACACTCTCAGCTTCTCAGCACTAGAATCTTAATTTGTCAGCTAACCCGGAACTGTTCATACTCTATAAGGCAGACATATGCTAAGACACTCAAGAGTCTAGGAAATCCGAACACTGATTCACTGATACACGGGGATACACATTTCCAGAGACTCATTTCCCCCTTTCTGATTACCTCCTTACTAAGCTTAAAGTTAATTGTAAAACTAAAGTGGCACACAGAAGTGAGTAAGCATAAATTTGGAGGTTGGTCATTCCAGGGAGCAGTTTCTCAGACTGCCCCATTGTAGAACTCCACTACCTTGTGACAGGAATGACACTCTGGCCACTTGGTAGCCAGTTGCTCCCATCAGTGAATATACTTTATTGTCTGACATCTTTACTCTTCATTACACCAGAGCTTCCTGGGGGTTCACCGACATGTTTTGGGTTTTTTTGCTTTTTGGTTGTTTGGGTTTGGTTTAAGTTGGGTGCTTTTGTTTTGTTTTGTTTTAAACAGGAGCTTCCTATATAACTCAGGCAAGCCTTGAAAGCATGAGCCTCCTGCTTCAGCCTTCCAAGTGCTAGGATTACAGGAAATGTGCCACCACAGCTAGCTTTAAAAAATTGGTTTTGCCCATTTGTTTTGTTTTGAACTTGCATGGCCACTTCTGGACTCTTAAGAAAATCTGCCCACACTGAGGCTGCATTCACCAGGGAACGCTAACGGAGCTGCTACTTTAAGCCCAATGACCAGCTGTCCTCAAGGTTGACTCACATGCCTGGTCTCTAGTGCTTTTGACAGTAAGATCCCAGCTACATGGAGAGCTGTGTGGAACATAGGCCTGGCTTCCAACTCTTCTGCTGAGAAAGAAAGATATTAATTTTGATCTCCAGAATAGATAATGACGTTTACACATTTCTATTGTTAACTAGTCAAGAATCCAGTCTTCATCATCTGTTAGTTATAGATTATGAACTATCAATTATGATGGGTTATATATAAGAGTTAATCTTATGATAGTTAATCATGAAGTACTTCCATTCTCTCGGGATTTCTTTTCCAAGTTCTAGAGACATCTGTTTATATTTCTTTATATATCCCTATAAGCAATTCAAAGCATGAACAGTGTCTTGCAATGTATATAAAATTTTGATATAATACAAAGTATTTTGACAGATTGAAATTGTAAGTATCAAATTTTACATAAGAATAAACTTTTCCCCCACCTATTGGACATATCAAAGTCAATTTTGCTGTCTGCTATTTACAAAATCTAAAGATAAAATTGTTAAGAAAAATAAATGCTCTTCATCCTTTGCTCTTGGTACATTGAAGGAATAGTGCACAGATCAATCACACAAATCTGTTAGATAATCGTGTTTTTAAATTTTGATTTTTGTATATGCGTATGTATGGTGTATGTATATGTGGTATATTGGCATATATACATTCCAGTGTGCATGGAAGTCAGAGGAGGATGTTGTGTGTCTTCCTCTATCACCTCTGCCTTAGTCCTTTGAGATAGGACCTCTCACTGCACCTGGAGCTAGGCTGGTGGCCAGCAAGCCCAGTGATCCTCCTGCCTTTGCCTCCCACAGTACTGGGGTTACACGCCCGTGAGTGGCGATGGCTGACTTTTCACACAGGTGCTACAGATTTGATTTCAGGTGCTCATGCTTGCACAGCAAGTGCTTTTACTCACTGAGCCATCGCCTTGGTCTCCTTAATAGTACTTTTAAATTACTGCCCGTTGTTACCACCATGCCTTTCTCAGGGCTGTTAACAGAAAAGTCACAAGTTTAATTTTCATCTTCATTCATTTCTTCCACTCACCTCTGGCAGAGTTACTGTCAGTCAAAACGGGCATCAAGAAAATAGAAGAAACGAAACACAGAATTGTGAACTCTTCAAACAAGAAAATGGAACTTGACTAAACTTGATTGCAAATGATTGGATAAAGATGGTGCCTCAGACCTGCCTTCCTCCAGCATATGTGAACTTGACCCTCAGTTCCCCTTCCTCTCTGCTCCCACCCTTCCTCAGCTAGGCACCATCATCATCTTCTGTTCCAGTCTGTCTACTCACAGCCTCTGCAGCCCTCATTGACTCTTGCTCAAAGGTCTGGCAGTCCCCAGTTGCTCAAAATAACCCTCCTTGAGCTCAGTGTCTATACTGCTCATGACTGCCCCACCCCCTAGCTGTCCCATTTCCGCCCAGTGGGACTGTAGCAGGTGGCTGAGGTTCCTGGGTTAGGAGAAAAGGGAAAGTGTGTCTTGGCTACGGTTGTGATAAGGAGATTTGTAGACTGAGTATAAAAACGGTCTCAAAGAGAATGCTGTAAATCAAGATGGAAAACTTCATCAAATCGAAGAGGAGCTCAGAATATCTGGGGAGCCATCTTGTCAAGTAAACAGGAAGTGGCCATGATAAATGTGAACAAAAGGGGCTGTGAGCCCTCTTAGTCTAAATCTTGAGTAGTTTGGGCTGCTATGACAAAATACCATAGACTGGGTATCTTAAATAACAGAAAAATATTTCTCATAATTTGGAGGCTGAGAAGCCCAAAATCAAGGTACCAATGTGTTCTGTTCCTGGCAGAACCCCTCTTGGCTTTCCCATGGAACCTAGCCGAGCAGGGAGAGTGAACATCCTTCTGCTCATGAGGGCTCCACCTTCATGACCTAAATACCTCATGAAGGTCTCCTGACAAATACCTTGAATATAGCCCATCAGAATGAATTTAGGGGGATGTTTAGTTCTTAGTGCATATGCATACCAGAGCAACCAGAGGGCAGACACACCCCAACTTTTCACTACAGAATCAGTTCTTATTTCTATCCCCATGTAAGGCCTATTGATTGTTTCTTTTCCAAGAGTCTATATTCATCCAGTCCTTAATAAAACCTCAGATACAGCTTCAGCATTCCTTCAGGTTACCCATGTACCCCAACTTGTCTCCCTGAACCCAGCCACCTCTCTATTCAAAACTTAATACATGAAGTTACTAGATTAAGTTTGAAAATTTTCTCATTTTATCACAGCACTCCTTGCTGAAAAACCATTGTTGAAGCTTTACTACTTTAAGTGTAAAGTTTAAACTTCTCAGTATTAAAATCAAGGAATTTTCATAATGTGCTACAAAGATCAGGGCTGGTATGGACTAGGCTGGGAGGTCAACTGAGACATCATCCAGGGATACATTTAGCTTCTCTTTAAAGTCATCAGTTTCACTCATGGGGGGGGGCACTGCAGGGGCCCATGCTATGTCTGAAACTGCTTAACCAGTCTGACTGAGGTCATGTCCAACTCCACTGCCTCTTATTCTTACATGAGATTGTAGGAGTTGGGACCTTCAGACGTTCTGGCTCACTCTAGGATGAACCTAGGGAGGAGCAGAAATAAGAAACATTCTTGGCCGGGCAGAGGCAGGTAGATTTTTGTGAGTTCAAGGCCAACCTCGTCTACACAGCGAGTTCCAGGCCAGCTGAGGCTACAGGGAGACCCTTTCTCAAAAAAGAAAAAAGAATTCTTGTATCTGGTACCATAATGAGGGTCTTCATAGTCAATTAGGTAGTTTGGTTTTCAAGACCAGTGGTCTGGACTAGCTCATCCTTTAGCTCTATAGTGAGACCTTCCTGGATTCCAGGATCCTGGGCAAGCAGAATCAGCACCTCTGACCATAGATCAGCTGGTGAACCTTTTACTTATATTTATTTGGGTAGAGTTTGACAAAAAAAAAAAAAAAACCTCTCTTTTCTTAACTCATGTACTGAGCATCTATGTTGTGCCAGGTAATTTAAATGCTTATGATGCAGCAGTATGCTTCTGAGTTGGTGGCACTCATAGTATAGAAAAAAGCTAAGCAAATAATCTCACAGACTCATGGGAAGTTGTAACAGTGATGAGGGCTTCAGAAGATAAAGATATAAGTCTGTGTGGTTCCAGAAGGGAAATTTCCCACAGAAGCAATGTTAATGGAAAACCTGGAAAGACATTAAGTAAAAAGGAGGGAAGAATATATAGGAAAAACAAATACAAAGACCCCATGACCAGTAATACTAAAAGAAATCACCAGGACTGGTAAGGAGAGAAAAGGGAAGCCCTGTGTGAGGTCAGGGTAGAACCATGAAGAACACTATAGACATTATATTATTCACTTTATAGGGGCTTGTATTTATCCAATAGGAAATGGGAAGCCATTCAATTGTTTTAAACATAGGGGCATCCCAATTAGACTTAGGCAATGATATCACTTTGCAACAGACCATAGACTGGAGATGAGGCAGTCAGAATGGATTGGGTAGGGGCATAGGTAATAGATAATTGCAAGGCTAAACAGAAATGATGACTGATAGTGGTAGAAGTGGAGATAAGCGAACAGGTATGTGTGATATCTGAGGTTAAACTGATCACATATGGAGGATGAGACTGAGGAGATAGTCCACAATCAACGGCTCCTAGGATTCTGGGTTATAGATTAAGGTCAATGGAGGCATCAGTCACACAGGAAGAGAAACTGGGAGGGAAGCTGTTTCTGGTCCTGGAACTGTGGGGTAAGTAGCACAAGAGTTTAACTTTGGACATGATGACGAATGAGATAATGTGGTAGGCAGCCTCTAAAGGAACTCCCAGTGGTCCTTCCTTGACTCATAGTGTTCACACCCTTATGTAATCGCTTTTTCTTATATGTGGTTGGATGTTGTACTTATTTCTAGAATAAGGTAAAAGTGATGGGATGGCATCTCTAAGATGAGGTTACACAGAGATTGAGACTTGCTGGATGTGGTGGTACACACCGTTAAAGCCAGCACTTGGAAAGCAGAAGCAGGTGAATCTGTGTGTTGGAGGCTTATCTGCCTACATGGTGAGATCATGTCTCAAAGAGAGAGAGAGACATCTTTTCCCTCCCTGCCCCTTTTTTCTCCCTCCTTCCTCATCTCTCTCTGGATGAGCAAACTGCTTTTTGATAAATGTTGCCCCATATAGAGGATCCCCATAAGAAACTAAACAACAGCCAGTGAGGACCTGAGACCCACCAACAGTCATATGAGTGGGCTTCAAAGTGGATCCCCCTCCATCTGATCCTTGAGATGCCTGCCATCCCTATCAACACCTTAATCACAGCCCTGAAGACCATTCATCCAGAGACCATAGTTAGGCCATATCTGGTGTTCGTGATTTCTTTCTATTGCTGTGATAGAACACTCTGACAGTAATTAACTTGGGGAAGGAAAGGGTCTATTTGACTTATGGGTTACAACCCATCATCCAGGAAATCAGGGCAAGAATCAAGGCAGAAGCTTAAAGGCATGAACTGAGGCAGACTGTGGAGGAACACTGACTGTTCAGTTCCCCTGGCTTGCTCAGCTAAACTTTCTTGTCTTTTGGGTTGTGAGTCTGAGCCTTTAACAGCTGCACCATCTCTGCCATCCTCAACTATCTTATACAGCCCAGGCCCACCTGCCCAGGGGTGGCACTACCCACAGTGAACTGGGCCATACTACGTTAATTAGTAATCAAGAAAATTCTACCAAGACATCCCACAGGCCAATTCAACAAAGGCAATTATTGTTTCTAGGTATGTCTTTCTGGGTTTGTGTCCAGTTCACAAAAACTAACCATCACACCTAGATTCCTGACCCACAGAAACTATGATGTAGGCATACATGTGTGGGTGTTAATGTTAAGTTTGGGAGAATTTGCTACAAAGTAATAATTAACACAGGTAACATATATACATACATATATATATATATATATGAGAAATGTTAGGTTGAAAATGAGAAATTATGGATCCAGAGCTCAGAGGGGTCTAGACTGAAGATACCGACTTAACGTTCATGAACATTTAAGGAGAAAGTATAAAGCAAAGAAGGGCAGATTATTGAGACACAGCTTAAAGCTCTGTGAATTGGCCAAGCGGAGACAGACGAGTTTGCAAAGGAGGCAGGAATGGCAAAGATGCAGGAGGGGAGGGGAGAAGGACTCATGGGTCAATCAAAGACTTTCAAAGAGGTAGAACGAGTGAAGAAAGAAAAGGAGTGAAACACTGGCTTTAGTGTGAAATTGATTCACAGTTCCAGGAAAAGAAGTCCTGTAGGACTGAGGCCAGAATAGTACAGGATGAGGCTGGGAATAAAGAAATGGAGACATAACATGCAGACAGCTCTCTATAGAAATTTTTCCTGTAAGCCTCAGAAGGGAGATCATGTAGTGAGTGAGGTTAAGTTATTTCTGTTACTTTGTTTTTAAAGAGATAGATGGATAGACATAGAAAATGAGTTTTCAAGCAAGAAGAAAAGATCAACTATTCAAGAGCGAGAAAAGACACAAGAGACGATGTAAGATCCCTAGAAGTCAGGAGGGGTTTCATCTAAATGGGAGGCGGGGAAGCTTTGCTTTTAGAATGGGAGAAGGACATGCCAGAAGGTTAAAAGGGTTCCCATGCCAGAGCTAATATTCTCTAACACCTATGAGAAGGCCATCTGCTCACAGAAGAAAAGGGAAGGTCACAGGCTTGAGAAAGGTTTGAGACAGTCACATAGGAAAGTTTAAAAAAAGAAAAATAGGTAAGACTTTTATTCAGTATTAGGACCTATTTGAAGTCAGTGACCTTGAACTTGTAGTGAAATCAATCTGCCCAGTTGGGTAATGCTCATATTGTTGGATACAGGCCCGGAGAAGCAGTTGGACTCATCCAGGTGCACAGTTTAGAAAAATGGAGGTAATATTGAAACGTGCACGTCTAGAATAAAGATGGGATGTAGAAGGGAATATAAAACTTCTGCCCAGTAAGTCCACGTTCATAGTGAGGGAAGGGGAAGACGGATGGATGGTTGGGAGAGTGGAGAACAGGCAGCATGGATGATGCCAGAGAAGCACCAGTGGGAGTGCAGCGGAATAAGCAAGACGAGAGCCAAACAGGACTGCTCCAGTTTGTAATTTCGCAGTAGTGTTAAAGGTAATGACAGTGTCCTTGGAGTTTCTGTGGGAGCTGGTACATGAAATCACCGAAAGGTTAAAAAAAAAAAAATAGATGGGCCCCTGAGTGACCATAGAAAGGGAAAAGATAATAGGAGATGGGAGCTTTTATTCTTACTAGCCACCAAACCAATACCAACAGTCATTTATGTGGGTCTCTCTTCCCTCATGGGTCGTTGGCCACCGATCCGTGACGACAAAGGGAACAGAGGTGGCAAGCAGGGTCAGGACGGCCATGAGTGTGATGGAAGAAACCTTCCGGGAGTCGGTTTCAGTGAGACAGCTCATTTATTCAAGGGGTTGGGGGGAAATATAAGGTGAAGACGGCGGCCAAAGCTTCACCTGATAGGTGTTCATAGTACGCTTCATTTGCATGTGGTGGGGGACCCTATCATGTAGAAAGGGAAGGTGGGATGGAGTGGCCATAGTGCAATGCCTAATTATCATACAGGAAAAACCTAGGGGCAGCTCTTGCAGGTAACTATGCCAAAGGTCATGTTCCAAATAAGGCCAGGTATCTGTGCTTGGAGACACTTTCCAGATAAGGTCAGGCAGAGAGCAGGAAGCCCCCGCTGAGAAAGGGAGTCCTCTGTTTCACGCTGAGCTCAGGGAGCTATCTGGACATGGTGGACTGCGACCTTAAACAGCAGGGTCCCCCAACAATCTATTCCCAGGTTTCAGAGTTTTATTTTGGTGGTGGGTGAGTGGAGGCTGAGACAGGGTATCACACTGCAGCTCAGTTTGCTTGGCCTGGAACTTGCTACATAGCCCATGGTGGCCTTGAACTTGTACCAGTCTTCCTCCCTCAGCCTTCTTACTGCTGAGATTGCAGACATGAGTCACCCAAATCAGCTCAGATTTCTGGTTACATGAAGAAGCGTGAAGCCTGTGTTCTTTTTTTTTGGTCTTTTTTTGGTCTTTTTGAGACAGGGTCTCCCTGTAGCCACAGCTGTCCTGGAACTCACTATGTTGACCAGGCTGGCCTTGAACTCACAGAGTTCAACCTGCCTCTGCCTCCCGAGTGCTGGGACTAAAGGCGTGCGCCACCACGCCCCAGCAATGCTTCATAGCCCAGGCTGGCCTCGAACTCCAAATCCTCCTGCCTCTGCCTCTTCAGCCTATCCCGTGTGTGCAACCACTACCAGCTGACTTCTTTATTACATGCAATATATTATGTTTCCCATAAAAATCCTAATCCACCCCGTTGAAACATAAGAGATATGAGAAAATTGTCACACGATCCTTCTGTAGGGAAAGTAGTATCCTTAAGGGGAAGGGCTTTACCAAGACAGGAGGCAGGCAGGGGATGGGTGGCAAGAGAGTACTAGAGAAGTGTTTGGATAGGGTTTAGAGAAAGGGTACAAGAGGCCAAAGCAGAAGAGTGTGAGAAAAGGATGGAAGGCTGAGACACAAAGATGTCCTCATGAGAATGACAGCATGAAACTTGCTCTGTTGGCTTGTGGGCATGGAGGTCAGGTGGGCACGGAGGTCAGGTGGACTGTGTGGTGGAGGTCAGGTGGGCACGGAGGTCAGGTGGACTGTGTGATGGAGGTCAGGTGGGCACGGAGGTCAGGTGGCCTGTGTGGTGGAGGTCAGGTGGGCACGGAGGTCAGGTGACGGTGTGGTGGAGGCCAGGAGGGCACAGAGGTCAGGTGGACTGTGGGGTGGAGGTCAGGTGGGCACGGAGGTCAGGTGACGGTGTGGTGGAGGCCAGGAGGGCACAGAGGTCAGGTGGACTGTGGGGTGGAGGTCAGGTGGGCACGGAGGTCAGGTGACGGTGTGGTGGAGGCCAGGAGGGCACAGAGGTCAGGTGGACTGTGGGGTGGAGGTCAGGTGGGCACGGAGGTCAGGTGACGGTGTGGTGGAGGCCAGGAGGGCACAGAGGTCAGGTGGACTGTGGGGTGGAGGTCAGGTGGGCACGGAGGTCAGGTGACGGTGTGGTGGAGGCCAGGAGGGCACAGAGGTCAGGTGGACTGTGGGGTGGAGGTCAGGTGGGCACGGAGGTCAGGTGACGGTGTGGTGGAGGCCAGGAGGGCACAGAGGTCAGGTGGACTGTGGGGTGGAGGTCAGGTGGGCACGGAGGTCAGGTGACGGTGTGGTGGAGGCCAGGAGGGCACAGAGGTCAGGTGGACTGTGGGGTGGAGGTCAGGTGGGCACGGAGGTCAGGTGACGGTGTGGTGGAGGCCAGGAGGGCACAGAGGTCAGGTGGACTGTGGGGTGGAGGTCAGGTGGGCACGGAGGTCAGGTGACGGTGTGGTGGAGGTCAGGTGGGCACAGAGGTCAGGTGGACTGTGTGGTGGAGGTCAGGTGGGCACGGAGGTCAGGTGACTGTGTGGTGGAGGTCAGGTGGACACGGAGGTCAGGTGGACTGTGTGGTGGAGGTCAGGTGGACATGAAGGTCAGGTGGACTGTGTGGTGGAGGTCAGGTGGGCACGGAGGTCAGGTGGACTGTGTGGTGGAGGTCAGGTGGGCACGGAGGTCAGGTGGACATGGAGGTCAGGTGAACTGTGTGGTGGAAGTCAGGTGGGCATGGAGGTCAGGTGGGCATGGAGGTCAGGTGGACATGGAGGTCAGGTGGACTGTGTGGTGGAGGTCAGGTGGTGGTGGAGGTCAGGTGGGCACCGAGGTCAGGTGGACATGGAGGTCAGGTGGACATGGAGGTCAGGTGGACTGTGTGGTGGAGGTCAGGTGCGCACAGAGGTCAGGTGGACTGTGTGGTGGAGGTCAGGTGGGCATGGAGGTAAGGTAGGCATGGAGGTCAGGTGGGCATGGAGGTCAGGTTTATACCAATGAGTGACACAATGGATTTCGGTCAAGTTGTTTTGAGGGCAGATACCTTGTTACCTGTAAATCTCAGGGATTATCAGGTTGCACTTGGGGGCCATCATCTTCTTAGGAAAGAAAGGATAAATGTCATCCTTTTGGCTCCTGTAGAGAATCAACATACAGATTCAAAGCTGCATAATGAAACCTGACAATTTCTCTGGATTCCCTCCAAATCTCTCCAGGGGCAGGAATAGAAGCTGCCCTGGGAGGAGGTGGGATTGGGGGCCACAGAGCCTGCTAGGGCAGGGTGAGGGAGACATCTTGCCTTCAGTTCTGATAATTGGCCCACAAGGGCTGTTACCTCCCAGAGGAAGCTGGTGTTCCCCTCCCTGAGCCCTAATAGTCCCAAAGCAGAGTGACAGCTGTGTGCCTGCTAGATCATCCATGTTACCATAGCAACAGACTTGCCCCTGGAGCCATGGGTTGGTGGCAAAATGATCACGCCTCTTTTAAGGTTGCTGCTGCAGAACTGACCAAGAAAGCAGGCCAGGTATTTGGGCCTGAAGCCCTAGAGCCAAAAGTACTCACAGAGGAATTTTACACCAAGTGGCAAATGCCTAGAGTCTGAGAATAAGCTACGTTTTGCCATGGCTGATAACTAAGGAGCAGAATTCAGCCAGCAAGTCTAAGAGCCATCCCTAGGATGGATTTCATGGCCAGAATTCCGGGGGGATGGTAGAATGAGGGTAAGGGAAGAAGCTGTGGAACATATCAGATTATCAATGATTCCTTTTCTGTACCTTTGGGTGGCATGGTGTGGTTGGATTAATAGTTAGGGATTCTGGGTATTCTGGTGGCTCCTAACCATGATCAGCATGCCTACCTTGCTTTCAGTAATTTTTCTGCTGTAACTCAAGGAAATCCAATTCTGATGGTGCTCTAGGGTTCCACCCTCAATTCTTGTTCAACTTTCATGCATAGGTACATGTGTGTTTACATGTGTGCACATGTGTATGGAGGCCAAACTTAGATGTCATTCCTCAGGTGCGATTTACTTTGCTTTTTGAGACATGATCTCTCACTCACTGGTCTGGGGCTCACCCATTAAGCTCTGTATCCTGAATGCTGGGACTACAGACATCAATCTTCTTACTTGAATGAAATCCTCAAAATTTTTCTTTCAGCCTATAAAAGTGCAGATGTCACCCATAATAACTGACCAGTGTCTGCAACCAGATATGCATCCTAGCTGGGTTACAGTTCTCAGCTAGGACTAGAGACCCACTGCCTACAAGGACTGGGACCTGTTAGAATATAAGCTCCATTAG
Source organism: Nannospalax galili (assembly GCF_000622305.1). Classification (NCBI taxonomy): domain Eukaryota; kingdom Metazoa; phylum Chordata; class Mammalia; order Rodentia; family Spalacidae; genus Nannospalax; species Nannospalax galili. Next base: position 2,663,737 of record NW_008330327.1, read on the forward strand.
AGAACTGTCATTTGACAGTTTATCCTTGTATTCTTGAAGCACATAGCCTGTCACGTGGTAGGATTGTTTTGGTCTTCATTTTATTTTATTTTATTTTTTATTTGTATGTTTTTATTGTTAAAATAAGGTCTTAACTTTGTAGCCCCAACTGGATTTGTACCTGCCATTCCCCTGCCACCACCTCCTAAGGGCTGGGATGACAGGCATGTGCCACTACACTCTGTGCACAGTAGAATCATAAAAATTTGTTGAATGAATGGGTCATTGACTACCTTCTCAACCCTTGCAAACTCCAGGGTACAGAGCTCTTCTGTGAGCACCTGCCATTGGCCCTCTTCTTGTTAGATGGTAACTATCAGAACCAAGACCTCTCAGGTAATTGTCACCAGGAACATCTGTGACAAGAGATTCCTGGTGCTATTCCTGGGGGTACTCTTGGACACTAATACCAGCCTAGACTAAGACAAGAGCTGTTTAAGATTTATTTTTATTTTATGAATGTGAGTGTTTTGCCTGCACTATGTATTCACACACCATGTGTGCAGTGCCCACAGAGGCCAGAGAGGGCACCAGTTCCCCTGGAACTTGAGTTACAAGTAGCTGTGAGCCACTTTGTAGGTGTTGAGAATTGAACTCGCGTCCTCTGCGAGAGTAGGAAGTGTGCTTAACTGCTGAACCATTCCTCCAGGTCCTAAGACAAGATTTCAAATGTACCCCCACCCATTGCACTGGCAGCTTCCAAATGCCCTCAGTGTGACCACAGCACTCATCTGCAGACAAAACCTTGACCTTAGTCTATATTCCTCTTTCTGAACTGAGAACTTATCAGCCTTCACAAAGAAAGACTGTTGACCCTACAAAAATTATCAGAGGGCTGGGGATGCAGCTCAGTTGTAGAGTTCTTATGTAACATGTACAAGGCCTTGGGTTCATTCATTAGGGCTCTGTCCTAATACACTATAAAAAACATTACATGAATAAATAATAAGCTTTGATTTTTCTTATATCACTTGGAACTATTTGAAGTTATCTATATGTTGATATATTTTGTTTGGTGTTTGCACAGTTGTGGTGTGTGTGATGTTTGTGTGTGTTCACATGTCTGTGGATACACATGTGTGGAGCCCAAGGTCGATGTCAGATTCTTCCTCAATTGCTCTCCACTATATTATCTGAGATGGAGTCTCTCACTGAATCTGGAACTCGCCTTTTCTGGTAGTCTAGCTTGCCCCAGAGATCCCCTGTCTCCAGTTCCCAAGGACTGGGATTACAGATGGGTCATCAGATGTCACGACCTTGCCTAAATTTTTTTTTATCACATAGATTGTAAGTGGCCAGTTGCTACTGGATGAATGACTTATTACTCTAGACTTCCTCAAAGTGGGCCTTCTGTGTACCTAGACACTCAGTAGTCTGCCAGTTTTTCTCTCTACTTGCTTCGTTTTCTGTGGGCATGGATGACTATCAAAGCTCCCAGAGCTATTTCCTGGCCGTATTTGCCCAAACCACACAGCAGGAGGCTGTTCAACCAGGCCTATTCCCTGATTACCTACCCTAATAATGTACCAGTATGGAGAGGCCTGCTGGGTTCCCTTCTGAAGAGAAGGAAATTTCTTTTCCCACTCTTTGTGTTATACACATCACTGAGAAAAGGTGCCTTGAACTCTCAGATATATTTTGCAAAAATAACTTTCTTTTCTTCTTAGCCCCTTGCCTAGAAATCCAGCATCAGTGGTTTCAGAGACAGGCTCATGGCTATACAGACCTTGTACACGTGGCCCTTTTCCCCTGTCCCACTTTATCCACAGAAGTCCCTGAAGTTTGCTTCTTATTGTCCCTAGGAAAGCTTCTTACCACCACCTCCCTCTTAGCAGGACTCAACACGTCTGAAACCTACTGTGGGCGTGATTAGAACAGCAGTTGCCATGGCATAACACATGGAGTTTAGATTTCATCCTTTGAGTGGTAGGGAACAAATGAAGGGTTTGGATTAGGAGATTATGTAGGAGATCCAGTGCTGAAGGAACAAGAATTCATTCTTCATGTGTGAGACTCAGGGGAGACTCTAGATGCCTCTGGTCATTCTAAGTCTTTCCCCACATGTCCTGAAGCAACAGAATCCTGTTCCTTTCTACATTCTGTGAAGTCAGCAATTCTCTCCAAATATTTCTGACTTACTCCTTTCTGGGCACATGGTAGGCATACTGGTCAATTTTGTGTATGACCAAATAATGGGGTATCCAATTATTTAGCCTAATGTTATTTTCTGGGTTAATAAAATTAACAATTCAATTGGTAGACTAGGTAAAGCAGATTGCTTTTCTTGATGTGACACCATCCAATTCACTGAAGAACTGAACACAATAAAAAGTTAGTAAAAGATGGCTGGAGAGATGGCTCAGTGCTTAAGAGCACTGGTTGCTCTTGCAGGGGACTGGGGTTCAATTCTCAGCACCCTCATAGCAGCTAACAACTGTCCATAACTCCACTTCTAGGAGAATCCACTGCCCTCTTCTGACCGCCATGAGCATTGCATGACACAGGTGCACTCATACATACAGGTAATACACTCATACCTGTAAAAACAAAGAAATAATAAATTTAAAATATTTTTAAAAGCTGAGTAAGAAAGCATAACTAATAAGTGACTATTGAAATGCTTGGCGCTAAATGGGATATCTATATCACGCTTCCGAAGCTCAGGGAACATTGTGGAAGAACGGGCAGAGGAAGGGGTAGAGTGCAGCGGAACACTGTCTTCTAGGCGTGACATGGGCATTGCACTCTTGAATTCATAGCAGCTATGATTTCCTGCACAAAATTTGGCCTAGTAACTTTCCATCATGGATAGGGCAGGGATTCACAAGGTCCCACCCTTCCTGGGTCGGTTTTTTAGGCAGTTAACACTTGCTGGGGATGTGTGGCTCACTAGGCCCCACCCCTTTCTGAAGAGCTCCTGGCAGTTAACGGTTGCTGGCATTTCCTTCAGTTGTGAAGCCACTTGTAAGCTGCCCATGCTCCTGTAAATCACTTCTTTCTATGCTCTCGTAAGCAACCCTAATTGACTGAGCGCGCGCACACACACACACACACACACACACACACACACACACACACACAGTAGGAGGATTAGCTGGGACAAAGAAGGGGATCCAGAAGAAGTGGAAAGGGGACGAGAGGGAAAAGGGAGTGCATTTACCCACGTATAAACATAATGTAGGAACCCCATCGTTTTGTATAATTAATATATGCTAATTAAAAAATCTTTTTTAAAAAGGAAAGAAGCCGGGTATGGTGGCACACGCCTTTAATCCCAGCACTTAGGAGGCAGAAACAGGTGGATCTCTGTGAGTTCAAGGCCAGCCTGGTCTACATAGTGAGTTCCAGGCCAACTGGGACTACAGGGAGACCCTGTCTCAAAAAGACCAAAAAAAAAAAAAAAAAAAAGGAAAGAATTCTTTCCTTTGCATGCTGGTTTTCCATCTGAGGTGGAAGTTATGGTGGCTGTTGGCTCTCCTGGTGCTCTGACCTTTGGACTGTATTTGGAACTGCCTGTGATCACTCCTGGTCCAGCAACTGCAGGCCTTGGGGCTTCTCTTTTCCTCTGGAAAACTCAGAGTAAGATGTAGGATTTTCCTTACCCACCCTTTGTGAATGGGGTGCGGGTGTCATATGTCAATTCCCGTGACCAATGAGTTGTGGCCCTATTACTTCAAGTGCATTCAGTTGCAGGTATGAAACATTTCAGGACTCTTCCCCCCTCCCATGTGATGAATCAGGCTAAGAAGTACACAAGGGAGAGGATGTGGTAATGGTGATAGGAGGGGGACGTGACACTCTGGTCATCTATATCTAGCAACCCAAAGATGGCTGCTCTGTCATCTTGAATACCTGAGAGGCGTGGAGGCTCAGAGTCCCTACTACTATCCTGTGATAGACAAGGAAAATGGATAGAGATCTAGTTTTGAGGCACTGAGGATTGGGGTTGCAACCACAGTACACCTTGGCTTAGCCTGACCACTGTGCCTTCTTTCCTCTTTCTCTGTTGTTGTTGTTGTTGTTGTTGTTGTTGTTGTTGTTTTAAAAGTGACTGATCATTTCTAAGAGAGTCTCATGACCAGGAGATTACAGGGGACTCCAGAATCAGGAACAAATCTGAAAAAAAAATTATAAGGGCAACCTTTCAAGAACAACATAATCATGTGTGTATAGCATTACCCATGTAGCTGTGCAGGTTAGAAGCATGTAGCTGCTTGATATTTTTTTAGAAAGGACTGATTTTTGATAAAGTAGAAATAGCCTTTAGAAACATATCCTTTCCAGATGGAGGGAAAGGAACACCAGCTTACTTGCTCCTCACTGGCTCCATTATTTGTTCCTCTTATCCAGGGAGTAGGTGATCTGGTCAGAATGCCAGACTTCACAGGCCAGGCTTTAAAAGCATATGCAAGCATGCCCCTCACTCCATCTGGTGGTATTTCTTCTTTATTTGGTGTGTTGAACAGAATTAGACAAATCTGGCTCTTAGAGTACGCTAACTCTCCTTTAGTTGGAGTGAGTTGATGGACCTGGCATTTCCTACCGGACACTTTCCCGTCTCTGTCGTTCTCTCTCTTAAGCCCTTAAGTGTGTGTTTAGAGGTGGGTGGTGGCACAAAGCAAAGCCTCACTTAGGCTACCAGCTTTTTACCTGAATGCACTCTGATGTTATCCCCAAGTATGGTGATTTGTATTGTACTAACCTAGCTAAGTTAGAGCTGGAGTCCTCTCCCCTTTCCTCTGTTCTTTAAGCTTGCACTGACCAAAAGCAAAAGAGCCTCTTTGTACAAGATGTGACTAGTGCAAGTGAAACATTTTGTCACTCTTTGTCCACTTGGCATTGTGTGCAAGGGCATCAGGCCCTGGAGTTCACGTTGAGATTTCTCAGCCCATGTTGATGTGAGTGTGACCATCAGGACTCCAGCCCCTTGGTTCCCACCGGGATCCGCTGAGGCTTTGGTTGCTGTGCTTCCTCAAGCTCTTGTTTAGCCTCATGACAGGCACCAGCTGCCCTGCAGGACTCCTTTCATCCGAGTTGGAAGTTAGAGTCATTGGAAAGCAACCTGAGTTCATCTCTGTCCCGTGGTTTCCAGTCCACACTTCCATTCCGTACTTCACATCCTACTTCTCTTTTTGATGGCTGGCCCCACATCACCAGGAGCAGAGCCAAAGGCCACATGGATGATTCTACAGCTCTTGCTGGCATGTTAAGTCAAATCCCCGTAGTGAATCACCTGCTACATCACAGGTACTACCACGGGGATCTTTGATGCTTTCCTCTTCTCTTCATTATTTGCCCACCACGAGGAATGGGAATAATTAGCAAGTGGGTCACATGTTCCTGGGTTCCCT